>NC_041381.1:564288557-564351026 GCF_002162155.2 Triticum dicoccoides | reverse complement strand
ATAAAGATGACCCTTGATTCTGCAGAACCCAAGGGAAAAAGGCTTAGGTGGCAAATGTTAAAACCAAGGTTGGGCCTTTCTGGAGGAGTTTTATTCAAAGCGAACTGTCAAGGGGGTCCCATAAATCACCCAACCACGTAAGGAACGCAAAATCCGGGAACATAACACCGGTATGACGGAAACTAGGGCGGCAAGAGTGGAACAAAACACCAGGCAAAAGGCCGAGTCTTCCACCCTTTACCAAATATATAGATGCATTAATAATATAAGAGATATTGTGATATCCCAATCTTAATCCTGTCCAGCATGGAGAAATCTTCAACTTCACCTACAACTAACAACGCTATAAGATGGGCTTGGCAAAGGCGGTAACATAGCCAAACAACGGTTTGCTAGCAAGGGTGAAAAAGGTTAGAGGCTGACATGGCAATATGGGAGGCATGGTAAACAAGTGATAGGTAGCGCAACATAGCGATAGAACGGAGCAACTAGCAAGCAAAGATAGAAGTGATATCGAGGGTAATAGTCGTCTTGCCTGAAATCCCGATAGGAAGAAGAACGAGTCCATGAAGAAGACAAACAGACGCAGTCAAACGAATCCTCACAACTCCGGAACGAAACCGAAGCTAACGAGAGAAGCAAACCCGAAAGAAGCAAACAATATGGTAAACACACAAGCATACACATGGCATGATGCACAATCAAGTATGATGCATGTCCGATTTAATGAGGCATGGCATGGCAAAGTGCACAAACAATTCTACAAGTTAAGTGGAGCTCAATTTGCAACGAGTTGCATATTGACAAAACACCACATTGACATATTTAGTTTAATCTCATTAAGCTACCAAACAATATTAAATGTTGTTAAACATGGCAAGGGGTGAAGCATAATTGAACTAACTATTTAGGCGAGTTTAAATGAGGCCGGAAATAACAAATAACAATTCCGAAAAATCCCCATATGTCATTTAGCAATTTAATGCAAACACAATTTTAAACATTTTAAATGTTGTTATCATGATGCGGATGACATATGCAAGTTTATGCAATTTTTATGAAAACGTTGACATCTAAAATGATAGGGAGCATTTGGTCACCATGGCGGAACAAAAGGGGTGCCACGGCAACGATAACGAAAATGGTGCCACGACAACATTCCGATGATCCGACAACTCGAGTGAGATACCGATGCAAACAAGAAGTGGGCGTGAGCGTGTCATGCAAGATGGTGGGGTGCTCCTGGTTACCGGGTTCCCACGGGACGGCGGCATGGCAAACGAGGAACGTGCAAAGACCTCTCTCGGACACGGGCGAGGGGTCGATGCACTGTGCAAAGAGACTTCGGTTTAGGCAAGAGGGAAAACGAAGAACAATGTTGATCTCGAAATGGTCAGCGAAAGCACGGGGGGACACAACAACTACGAGGAGATGCAAGTTTTGAAAAATGACGGCAACGAAGTGCCCATGCAATGCGGATGATGCGATGATGAATGCAACAAACAAACGAAACACATGACAACGACGAAAAACATGGAAGCTGTCTGGAGCATCGGTCTCGGGGCGTTACAACACTCCACCACTACAAGAGGATCTCGTCCCGAGATTTAGAATGGCACTGGAGAGACACGGAAGAGGAAGCGAAGAGGTAAACTAAGTTGCTTCTTCGACCAATGAGTGAAACCACGAACCTTGAGAGGTTGAAAAGTTGAAAGAAAGAACACAACAGAGTTGAACACAATTGAGAGCACTGCGGTAGAAAAATAGAAACAAGGAACACCATGTGAATCTTGGAGGTTGCAAATCTATGAATGACGAGTACAATGGACAAGAAGGAATTGGAACCACTCTGGTTGAAACAAGATAAACAAGGAATAAGGAAGATCAAATTCGGACAACACTCCGGTTGAAAAGAGATGCAAGACTTGATAAGATGAAAAAAAACTTGAAAAGAGGACACGACACTCTCGTTAAATGGATAAGCAAGAAAATAACATGATCTTGACAAAACGAGGTGATGGGTGAAGAGAGCAACATCACAATGCCTCCGGAATAAAGAATAGAAGATAGATCATTGGAATAACAGAATGGAGGAGAAAATGCCAACTTTTGCCACAAATGAGCTCGGAAAGAACCCTTCCAAGAAGGTTACAACGGGGTTGTTGGAAAACCAAGAACGAAATGAATAAGCTTGTAGTGGTCTTATGGAAAACATCTCAAGACTATGAGATGACATTCTGCCACTAACGAAAACAATTTCTTGCTTTGAGATCGACGAAGAGATGAAAACTTCTTCCACCAAGAGGATAAGAGCAAGCTTGGGTCATGCATAATCACCACAAATAGCAACAACCCTTAAGGAAAGGTTTTAGGTGAAATCTGACACAAGATAACTCCAACAAGGAAGTTGATTGGTCGAAAAGATCTCTTGAACGAAGAGAAAATGATGGATTTAAAATACCTCATTCTTGACAACATATGAATCATGAAACATGAAGGAAATTCTCAAGATTGACATAACACCACCTCAAAAGATAAGGTAGGATAATTGCACTTTGGAATGCAAGATGAAGAATGCTTGAACTCCTCTGAAAAGAATCTCGACGAACACTTCGAGAAGGAATTAAATCCTTGATGAACCATCATGTAGAGCCTCCATGAAGAACTCTGGTAATAAAAGGATGATAGAAATAAAGGGAAGTTGAAAACACAAGGTGAAGCCTTGCGATGATTTAGAAGGAGCTTCGCGACGATATAACCGAGAGAACTTGGAACTCCGGAAAGAAAAGATGAACATCTTAGAACCGAGAAATGTGACATGATGAACAACTCCGGAAAGAAGAAATTAGATCACTTGGGTGAAACAATAATAAGAATTACGTTATGCGCATCCTTCACCAATTTAAATTGATGACAAGCAACGGATTTGGCATACTACTTATTCTCGTAGAAAGGATTAAGAGAGATATAGCGTAAACTTGAGAAGGTATCGATGGAACCACCGGTGGGATTTGGAAACAACGAATGAATTGATATGATAAGAAAGGAAGTGAAATCTTGAACAAACCACCGGAAGAATTGAAAATGAAACTAGCAAAGGCACAATTCACCGGGAAGAATTGGAAAATGAATGAAGATACTTGACAGAATTTAGATACAAGAGAACAAAGAGATCGTGAGCTGACTAGAGTAAACTTGAACGATGCACCGGTAAGATTTGGAGAACGAGAACTGAAAGTTGGAATGAATAATTCTGGGAAGATGGGCTCCGGAGAATCAAACTGTAAAGACTCCTGAATTGCTCTGGATGGGTGAAAAGAATTCTCACAATCGAAAACAATTATGAGAGGATGGTAAAAAGCTAGAACCATGAATCCCTGGAAGAACGGGTAAGGATTTAAGAGGAACTGTTCTTCGGTCTTCAAAATTCGAGAATGACGACGAGAAACACCACCATGAATTGTTGAGACACTCTAGAATGAAAATTAGAAAGGTTGAACCAACGATGAAAGAATTTGAAAGATCTTGGAGAAATACATTTGACTGATGATAATTCATTCTTACATCAAACTTCAAAAAGAATTTGGGAATGGCACCGAGAAAATTAGGAGAGTCAGGTAAGATCCTGGAAAAAGACCTGTGGGTTAGGGCCCACTCAAAAGGAAACACCGTTGAACGATTTAAAAAAAAGATTGCACCAGTTGAATTAAATGGCTTTAGTGAGATAATAATCTCGAAATTACTTGAACGGATCATGATAATGGAGACACAAATCTTCTGAGATATCCTCGGCACTTCGGATATGAAGAGAGAGAGGTGAACGATTATGAGATGCACCGGCATGGGATAGCATTTGAATGAGGAAAAGGATATGATCAACACCGAAAGCTTGAGTTAAATCCACCGGAGAAGAAAAATAACGAAGAATGATGAACTTGAAACTCCTGGCCAACTTCATGAAAATAACCGGGTAAGAACATTGAGAGAAAAGAATGAAGAGACTGCTCATCAATAAAAGGATACTTGATTAAGAAATCTGAGTCCTTGAAGAAAAAGGGTGGGAGGGCGGGAAAACAAAGACAACTTGGGATGAACGAAACAAACACCGTTGAGAAAACTTAGAATTGATCTTGCGGATGTTGAAAATGATCGGATCCACTTGAAGAGAAGCACACCGGTTGGGAAAAGAATTAACATGACGATCTCGATGATCAAGAAGGATTAGTAATCACATAGCCATATGAGAACAACGTTTAGGAAAGGTATGGATTCAACATTTGACTTCGAAGCAACTCGAATACCACGTATAACACAAAACAAAGGATTTGGCTTGCAGAATAAGCCAGAACAAACATATGATAGATCCCATATCGTATCATGTGTCTGTTGGAAAGATAAAACTATACCTACTTGAATTCCCACCTATAAACTCCCGAAACTTTCTGGTTATGCAATCTGGTGTTGGGGATACAGGGGAAGCAATATATCTCACCCAAACTAACAATCCCTACATCCAGCTGTATCCATCCGTCAACACATAACCAAGAAACCTTCGGAAATCGTGTACCTCAACCTTCGAAAAGCATATGTTATACGAGTTATGGCAATCCTCCCGAACTCCCCAGTACTGGATGACGTCGAGGTTATCTCACCAACAACTGCATAAAAGAGACTTTCGATGTCGGCAAAACTCAGGTATTCCAGAACTGCAATGATAAAATTATGACGACAACACCTCGGAGCTCAACTCCCCGGGTCAATGCCACATAAAAGACAGGAGGCACCAAGAACAATGTTCTCGTCACAAAACCATCGGAACGATTCCAAGATACCCGCATGATCCTAAATTTTTTTAGTGAAATTTGAGGAGAGGAAAGTCAAAACATCTACGTCAGGAGGCCTCACCAGAGCGGATGATGTCGATGCAATGCGGATGATGCGATGATGAATGCAACAAACAAACGAAACACATGACAACGACGAAAAATATGGAAGCCGTCTGGAGCGTCGGTCTCGGGGCGTTACACATAGTTGGACTCCTCGGTGGTAGATGGGCAACATCGACGTGCTCAGGCCCCAGTCACCGTTACAAGGGTGAGCTGGTCTGGATGCGTCCGCTCCCCCACCCCCCCTTTCCACGGCCGTGTGCGGGTGGATGCAGCGTCGGTAATCTTCAAGGCGTGACACACTCCGCGGTTTGTCTGTTTGGGGTGTCCCCTTAGTCCAAAGATGATCCTTTTGGATGGTCTTAGGGGTGTTTGGATGTTGGGCGGCGGCCCTGGCGGCGGGAGGCATGGTGTTCGTGGGCAGAAATTACGTCTGAGGTGTGGGCGGGCAACCATGGCCTCGTGGGGGGCTTGGTTGCGGGTGGTTGGCGGAGCGAGGGCATGGCGGAGGGGTGCGGGTGCCAGATTTCTTCAGTTGCCCAGTTCTTGTACTGGTTGATGGCTTCGGAGGCCGTGGACATCGTATATATCCTTCATGAAGGCACTGTGGCGGTGCTCCCACCCCTCACATGTGACTTCGGGTGAAAACTTGATCTACGGCTCGGACGGTGGCGGCTATCCATGGGCGTCCCCTTCTAGGAGGCACTGTCTTGGAGTCCCTGCTCTGTCATGAACTGTCTCACCCCTCCTCGTTTCTTTGTGGAGGTCTCAGTCCTCTCCAAGCGGTTATCCTTCTCTCATCTTTAGTTAGCTTGTTAGGCGGTCACATGGGGGGACGATGCCCGACACCTTTGTATCTTGTCTTGGGTGTGTGTGTGTGTGTGTGTGTTGTGTGCGGTGGTGATGTGTGTTGTATCGGTTCATCGGATGGTTGTGATGATGGTTGTTTTATAATATAAAGCGGAGGAAACCCTTTTTCGTCAAAAAGGAGATGATGATACTTGTGAGACGCGAGTTTTAATTTTTTATAAATATAGAAAATATCTAGACAAATACTACGGTTGGTTTTCTGTAAAGATAACAGTTTTAGCCTATTTCTAAAACAAACAAAAAATATGATAGGTTCAGAACAATACAATTCATTGGTTTAACTTTTTCTTAGCAGAGTCCATTGATTAACTTTTCCTTTTCGAGTGAATGGTCGAACTCCATAACTGTCGTTGTTAAATTTATTTTTATGAGGCAAATATTATATGTACATTGCTTTGGATTGGATATTCAAGAAATGATAAAGAAACTCATAAAATCAAGAATTGCACCGCAATCTCCCAGATGCACCTTCTTCGTGGTAACAATTTTTGCAAGACGAAATTCTACCAAGGCTTCAACTAAGACAAGGCAAGACTGGAGCAGCCACACTTGAATAAATTTACCATCCAGAGAACCCCTTGAGCCACCCATAAAAAAGCATGGAAAACCTTGAGTAATAAACATACTTAGGGTGGAAATAATCCCTTACAAGTGTAGGCTATCAAATCAATGGATATTCACTATGGTGGCGATGAAAGATTCCAACTCGAAAAAATGAACCAATAAAATCCACAAGACACTAAAAAACTCAATAGACCCGAAGGATTGGTGATGTGATAACACACCACATGCATGGACAGGCTTTCGGCCCATCAAATCGACCTGATCCAAATGGCCTGTTAGGCCTGTGTTATTCGAAGATTAGGCAGGAGAAACCATGGGAGCTATGTCTCGCTTGTCGCGAGACGTAGCTACGGCTCGCCTATGATGCGTGGCTATTGGTTCGGACCAAGGCCCAATTCTTTTGCGAGAATCCGGAGATTTTCCCAGAATCTGACCCCTACCCAGCTTCTCCCAGAATCTTTGAGCCCCATTTGTTTTACAATCCTATCTAGTTAGAGTCTAATTAGATAGGATTGTAAAACAAATGTGGCTCAAAGATTCTGGGAGAATCCCCAGATTCTGGCAAAACAACTGGGCCCAACTCTGTAGCTACACCATGTTTTGTTTTTCTCAATGATTTTCTAATCGATTTTCACTGTTTTGAATTTTTTTATTTCCTTTTCTTTTTTATTTTCATCAATTTTATTTTTTCCTTTTTCTTCAGCATATGTCTACATTTGCCATACACATTGTACATATACATCAGGAACATTCTTTTTCATGTTTAAAATTTTCCAAATACAATATTACCATTATTTCAAATATATATTTTGATGTGTATTTTTTTCATACAATAATATACATCTAAAAAATTATACATGTTTAACTTTCTTAAAATACAAGGTTAACATTTTTGCAAATACATGTTTTCGAACATGAGTTTGAATACATGTTGAAATTTTTCAAACACAAATTGAAACTTTTTTTGAATGATACATAACTTACTTTCTAAAATTATGCGAGCATATTTAAATTGTATAAACATTGTTTAAAGAAAAATGATGTCACACTGGCTACACCGGTGATTAGCCGCCGGTGGCCCAATCCACCATGGAGGGGCTCGGGTTTGATATTTCGCCAACCATTAAATAGGTGAATGGGGTCAACAAAGAGCCGGGACCAAGCTGCGTCTGTTGGTGGTCATGTGTCTGCAGAGGACGGCCGGAATTGTTGCTTTCGGCGAGGCTTGCAGCGACAGTGGCATGTGTTTGATGTAGGTGTTGCTGCGGGGCGTGGGGGAGCTAACTACTAGGCAAAATCCTACTAGTAGCGCGGATTAAAAGCCTACCAGTAGGGCTGGGACCAGCACTACTGGTAGGGCGCTACAGCTATTGGATAATAGTGGCATTGGTTCAACCAGCGCTACTGCTAACCTACCTAGCAGTATCGTGGGTCAGACCAGCGTACTGCTACCCTACCTAGTAGTAGCGTTGGTACAACCAGCGCTCACTAGTAGGGAAATGCTTATACACAGGAGCTTAGTAGTAGCGCTGGTTATGGGTCCAGTGCTACTACCACTTAGTAGTAGCAGTGGTTGGAAACAAGCGCTAAGGTACCAACGTAGCAGTAGAGATGCCCCCTGGAAGCGCTACTGCTAAGTGGTCCCATGGCCACCGGCAGGGGCTACACGTAGTAGTAGCGGCTGGCTGGAACCAGCGCCACTGCTAGAGATATAGCAGTAGCGCTGGGCCACCAGCCAGTGCTACGGCTAATGATACCTTATCCTCTCCCCCGCCGGCCTGATCGATCACTCTCCCTCCCACACTCTCATATCGATCGTAGCCCCCGCTGCCACCGCCCGTCGCCGCCGTCGCCCAGTATGTCTCCATCCCTCCCTTCTCCTTCCGTCCCTCCCTTCTCCCTCCCTCCCTCCGACCCTGCCTCTCCCTCCATCCTCTGCTCTTCTCCCTCCCTGCTCCCTCCCTTCATCCCATGCCCTTCTCCCTCCCAACCCTCTCCCTCTGACCCTCTCCCTCCCTCTGATCCCTCCTAAATTGCATAGATAGATGGATAGATAGATGAATGGATAGATAGATAGATATATAGATAGATGGTTAGAACAATGGTTTTTTTATATATTGCGTAGATAGAAAACGGATGGATAGATGGATAGATGAATACATACATAGATGGATGGATGGATAGATGTTAGGGTTAGAACTAGGGGATTTTTAGTAAATGTATACACCACGTGACCTGAGAGTTTTCAAAAAAAAAAGACTCGACGGACCGATAGTCAACCCGTGCTGAATAATAATGACCTAATTTAGTTTTTGTAGTACATATACTGAATTTTAGAAATTTAATCTTTGAATTATGAACATAGGAAATGTCGTCGGACGAAAGTCCCGTGGAGTGCTCTTGGTTCTGCGACATGCCTCACTTGATAGAAGGTCGGCGCTTCAGCATTAAGCTCGAGGAGGCCTTCGATTGTGAAATGGTATGCTACGACGCAAAGTGTTTTTTTCGTAATTAAGCTCGACTTCTACTACTTCAATGTGTAATTTTCGTCTTCTACAATTCGACTAGCCTATCCCATGCCATGCAAGACGCTATGTCTTGGAGAGGATGGGTTTTGAAGATCATGAGAGGATGAAACAAAGAAAACTCACCTAAGGACCCATCATGGTATGTATTTTGAGGTAAATCTATACAATTCTGAGAGCATATCAATTTTGGTTGCCTGGATTGGGAAGCACTTTGCAAGATGTATGATTTTCAAGAGGGTATGCTTGTCACCATGGATCTTGGTGATCCTGACACCGAGGTAGACAATTTGGACATTTTGGTCCTTGTTGATACGGTTCCAATTCTACCGCTATGTGAGTTTCTCAAACATAGTTATTAAGTAATTTATATTGTTTACTTCAAAATAGTTGACAGCTTATTTCCATTGATAGCTTATTTTCATTCTTCAAAGAATGTGAAGAAGATGGTAAACAGAACCTACTACACCGATGGCTCTGAGTTAACTTATCATGAGAAAAATCATCTGGTCGCATTTTGTACTGATCTTGAGAATTACAATGTCTATTATCAAACTCCTCCACATTATGGTCAATATGTGCCACTAGTGCATGTGTTGAACTATGCTAACATCCACAGAGATCTCATGGTAAGATTTTTTAGTATTATGACATTTGTGCATCTTTTACATAAATTCTTCTAAAACTGAACTACATTGCTAACTACGAAGTTATTACTATGTCTCTCAACAGATTATCCCGCAGGAGTGTGTGCCTCATCTGATGTTTCAGAAAGGTCACCTTGATGTTTTGAATATACGGCCAGGAAATCCTACGAATCACTCCTGTTCATACTGGATTTCTAAAGGAAATGAAGACATGACAATCAAAGATTGGAAAAATGTATGGTCACTCGTAAGGAGGTACTTGGAAGCAACATTAAGCGAAGTGCAAGAATTGGAGACAGGATAATCTCCATTCTCCATAATGGAGAGTCACGGCTCTCTTGTTTTATGCTATTTTACCTAAGAGAAGGTAGTAGGTTCTAGCACTCATGATAATGTGTGATCATGTGCTAATAACAACTAAGTAGGATTGGTTAGATGACTATGATGATGATGTGGTATCAAGTAGAAGTTGTATGATCGATGATGATGAGTAGGACTTGTTATTATGATACCAATGATGAGTTATTTATTATTATGATCGATGATGCATGATGCTAAGTTGTTATATGAGCGTGATGAGTTATTATATGTATCAGTAGGTGAAATGAACATGGAATAAATTCAAGTGGAGGCAGGATGTGGTGCACATCGAAAGTACTAGTAATCCAAACTAGATCAAGTTTGGATTAGTAGTACTTTCGTCATGCACCACATGTTGCCTCCACTTGAATCTACTCCACGTTCATTTCACCCAGTGTTATATATAATAACTAATCATGGTCATAAAATCATATGATGAAAGTACTGTATATAAAACCAAAACGAAAGTAAGCTGTATTTTAAAAAATATAGGAAAAGTTAGTAGCAACGCTTTTTAGAAGAAATGCTACTGCTACTTTCTATTATCTATAGCGCTTTACCAAATAAAGTGCTACTGCTAACTTGGTATAGCAGTAGCGCTGGCATTCCAGCCTACTGCTAACAGTTAGGTGTAGCGCCTTAGTGGTAGCGGTTGTACAAGCGCTACTCCTAGCTACAAAACAAGCGCTACTACTACGGTTTTCCCTAGTAGTGGCTACTGCTACAATTTTTTGGGTTTTATTTTCTTCTGCCCATTTGCACTGTATTTGTACAGGTTTTATAAAGTAGTCTCTGAAGGAAATATGCCCTAGAGGCAATAATAAAGTTGTTATTTTATATTTCCTTATATCATGATAAATGTCTATTATTCATGCTAGAATTGTATTAACCGAAAACTTGATACATGTGTGGATACATAGACAAAACACCATGTCCCTAGTATGCCTCTACTTGACTAGCTCGTTGACCAAAGATGGTCAAGTTTCCTAGCCATGGACATGTGTTGTCATTTGATGAATGGGATCACATCATTAGGAGAATGATGTGATGGACAAGACCCATCCGTTAGCATCACATAAACGATCGTTAAGTTTTATTGCTACTACTTTCTCCATGTCAAATACATATTCCTCCGACTATGAGATTATGCAACTCCCGGACACCGGAGGAATACCTTGTGTGCTATCAAATGTCACAACGTAACTGGGTGATTATAAAGATGCTCTACGGGTATCTCCAAAGGTGTTTGTTGGGTTGGCATAGATCGAGATTAGGATTTGTCACTTCGAGTATCAGAGAGGTATCTCTGGGCCCTCTCGGTAATGCCATCATATGAAGCCTTGCAAGCAATGTGACTAATGAGTTAGTTGCAGGATGATGCATTACGAAATGAGTAAAGAGACTTGCCGATAACGAGATTGAACTAGGTATGAAGATACCGACGATCAAAACTCCGGCAAGTAACATATCGATGACAAAGGGAATAACGTATGTTGTCATTGCGATTCGACCAATAAAGATCTTCGTAGAATATGTGGGAACCAATATGAGCATCCAGGTTCCACTATTGGTTATTGATCGGAGAGGTGTCTCGGTCATGTCTACATAGTTCTCAAACCCGTAGGGTCCACACGCTTAACGTTCGATGACGATTTGTATTATATGAGTTATGTGTTTTGGTGACCAAAGGTTGTTCGGAGTCCCGGATGAGATCACGGACATGACGAGGAGTCTTGAAATGGTCGAGAGGTAAAGATTCATATATAGGACAATGGTATTCGGACACCAGAAGTGTTCTGGGGGTACCATGTACATATTGGGTCACCGGAAAGGGTTCCGGGCACTCCTCGGCAAAGATATGGGCCTATTGGGCCAAGAGGGGAAACGTAGCAGCGGGCTTGGGCTGTTGCGCTCCACTTGTTGGCCGAATAGGGGGGAAGGGAAAAGGGGAAGAGAGAAGGAAGGAGAGGCAATTCGGCCTCCCCCTTCCTTTCCTCCTCTCTTCCCCTTCCTTCCCTCTCCGAAAAATGTGGTAAGGGGGGGCTGAATTGGACTAGGCCCCCAAGTAGGATTCCTCCTACTTGGGGCGCCCTAGGGTTGTTCCCCTCCCCCTCCCACCTATATATACGTGGGGAGGGGGCACCAAGAACACATATCAAACATTGTTTGCCATGTGCGGCGCCCCCCTCCACAGTTTATTCCTCAGGTCATATTGTCGCGGTGCTTAGGTGAAGCCCTGCATGGATAACATCACCATCACCGTCACCATGCCGTCGTGCCGACGGAACTCATCTACTCCTTGGACCCTCTACTGGATCAAGAGCTTGAGGGACATTGATACGTCCATTTTGCTTCATGCTTTTATATTGATATTTATTGCATTATGGGCTGTTACTACACATTATGTCACAATCCTTATGCCTTTTATCTCTTAATTTACAAGGTTTACATGAAGAGGGAGAATGCCGGCAGCTAGAATTGTTAGCTGGAAAAGGAGAAAATATATTAGAGACCTATTCTGCACAACTCCAAAAGTCCTGAAACTCCACGAAAGTCAGTTTTGGAATATATTAAAAATATTGGGCGAAGAAAGCACCAGAGGGGGGCCACCCACTATCCACGAGGGTGGAGGGCGCACCCTGCCCCCTAGACACACGCCCTGCCTCGTGGGCCACCTGGTAGCCCCCCGGTGCCCATCTTATGGTATATGGTGTCTTTTGCCTTGGAAAAAAATCATAAGGAAGCTTTCGGGACGAAGCACCGCCGTCTTGAGGCAGAACCTTGGCGGAACCAATCTAGGGCTCCAGCAGAGCTATTCTTCCGGGGAAACATCCCTCCAGGGGGAAATCGTCGCCATTGTCATTACCATCGATCCTCTCATCGAGAGGGGGTCAATGTCCATCAACATCTTCACCAGCACCATCTCCTCTCAAACCCTAGTCCATCTCTTGTATCCGATATTTGTCTCAAGACCTTAGATTGGCACATGTGGTTGCTAGTAGTGTTGATTACTCCTTGTAGTTGATGCTAGTTGGTTTATTCGGTGGAAGATGATATGTTCAAATCCTTTATGCATATTAATACCTCTCTGATTAGGAACATGAATATGATTTGTGAGTAATTACATTTGTTCCTGAGGACATGGGAGAAGTATTGTTATAAGTAGTCATGTGAATTTGGTATACGTTCGATATTTTGATGAGATGTATGTTGTCTCTCCTCTAGTGGTGTTATGTGAACGTCGACTACATGACACTTCACCATTGTTTAGGCCTAGGGGAAGGCATTGGGAAGTAATAAGTAAATGATGGGTTGCTAGCGTGATAGAAGCTTAAAAACTAGTTTATGCGTTGCTTCATAAGGGGCTGGTTTGGATCCATATGTTTCATGCTATGGTTAGGTTTACCTTAATTCTTCTTTCGTAGTTGCGGATGCTTGCGAGAGAGGTTAATCATAAGTGGGATGCTTGTCCAAGGAAGGGCAGTACCGAAGCACCGGTCCACCCACATATCAAATTATCAAAGTACCGAACGCGAATCATATGAGCATGATGAAAACTAGCTTGACGATAACTCCCATGTGTCCTCGGGAGCGCTTTGCTTTATATAAGAGTTTGTCCAGGCTTGTCCTTTGCTAACAAAAGGATTGGGCCACCTTGCTGTACCTTAGTTACTTTTATTGCTTGTTACCCATTACGAACTACCTTATCACAAAACTATCTGTTACTGATAATTTCAGTGCTTGCAGAGAATACCTTACTGAAAACTGCTTGTCATTTCCTTCTGCTCCTCGTTGGGTTCAACACTCTTACTTATCGATAGGACTATGATAGATACCCTATACTTGTGGGCCATCAAGACTCTTTTCTGGCGCCGTTGCCGGGGAGTGAAGTGCCTTTGGTAGGTGGAATTTGGTAAGGAAAAATTTATGTAGTGTGCTGAAATTTACTGTCACTTGTTACTATGGAAAATATTCCTTTGAGGGGCTTGTTCGGGGTATCTTCACCCCAGCCAGTAGAGAAAAGAGTTGCTCCTCAACCTACTGAACCTACTGAAAATGTTTACTTTTAAATTCCTTCCGGTATGATAGAGAAACTGCTAGCTAATCCTTTTATAGGAGATGGAACATTACATCCCGATATGCACCTGATCTATGTGGATGAAGTTTGTGGATTATTTAAGCTTGCAGGTATGCCTGAGGATGTTATCAAGAAGAAGTTCTTCCCGTTATCTTTGAAGGGAAAGGCATTGACATGGTTTAGGCTATGTGATGATATTGGATCATGGAACTACAACCGATTGAAATTGGAATTTCATCAGAAGTTTTATCCTATGCATCTGGTTCATCGTGGTCGTAATTATATTTATAATTTTTGGCCTCGCGAAGGAGAAAGTATCGCTCAAGCTTGGGGGACACTTAAGTCAATGTTGTATTGATGCCCCAATCATGAGCTCTAAAGAAAAATGATTATTCAAAATTTCATGCTCGACTTTCTATCAATAATCGCTCCATGCTTGATACTTCTTGCACTAGTTCTTTTATGATGAAGACTATTGAATTCAGATGGGAATTATTGAAAATAACTAAATGCAACTCTGAATATTGGGAACTCGAGAAGGTAAGGAGTCAGGTATAACACCTAAGTTTGATTGTGTTAAATCTTTTATGGATACTGATGTTTTTCGTGAATTTAGCACTAAATATGGACTTGACTCTGAGATAGTACCTTATTTCTATGAATCATTTGCTACTCATGTTGATCTCCCTAAGGAGAAGTGGTTTAAATATCATCCTCCCATTGAATTAAAAGTAGTAGAACCTATTAAAGTTGAAGAAAAGACTATCACTTATAATGTTGATCCTATTGTTCCTACCGCTTATATTGAGAAACCACCTTTCCCTGTTAGAATAAAGGATCATGCTAAAGCTTCAACTATGGTTCGTAAGAGTAAAACTATAACACCTACACCCGCTGAGAAAATTAAAGTTGAACCTAGTATTGCTATGGTTAAAGATATCTTGGTCGATAATATTGACGGGCATGTTATTTACTTTTGTGATGAAGCTGCTAGAATTGCTAGACCCGATACTAAAAATAAACATAGACCTGTTGTTAGCATGCCTGTTGTTTCTGTTAAAATAGGATATCATTGTTAGCATGGGTTATGTGATATGGGTGCTATTGCGAGTGCAATACCTCATTCCTTATACAAAGAAGTTATGCATGATATCGCATCCGCTGAAATAGAAGGTATTGATGTTACTATTAAACTTGCCAATAGAGATACTATTTCACCAGTTGGGATTGTTAGAGATGTTGAAGTCTTGTGTGGGAAAATGAAATATCCTACTGATTTTCTTGTTCTTGGTTCCCCACAAGATGACTTTTGTCCCATTATATTTGGTAGACCCTTCTTGAATACTGTTAATGCTAAGATAGACTATGAAAAGGATATTGTTATTGTTGGTTTAGGGGATATGTCTCATAATTTTAATTTTGCTAAATTCCATAGAGTACCCCATGAGAAAGAATTGCCTAGTAAAGATGAAATAATCGGTCTTTCTTCTATTACCGTGCCTCCTAATGATCCTTTAGAACAATATTTTCTAGACCATGAAAATGATATGTTTATGAATGAAAGAAGGGAAATAGATGAAGTATTCATTAAATAGGGACCTATATTGAAACACAACTTGCCTATTGAAATCCTAGGGGATCCTCCTCCAACCAAGGGTGATCCCGTGTTCGAGCTTAATCCTTTGTCAAATACTCTTAAATATGCTTATCTTGATGAAAAGAAGATATATCCTTTTATCATTAGTGCTAACCTTTTAGAGCAGGAAGAAGCGAATTTATTGAAAACTCCGAAGAAGAACCGTGCTGCTATTGGATATACTCTTGATGATCTTAAGGGCATTAGTCCCACTCTATGCCAACAAAAAATAAAACTGGAGAAAGATGCTAAACTAGTTGTTGATCACAAATGAAGGTTAAATCCTACGATGAAAGAAGTGGTAAGAAATGAAATACTAAAACTTCTGGAGGCAGTTATAATTTATCCTGTTGCTGATAGTCAGTGCGTAAGTCCTGTCCATTGTTTTCCTAAGAAGGGAGGTATTACTGTTGTTCCTAATGACAATGATGAATTGATCCCACAAAGAATTGTTACAGGTTATAGAATGGTAATTGATTTCCGCAAATTAAATAAAGCCACTGGAAAAGATCATTACCCTGTACCTTTTATTGATCAAATGCTAGAAAGATTATCCAAACATACACATTTTTGCTTTCTAGATGGTAATTCTGGTTTCTCTCAAATACCTGTGTAAAAAAGAGGATTAGGATAAGACCACTTTTACTTGCCCTTTCGGTACCTTTGCTTATAGACGTATGCTTTTTGGTTTATGTAATGCACCTGCTACCTTTCAAAGATGTATGACTGCTATATTCTCCGACTTTTGTGAAAAGATTGTTTTTTTTGAGAAGTTATACAGTGGGAGAGGCTCCCACTGTGTTTGTATTACTCAAAAAGTAAGGTACAATGTACAAACCATATTTACAAGCAGCTCAACCTCCACCTTGAGAGGGAGTGTGATCTAACAGAAGCCTGGACTCACTAGTGGGGTTGGAGGTTGTTTTAAAAGGAGAGAATAAAGTCTCTCAAATCAGGTTTGGTTCTGTATTGAAGTAGGGTGAAGTATTTTTTGAACCTATCTAGCCAATTATGATATGTTGGAGGGATGCCTCTAAAGAGCTTGTTATTCCTTTCTTTCCATATGCTCCAAGCTGCTTGCAAGAAGATTTCCATGAACATGGGCTTACTCCAATCATTATAGGCTTTACTTATCCATTGCAGTCTGGATCCAGTTTCTTCCCATGACATCCCAATTTTGGACCAGCAGTATTTGCTGAAGGGGCATTGAAAGATCATGTGCTCTACATCCTCTTCAATTTGTTGGTTACACAAGAGGCAGATGAGGTCATCTCTGATGTTATAATGTCTTCTCTTGAGCATATTGCGGGTATTTAGTCGGTCAGCGAGGAGTAACCATCCAAACATCTTGATTTTTAGCGTGACTTTGGACTTCCAGAGCCAATGATAGGATTGGTGGGCCTTCACATCCCGAAAGTAGAACTTGTAGTATCTATTTGCTTTGAAATCCTTCGAGCCCTAGCAATATTCCCATGAGTCATGCGTGTATGGATTTTCCTGATTACCAACATGCAACACTTTTTGTTGCAGGTCACGGACTTCATCGTGTGCTTGTACCGAAAGGGGAAGGTGAAATGTTTCATGGATGGAAGTGGATCCCAGGAAATCCTTGACAGAGATGTCCTCGTTCAGTGCAAAAGAGAAGGTTCTAGGGTGTGATTCTTCCAGCACAGATTCCAACCAAAGATCTTTACACATAAGGACCGTGTCCCCAACGTTTACACTTGCCTTGGATATACCTCTATATACTGGTGTAAGTTTCAACACGTCTTTCCACCAGAATGATCCACATGGATCCGACGTGTGTGGGATCTTGTGTGTGTAGTATGATGTCCATATCATCTCTACCCAAGGCAGGTCGTGATGGTTGTAAAATTTGTGTAGATATTTGAGGAGGAGGGCATCGCTATGGATACTAAGATTGATGATACCAAGGCCACCACTTTCTTTTGGTCGGCAAACCATGTCCCAAGCCACAAGTGAATTGCATTTATCTCCTTGCTCCATTTTTTGTCCAAAGGCATTTCCTTCTGAGTTTATCAAGCATCTCTAGAATCTTTGGAGGGAATTTCAGGGTGTAGAGAGAAAATATCATGAGTGAAGTGATCATTGTGTTGAGGAGCGATAACTTTGCACCATATGACATTAGAGTAAGAGTGCTGGTCATTCTTCTTTCCATCGAGCAGACTAGGGGCATCAGATCCTGGACTGAGGGCTTGGTTATTCCAAGAGGCAATCCCAAGTAAGTGAAAGGCATAGATCCTACCGTACAACCAAAGATAGAGGCGATGGCGTTGTAGCAGTCAGGTTCACAGTTGATCGGTATTAGTGTGGACTTGTGAAAATTTATCTTTAAACCAATTGAAGCAGCATAGTCAGAAAGAATGCCCTTGATTGTCATAGCTTGCTCAACAGAGGCTGGAAGTAGTATAATCGTGTCATCAGCATATTGGATCACCGGATAATCATTCTGGTTTGGTCTTTGGAAGGGGAGCTGAATTTGTCCTTGTCGGAACGCGTCATTAATAGCAGCCTGAAGAAGGTCAGCAGCCAGGACGAAGATGAGTGGTGAAAGGGGGTCACCTTGACGAACCCCACACTTGCAAAGAAATTGTCGGCCTGGAACACTATTGAGGAGGACTGAAGATTTCCCCGATGAGAAGATGCATTTGATCCAATCCAGCCATTTGGCGTCTCCATAATTTTAATCATTGCATCATGTTCGATCGTGTCGAAAGCTTTGGCAAAATCTAGTTTGAGCAAGACAATTTTTTGTTTTGAAGTTTGGCACTGGTGTATGTACTCGAATGCCCAAGCCAAGAAATCTTGTATGGATCTGCCTTTGATGAATCCGTACTGATTGTGATGAACGATTTTAAGAATGAGCTTTTGTAGTCGGTTTGCAAGTAGCTTCGTAATGACCTTAAGGCAACAGTTTCAGTAAAGTGATTGGCCGAAAATCAGACACAGACTCTGGAGAACGAACCTTGGGTATGAGTGTAATAAAGCCATCATTAATGCTTTCAAGGTTGAGACCACCTTCGTAAAATTGATTGCATAGGTCTTAAAAGTCTTGTTTAATCAGATGCCAGCATTTTTTTCCAGAAAAATACCTGTGAAGCCGTCCGGGCCAGGTGCTCGGTCAGCCGGCATTTCTTTGATAACAACATCAATTTCATCCGTGGTGAACGAACCACTGACTTTTGTGAAAAGATTGTTGAGGTTTTCATGGATGATTTCTCCGTGTATGGAACTTCTTTTGATGATTGCATGAGTGCTACCTCTTGAGCATGCGTTGGTTTTTCCCTTGAAGAGGAAAGGGTGATGCAGTAAAGTAGCGTAAGTATTTCTCTTAGTTTTTGAGAACCAAGGTATCAATCCAGTAGGAGGCTCCTCACAAGTCCCTCGCACCTACACAAACAAACAAGAACCTCGTAACCAACGCGATAAAGGGGTTGTCAATCCCTTCACGGCCACTTGCGAAAGTGAGAGCTGATAGAGATAATATGATAAGTTAAATATTTTTGGTATTTTTATGATATAGATTGAAAGTAAAGATTGCAAAATAAAGTAGATTGGAATTTATATGATAGAGAATAGACCCGGGGGCCATAAGTTTCACTAGTGGCTTTCCTCAAGATAGTATAATTATTACGGTGGGTGAACAAATTACTGTCGAGCAATTGATAGAAAAGTGCATAGTTATGAGAATATCTAGGCATGATCATGTATATAGGCATCACGTCCGGAACAAGTAGACCGACTTCTGCCTGCATCTACTACTATTACTCCACACATCAACTGCTATCCAACATGCATCTAGAATATTAATTTCATAAGAACAGAGTAACGCATTAAGCAAGATGACATGATGTAGAGGGATAAACTCAAGCAATATGATATAAACCCCATCTTTTTATCCTTGATGACAACAATACAATACGTGCCTTGCTGCCCCTGCTGTCACTGGGAAAGGACACCGCAAGATTGAACCCAAAGCTAAGCACTTCTCCCATTACAAGAAAGATCAATCTAGTAGGCCAAACCAAACGGATAATTCGAAGAGACTTGCAAAGATAACCATTCATACATAAAAGAATTCAGAGGAGATTCAAATATTTCTCAGAAATAAACTTGGTCATAAACCCACAATTCATCGGATCTCGACAAACACACCACAAAAAGAGTTACATCGAATAGATCTCCAAGAAGATCGAGGAGAACTTTGTATTGAGATTCAAAGAGAGAGAAGAAGCCATCTAGCTAATAACTATGGACCCGAAGGTCTGTGGTAAACTACTCACAACTCATCGGAGAGGCCTTGGTGATGATGTAGAGGCCCTCCATGATCGATTCCCTCTCCGGTGGAGCGCCGGAAAAGGCTCCAAGATGGGATCTCACGGGTACAGAAGGTTGCGGCGGTGGAAATTGTGTTTCGTGGTGCTGCTGGATGGTTTCGGGGTACATAGATATATATAGGTGAAGGAGGTAGGTCAGGGGAGCCACGAGGGGCCCATGAGGCAAGGGGGCGCCCCCCACCTATGGTGCGCCCTCCACCCTCGTGGCCACCTCAGCTGCTTCTTGACGTCCACTCCAAGTCTCCTGGATTGCGTTTGTTCCAAAAAGATCGCTCCCGGAGGTTTCATTCCGTTTGAACTCCATTGGATATTCCTTTTCTGCGAAACACTAAAATAGGCAAAAAACAGCAATTCGGGTTGGGCCTCCGGTTAGTACGTTAGTCCCAAAAATGATATAAAAGTGTATAGTAAAGCCCGTAAACATCCAAAATGGGTAATATAATAGCAAGGAACAATCAAAAATTATAGATACGTTGGAGACGTATCAAGCATCCCCAAGCTTAATTCCTGCTCCTCCTCGAGTAGGTAAATGATAAAAACAGAATTTTTGATGTGGAATGCTACCTAGCATATTTCTCAATGTATTTTTCTTTATTGTGGCATGAATGTTCAGATCCAAATGATTCAAGATAAAAGTTCATATTGACATGAAAACAATAATACTTCAAGCATACTAACAAAACAATCATGTCTTCTCAAAATAACATGGCTAAAGAAAGCTATCCCTACAAAATCGTATAGTCTGGCTATGCTCTATCTTCATCACACAAAATATTTAAATCATGCACAACCCCGATGAAAAGCCAAGCAATCGTTTCATACTTTAATGTTCTCAAACTTTTTCAACTTTCACGCAATACATGAGCGTGAGCCATGGACATAGCACTATATGTGGAATAGAAAGGTGGTTGTGGAGAAGACAAAAAGGAGAAGATAGTCTCACATCGACTAGGCGTATCAACGGGCTATGGAGGTGCCCATTAATAGATATCAATGTGAGTGAGTAGGGATTGCCATGCAACGGATGCACTAGAGCTATAAGTGTATGAAAGCTCATCAAAAGAAACTAAGTGGGTGTGCATCCAACTTGCTTGCTCACGAAGACCTATGGCATTTTGAGGAAGCCCATCATTGGAATATACAAGCCAAGTTCTATAATGTCAAATTCCCACTAGTATATGAAAGTGAAAACATAGGAGATTCTCTATCATGAATATCATGGTGCTACTTTGAAGCACAAGTGTGGAAAAGGATAGTAACATTGTCCCTTCTCTCATTTTCTCTCTTTTTTATTTTTATTTTGGTGGGCTTCTTTGGCCTTTTTTTTATTTGGGCTTCTTTGGCCTCTTTTATTTTTCATGAAGCTGGAGTCTCATCCCGACTTTTGGGGGAATCATAGTCTCCATCATCCTTTCCTCACTTGGGACAATGCTCTAATAATGAAGATCATCACACTTTTATTTACTTACAACTAAAGAATTACAACTCAATACTTAGAACAAAATATGACTCTATGTGGATGCCTCCGGCGGTGTACCGGGATATGCAATGAATAAAGAGTGACATGTATGAAAGAATTATCAAGGTGGCCTTGCCACAAATACGATGCCAACTACATGATCATGCAAAAGCAATATGACAATGATGGAGCGTGTCATAATAAACGGAACGGTGGAAAGTTGCATGGAAATATATCTCGGAATGGCTAGGGAAATGCCATAATAGGTAGGTATGGTGGTTGTTTTGAGGAAGGTATATGGTGGGTGTATGGCACCGGCGAAAGTTGCACGACACAAGAGAGGCTAGCAATGGTGGAAGGGTGAGAGTGCGTAAAATCCATGGACTCGACATTAGTCATAAAGAACTCATATACTAATTGCAAAAATCTACAAGTTATTGAAACAAAGTACTACGCGCATTCTCCTAGGGGGATAGATTGGTAGGAAAATACCATTGCTCGTCCCCGACTGCCACTCATAAGGAAGACAATCAAAAAATAAATCATGCTCCAACTTCATCACATAATGGTTCACCGTACGTGCATGCTACGGGAATCACAAACTTCAACACAAGTATTACTCAAATTCACAATTACTCCACTAGCATGACTCTAATATTACCACATTTATATCTCAAAACAATTATCAAGCATCAAGTTGATCATAGTATTCAATTCACTTCCTGTGATAGTTTTTATTATACCCAACTTGGATGCCCATCATTCTAGGACCAATTTTATAACCATAGCAAATACCATGCTGTTCTAAAAGAATCTCAAAATAATATAAGTGTAGCATGAGAGATCAATAATTTATACAAATTAAACCACCGCCGTGCTCTAAAAAGATATAAGTGAAGCACTAGGGCAAAACTGTCTAGCTCAAAAGATATAAGTGAAGCACATAGAGTATTCTAATAAATTCCGAATCATGTGTGTCTCTCCCAAAAGGTGTGTACAGCAAGGATGATTGTGGTAAACTAAAAAGCAAAGACTCATATCATACAAGACACTCCAAGCAAAACACATATCATGTGGTAAATAAAAATATAGCTCCAAGTAAAGTTACCGATAGACGAAGATGAAAGAGGGGATGCCTTCCGGGGCATCCCCAAGCTTAAGCTTTTGGTTGTCCTTGAATTATCTTGGGGTGCCATGGGCATCCCCAAGCTTAGGCTCTTGCCACTCTTTATTCCATAGTCCATCAAATCTTTACCCAAAACTTGAAAACTTCACAACACAAAACTCAACAGGAAATCTCATGAGCTCCGTTAGTGCAAGAAAGAAAAACACACCACTTAAGTTACTGTAATGAACTCATTATTTATTTATATTGGTGTTAACCCTACTGTATTCCAACTTCTCTATGGTTCATACCCCCCGATACTATCCATAGATTCATCAAAATAAGCAAACAACACACGAAAAACAGAATCTGTCAAAAATAGAACAGTCTGTAGCAGTCTGTAACTTTCGAATACTTCTGGAAGTCTAAAAATCCTACCAAAAAAGGAAGTCCTGGCAAATTTGTCTATTGATCTACTGCAAAAATAATCAACTCAAAATCACGTTTCTGTGATTTATTAGATTTTTTCTCATGAGCGCAAAAGTTTCTGTTCTTCAGCAAGATCAAATTAACTTTCACCCAAGATGATCCTATAGGTTCTACTTGGCACAAACACTAATTAAAACATAAAACCACATATAAACAGAGGCTATATGAATTATTTATTACTAAACAGGAACAAAAAGCAAGGAACAAAAATAAAATTGGGTTGCCTCCCAACAAGCGCTATTCTTTAAAGCCTTTTTAGCTAGGCAATGAGATTGCAATGATGCTCACATGAAAGACAAGAATTAAATCATAAAGAGAGCATCATAAAACATGTGACAAACACACTTAGGTCTAACATACTTCCTATGCATAGGTTATTTTATAAGCAAACAGATTATCAAGGCAAGCAAAAACTAGCATATGCAAGGAGGAAGACGATAGCAATCTCCACATGAAGAGAGGTAATTTAGTAACATGAAAATTTCTACAACCATATTTTCCTCTCTCATAATAATTACATGTGGGATCATAAGAAAATTCAACAAAATAGCTATCACATAAAATACTTTCAAAACGATCCACATGCAAGCAAAGTTGACACTCTTCCAAAATAGTGGGATTAACATTAACTAAAGTCATGACCTCTCCAAACTCACTTTTATCAAAACTTTCATAAGATTGAACATTCTCCAAATACGTGGGATCTAAAGTTGACACTCTTCCAAACCCACTTTCAATATTATTGCAAACATTATTATCAATCTCATATTCATCAAGGGGCTCAAATAAATTTTCAAGATCATAAGAAAAATCACCCCAATCATGATCATTGCAACAAGTAGTAGACAAAGAAAAACTAGCATCCCCAAGCTTATAGGGTGTTGCATATTATTAGCACAATTGACATCAAGAGAATTTATAATAACATCATTGCAATCATGCTTTTCATCGAAGCAACGATCTCATGTTTAACATAAGGAACTATAGCAAATTCATCTTCATAAATATTGGCATCATGGCCACAAGAATAGCAAGCATCATGTTCATCAAGGGATATTTCAATCAAATCAACGGAATCATAATTATCTATAGATTCAGGCATATCATTATTTTCTTCCAAAGGAATGGTCATTCTCTCAATAAATTCCTTAACATAGGCATTATGAGCACAATTTTCATAGCAATATTTAAGTATCTCTGAATTTTCAAATTTGTAGAGAGTAATATCATACTTTTCAATCAAAGAAGCAACTTCATGAGCACCCTTAAAAACGACGAATTATTAAGTTTGTTCGATATCATAGTAACTATAAACACCCTTTGCACAAGAAGATAATATTTCACTATCATTAAACTCACATAGGTAGGGAAGGTGTTTTTAGGGTTCTTAGAGCAACAAGTAAAATCATAAATTTCGCAAAGATTCCAAGCATAGAAAAGCAAACTATTTATGTGATACCATTAGAGCTTCCCCTTTTTAGACAAACGATGACGCACAAAATAAGCATGCTCATTTAAAGATTTCCCATCAACTAGGCTAGTTGGGGTTTCAGCATGAGTGCATAAGGATCGAAGATGATCCTAGAACACTTTAAGTGGATCCATATCAATAGATTTTTAGCAAGCAAAGATGCAAGCACATAGAAGGCACATGGAGATACAAGCAAACATAAGATCGAACGGAAGAAGGGCAAATAAAACGGCAAGAGTGAAGTGCGGGAGAGGAAAACGAGAGGCAAATGGCAAATAATGTAATGTGAGGGATAAGGGTTTGTGATGGGTACTTGGTATGTCTTGACTTGAGCGAAGACCTCCCCGGCAACGGTGCCAGAAATCCTTCTTGCTACCTCTTGAGCATGCGTTGATTTTCCCCTTGAAGGGGAAAGGGTGATGCAACCAAGTAGTGTAAGTATTTCCCTCGGTTTTTGAGAACCAAGGTATCAATCCAGTAGGAGGCTCCTCACAAGTCCCTCGCACCTACACAAACAAACAAGAACCTCACAACCAACGCGATAAAGGGGTTTTCAATCCCTTCATGGCCACTTGCAAAAGTGAGATCTGATAGAAATAATATGATAAGATAAATATTTTTGGTATTTTTATGATATAGATTGAAAAGTAAAGATTGCAAAATAAAGTAGATTGGAGACTTATATGATAAAGAATAGACCCGGGGGCCATATGTTTCACTAGTGGATTCTCTCAAGATAGCATAATTATTACGGTGGGTGAACAAATTACTGTCAAGCAATTGATAGAAAAGTGCATAGTTATGAGAATATCTAGGCATGATCATGTATTTAGGCATCACATCGGCGACAAGTAGACCAACTCCTGCGTGCATCTACTACTATTACTCCACACATCGACCGCTATCCAGCATGCATCTAGAGTATTAAGTTCATAAGAACGGAGTAACACATTAAGCAAGATGACATGATGTAGAGGGATAAACTCAAGCAATATGATGTAAAGCCCATCTTTTTATCCTCGATGGCAACAATACAATATGTGCCTTGCTGCCCCTACTATCACTGGGAAAGGACGCTGCAAGATTGAACCCAAAGCTAAGCACTTCTCCCATTGCATGAAAGATTAATCTAGTAGGCCAAACCAAACTGATAATTTGAAGAGACTTGCAAAGATAACCAATCATACATAAAAGAGTTCAGAGGAGATTCACATATTTTTCATAGATAAACTTGATCATAAACCCACAATTCATCAGATTCGACAAACACACCGCAAAAAGAGTTACATCGAATAGATCTCCAAGAAGATCGAGGAGAACTTTGTATTGAGATTCAAAGGGAGAGAAGAAGCCATCTAGCTAATAACTATGGACCCAAAGGTCTATGGTAAACTACTCACAACTCATCATAGAGGCCTTGGTGATGATGTAGAGGCCCTCCGTGATCGGTTCCCCCTCTGGTGGAGCGTCGGAAAAGGCTCCAAGATGGGATCTCACGGGTACAGAAGGTTGCGGTGGTGGAAATTGTGTTTCGTGGTGCTGCTGGATGGTTTCAGTGTACGTAGATATACATAGGCGAAGGAGGTAGGTCAGGGGAGCCACGAGGGGACCACGAGGCAGGGGGCGCCTGAGGGAGTCCTGGATTAGGGGGTATTCAGACAGCCGGACTATATACTTTGGTCGAACTGTTGGACTATGAATATACAAGATTGAAGACTTCGTCCCGTGTCCGGATGAGACTCTCCTTTGCGTGGAAGGCAAGCTTGGCGATTCGGATATGTAGATCTCCTTCTCTGTAACCGACTCTGTGTAACCCTAGCCCCCTCCGGTGTCTATATAAACCGGAGGGTTTAGTCCGCAGGACAAGAAAAATCATAATCGTAGGCTAGCTTCTAGGGTTTAGCCTCTACGATCTCGTGGTTGATCAACTCTTGTAATACTCATATCATCAAGATCAATCAAGCAGGAAGTAGGGTATTACCTCCATCGAGAGCGCCCGAACCTGGGTAAACATCGTGTCCCCAGCCTCCTGTTACCATTAGTCTTAGACGCACAGTTCGGGACACCCTACCCGAGATGCGCCGGTTTTGACACCGACATTGGTGCTTTCATTGAGAGTTCCACTATGTCGTTGCTACAAGGTTTGATGGCTCCTTCAATCATCAGCAACGATGCGATCCAGGGTGAGACTTTTCTCCCCGAACAGATATTCGTATTCGGTGGCTTCGCACTGCGGGCCAACTCGCTTGGCCATCTGGAGCAGATCGACAGCTACGCCCGTAGCCATCAGGTCAGGTTCGGAAACTTGAACTACACGGCCGACATCCATGGGGACTTGATCTTCGACGGATTCGGGCCTACGTTAGGAGCGCCGAACAGCCACGACGAGCATGACTTAGATCTGCCCTCGGACGGTGTTCGGACTATCGCACCTACAGCTGCCCCGACCCTTAATCTAGAGAAGATTGCGCCATCCAAAGGTGGCTGGATGGACCCCGCCACGGAGGCCGCACACTCATCGGCGTTGGAGCCGAACACAGACTCCGCCTCCAAAGAAATTTGTGTCACCGGACCCCCGGACTCGTCTTCGGTCTTAGGTTCCAAACCGCGCGTGTCTGTGCCTACCTAATCTGATTGGGCACCGATCATGGAGTTCACCTCCGCTGATATCTTTCAACACTCACCCTTTGGTGACGTGCTAAATTCATTGAGCTCTCTCTCTTTATCAAGTGACTCTTGGTCGAACTATGTCCGGCTCAAGTGGGATGCGGATGATGAAGAAATTCGCTACCCACCCACCACCCACTTAATAGCCACTGTCGATGACTTAACCGACACGCTGGACACCGACTCCGAAGACATTGACGGTATGGACGTCGATGCTGGAGATGATCGGGAACCACCGCCCACGGGGCGCTGGACAGCCACCTCATCATATGATATATACATGGTGGACACACCCAAGGAGAACAACGGCGACAAAAAGGATACAACGGAGGATAATCCCCCCGGGAAGAAACCAAAGCGACAGCGCAGGCGCCGCTCTAAGTCCAGCCACAGTAAAAATAGCAATAACAGTGCAAGAAAAATTGACACCCCGGTCGACTCCAAAGGAAACAACGACCCCATGGACCCAGCGATGGAGAAGGATAAGCCAGGGCACGCCGAACATAGCCCGGCGTAGATGCCCGATCACGGCGACCCCGAGGGTAAAACTCATCAACCTGCCTCTGGAGAGGAGGACAGTCCGGACGATGACGCATTCATCATCCCGGAAAAATATTTGGAACAAGAGAATCTCCACAGAAGGCTTATGGCCACCGCGAGGAGCCTGAAGAAGCAGAAGCAAAGGCTTCAAGCCGCGCAGGATACGCCAACCGCAGATGGAACAAAGTGCTAGACACTTAAGAAAAATATGGCGACGATCGCCACACAAAGAGCTACCCAAAGCGCAAGCTGCTTCCCGAATTCGACGATGAGGCCATACAGCCCATTGTGCCGAAGAATAATACGGCCGATCAGCCGGACCGACCACCTCGTCACCGCGACAGAGCGACTGCTGATGCCGCACACAAGGCAGCACACGATTTACGTGAGCTACTGGACAAAAAGGCTGGTGCGACCAGGTCCATCTATGGATCTAGAGGACGTGCTCCGGCGCAAGATCATAGCCACCAAAATGATCACATTGATCGAATACCAGTTCGGAATCAACCCCGAACACAACAACCATCGACAGCATGCCACGACGCATCCAATTACAGGGGTGCTGCACACCCCCTGTGCTTCACCGATGAAGTAGTGGATCATGAATTTCCACAGGGATTCAAACCCGTGAATATAGAGGCATATGGCGGAATGACAGACCCTGGGGTCTGGATTGATGACTTTATCCTTCATATCCACATGGCTCGCGGAGATGATCTCCACACCATTAAATATCTGCCCCTCAAGTTGATAGGACCATCTCGACATTGGTTGAAAAGCCTCCCCGAAAACTCAATCGAAAGTTGGGAGGAACTTGAGGATGCTTTCAAGGCCAATTTTCAAGGGACCTATGTCCGACCTCCGGATGCAGATGATCTAAGTCACATAATACGAACAACCCGGAGAGTCAGCCCGTAAGCTTTGGAACAGATTTCTCACTAACACTACTAGGAAAAGGGCTATAGATGGAATGTCCACTAATGGCGCACCAGACATGCGGTGCGCCACTACTATATAGCAGTGGCGCACCATATGCTGGTGTGCCATTAGTGTGAAAGACACTAATGGCGCACCAGACACATGGTGCGCCACTAGTTACAAAATTTTTTCCAAACATACTAATGGCGCAGCAGGGCACAGTGCGCCATTACTACTTCTAACTAGTAATGGCGCACCAGCCGCATAGTGCGCCACTACTATATTTTTTATGCTGTTTTTTGGCAAAACTACTAATGGCGCACCGGGGAATAGTGCGCCATTACTAGTTTAAACTAGTAATGGCGCACTGTGCCCCGGTGCGCCATTAGTATATATAATCTTTTTTGCAAAACTACTAATGGCGCACCACCAGCAGGTGCGCCATTAGTAACTAGGGTTACTAATGGCGCATTTGTAGGTGGTGCGCCATTAGTAATCTGGGACCAGTTAGATATTTTGGACGGCCACACCTACCCACTCACTTTCCCCACTTCATTCTCTCCACCTCCTCCTCCAAGCTTGTCTCGTCTGCCTCCTCCTCCTCACCTCATTTGCACCATAGATTCATCCAAATTAAGTGGTTAAATTACCTTTTTTGATAGGTAAGTAAGGGGGAAGCTATCTTTATGTTGTTCTCCCTCCAACAATGTGCACATGCACTTTTTATGGCCTAGCTAAAGCCATTCAATGTCAAATTCATGGCACCCCCGAAAAACTCGCAAACCACACCCACAGAGAATGTTGGGTCTTCAAGAAGGCCGGCAAGCTAAACGCCGAACACAAAGGAAGGGAGACACCAAGTGAGGACGAGGATGAGCCTCGCCAGCCGAACACTGGGGACAGAAAAAATTCCCACCAGAAGTCAAAGCAGTGAATATGATCTATGCAACTCATGTACCGAAGAGAAGGCGCAAACACGCACTCAGAGACGTATATGCTGTAGAGCCCATCGCCCCCAAATTCAACCCTTGGTTGGCCTGTTCAATCACTTTTGATCGCAGGGATGATCCGACTAATATCCGGAACGGAGGATCGGCCGCCTTGGTGCTCGACCCAATAATTGATGGATACCATCTCATTCGAGTCCTTATGGACGGCAGTAGTAGTCTTAATCTGATATATCAGGACACTGTCCGCAAGATGGGGATAGACCCGTCAAGAATCAGCCAAAGTAACACTACCTTTCAGGAGTAATACCAGGCGTTGAGGCCCGCTGCATGGGCTCCCTCGTATTAGAGGTAATATTGGGTTCTCCCAACAACTTCAGAAGCGAAGAATTAATCTTTGACATCGCTCCATTCCGAAGCGGCTATCATGCACTACTCGGAAGAGCGGCCTTTGCTCGCTTCAACGCAGTACGGCACTATGCGTACCTTAAACTCAAGATGCGCGGTCCATGTGGCATCATCATAGTTAGCGCAAACATAGAGCGTTCCTTACGTGCGGAAGAATATGTGGCGGCTCTAGCAGCCGAACACTAAGCGGCCTCTCCAGCCAGAATACATGATTGGTTGTCAAGATCACAGACACGGTTAGACGAGTCCGGTGCACCGCCGGTGGTAATAGCCCAAATAAACATGAGCTGGGGTCTATAGATATACCCCCATAGGCAGTGCTAGGGGCTGCAAACATGTAATAAAGCCCACAGTTCGGCTTGACCCTATTAATATAACAATATATTGCCTTTTCATGTTTCATTGAGAATAACTAACTTCTAGCATGATTACACCAGACTCTTTTACCTGGGTTTTTCCTTTTTTTATAGATGACCATCATGCTACACCCTTCCAGGATACGGCACAACGGAGACAAAGGCGCAGACGTGGAGCAGGGTCCCGCTCAAAGGTTTCTCTTTAGATTAAGCCCCTGTGTAAACCTTCTTTAATGTCTCTTGTTGCTTGACATCCCCCAGGTACTTAACACACCCACGAGGGATACTGGCGTTATTGGCATTTCGCCACGACAGATTAATGCATGTACCTAGAAATCCGGGGTTTTCCTATTGAGGACGTTACTCATCCCAGAATATATTACAAAGTCCGAATACCTTAGGGAGTGTTCGGCGTCGTGAGTTCTGCCTTATATGCATCAGCTCCGAATCATGTCTTTGGTCAAATGTTGGGTTTTCTCGGCTCCTGGGTTTTGCTACCTTATGTTTCGTATTATCGGCTAAGGCGGCCAAAGGAGAACTACTGCGATTGTGCCCTGGTTATTCCGGATGAGTGCCTCAGTAGAGAAAGCCGAAAACTAACTGTCATGATACAGCGAGAGACTGGTCAACCACTCGACGACTTAGCAGAATCTTCGAGATTCCTCCGCATTAATGAAGGACTGGTTTCCCGGTCATGTACCTACATGCACCGAATTCGGACGAACGTGGAAGTACGAGGGGCTATATAGTAGTCCCCCAGTCAAACTCCTATGGCTAAGTGAAAGTGTTAAAGCAATATAGTCCGATTGCCTGGTTCGTCGTGCTATCACCTCCTTAACGGACCAAGACATTGGATAAAGTGTGATTATGCGCCTTTTTCGAACACCCTCGCATTATATGCGTGGGGGCTGAAGCCGACGACTGGAAACTTTCAGGTTATATACATACATAAACGTCCGCACAGGAGGCGCTTTAATACTTCCGGGCAAAAGTATAAACATAGCCTTTATAATCAAAATAGCATTGTTTTTACAATCGAGATATATGTCACTCGAACATGATACTCTTCGAGCACTGAGCCTCTATTAAACGGGCGCCTTCTAGGACTTGCTCAAAATAGTGCTCGGCCGGGTCCTGGCCTCCCACCGGACCCCAGGTTGCAATACCGGTGGCCTCTATATCCGCCCAATATGTTTTTAACACGGGCAAGAGCCATCCGCGCACCCTCTATGCACGTCGACCTCTTCACAGCGTCGATACGCGACGCAGCGCCAAGGAATTGTTGCACTAAACCAAAATAACTGTCCGGCCTTGGTCCCTTCGGCCAAAGATGGTCTACGACAGACCTCATAGCAAGTCCGGACAACCTATGGAGCTTGGCCCATGCGGCCATCCTTTCATTCAACGGCAGCGGACGCGTCGGGGAACTGAACTGCGACCAGAATAACCATTCTACCTGATGATCTTTCCGATCTTTGAAAAACTCAGTCGCATCAGCAGTACTCTTTGCCAGGTCCGCATACACATCTGCAGCACTCCATAACTGATACAGAGGAGCGTACTTTGGATCTCCGAACTTCATCCGCAACAAAAAGGGCTTCCCAGCCGTGATATCTCCAGCTTGTCGAAGCTCCTCCCGTGCAGCTCTGATTTCAGAGCGCGTTTCCTTGGCTGCCCCCAAAGCCTTCTTCAGGTCAGCCGCTTTCGCTTGGCTCTCCTTTCCAAGGAGCTCATATCGGTCAGCGGCATCTCTCAGCTCAACAGCCATCTTGGCTATTTTATCTTCGCTCCGGCGATGAGTAGCCTGTTCGGCTCTTAACTCTTCGGCCGCCTTTAGCGCAGCCGCATCACTTATCCTGGCTTGTTCATTGGCTAGGGCAAGTTCCGCCCAAAGGGCCTCCACGGCAGCAGCACCATCTGCAGCCACAGCATATTATAGATACTAGCATCATGCTCCTCTTAATATTCGCTGACAATTCAAAAAAAAAGAAAAGCAGCACATACCGTGTGCCTCGTCAAGCCGCTTGTTCACAAGCGCGATGTCGGCATCCGCCACATCAAGCTGTCGCCTCAGTTCTGCGAATTCAGCAGTCCGGTCAAAAGCCGGACCCTTAGCCATCTGCACATAACACAGCGCGATCATTACTTTGGAGTACGATCCTCTGTTTGCCACCTCGGGCTGGCAACCAGAGTCTCAGGGGCTAATATCTATACAAAGCACACCTAGCGTGTGCGGTACAGCTGAAACTTTACATATTTCTTTGCGTACCTCAAGGCCTTTGAGCAGGCTCATAAAAGCTTCATTCAACCCGCTTTTGGCGGATGAAATCCTCTCAAACACCGTACCCATTAAAGTATGGTGCGCCTCTGATATAGTCGCACGCTCCAGAAGGCCCGTCAGTGTCTCCAGCTCGGTGCCGGACAATCCCAGACTCTTCTTGTTGCTCTCCTTGGGAGCCGAATACTCCAGGCTTCGGGCGGCCGAAGCATTAACTTCTGGCCTTAGTGGATCAGGGGAAATCCTCCGTGATGACACCTCGGGGTTGTCCGCCCCATGGGGCGGGGACGCAGGAGGAGGCGTTTTGCTCTCCATCATCTCCGGAAGAAGATCCCCCGAAGATGAACTCTGTTGAGAAGGGCTATGATCTAGACTGCAAGATAGGTCTCGATTATTATTCTCAGAGATAAAGCAGGACATATTTTATCATAGTACTTTTTCACTTACAGCTCGGTGGAGGGCTGGCCCGTTTGCGGGCCTGTGCGGTGAGGATGCCCTCTGAGGCAGGACTCCCTGGCGAGGGTTTCTTCCCTTGTTTGGGCACCTCCGTTTCCAAGTCTTTGGAGGCGGCCCTTTTCTTCCCGCGGGGGCAGGGAATTTTAGATTCACCTCCCCGTTTATCCTCCTTCGTGGAGACATTAATTCCCTCGGTTTGGATGTGCAATGTATGAAGCTCGCTTTCAGCTTCTCTACTCTTCCCTTCATCCTTCCCCAACGACACTTGATATGGTGCATGTTTAAGCATCCTGGTTAATACAGGATTCGGCAAGCCTTCGGGAAGAGGGGCCGGACACCTGATCCTCTCCGCCTTATTTAGCCAATCCTGGCCACGGATTGTTTTCAGAATAATGTTATAATAAACATGAACAGTGTGTTCAGTTGAAGAATTACTTACTTGGGTATCTGGACGATTGCAGTTCAAGCCCACATCCTCGGTGGTGTCCGAACACTTTATTCATGATCCGAAGAATAGCCGATACATCCCTTCGAGCGTCATGCCGAAGAAGTGCTGAATAGTTCGCGGTCCTTCTGGATTGAACTCCCACATCCGAAGAGGTCGGCGTTTGCATGGCAGGACCTGACGGACTAGCATTACCTGAATTATTTTGATGAGGCTGACATCCCTCTCAAGAAGATACCAAATGCGGCTCTGCAATGTTGGTACATCATTAGCGGGCCCCTAGTCCAATCCCTCGTTGACCCATGACGCCAGTTGAGGCGGAGGGCCCAAGCGGAAGGCAGGGGCGGCCGCCCACTTTGTGGCTCGGGGAGCTGTGATATAGAACCACCTCTGTTGCCATAAATCGGACACCTACGGGAAGGAACCTTCTGGCCATGGGGCATCGGCGTTTTTTCTTATTATAGCGCCTCCACACTCCGCGTGTCGCCCATCGATCACCTTCGGCTTTACATTGAAGGTCTTGAGCCATAGACCGAAGTGTGGGGTGATGTGGAGAAGGCTTCACACACGACGATAAACAATGAGATGTGAAGGATGGAATCTGGAGCTAGATCGTGAAAATCTAGCCTGTAGTAAAACATGAGCCCCCTCACAAAGGGATCAAAACTAAAGCCTAAGCCTCGGAGGAAGTGGGAAACAAATACGACGCTCTCGTTGGGTTCGGGAGTGGGGACGACCTACCCTTGGGCAGGAAGCCTGTGCTGGATTTCGGCGGTCAGATACCTGGCCTCCCTGAGCTTCTCGATGTCCTCCTCTGTGACAGAGGAGGCCATCCACCAACCTGGAAGGTTGGGTCCGGACATGATCGAAGGTCCGAAGTGCTTAAGCCTGAGCTTTGGGTGTTGGAACTCGAGGTGGGGGAAGGAGCAAGCGTGGGAAGAATGGGACGGGCCTCGGTCCCTCTATAAAGGAGGTGAATATCAAGCGTCCTCAGCGTGACCGTTTGGGACTTGCCTAAAATCGAGGAGTCATACCAATAGGCGTAGTTGGGTTACCCATGCCCGTATTGATGAGAATCCCACGATAAGGGGAACACGATCTCTGCTTCGACAAGACGTGCCAATAAAACTGCCTCGCAACACGTGTAGTGGCAGGCTGGGAAAAACTATTCGTAGTGACCAGGCCGCGGTGTGATGTCACGCTGGGAAAAGTTATCATCAGATTATATTTGTGGAATATTATGCTCTCTGCGGTGGTATGTGGAATTTATTTTGTAGAGACGGAGATGATCCTCGTATTCAAGATCTTCTATGGAGTATTCGGAGATGGAACCCGCCTTGCAATGCCGAAGACAATCTGCACGCCAGACTCATCGTCATTGAAGCCTGGTTCAGGGGCTACTGAGGGAGTCCTGGGTTAGGGAGTATTCGGACAACCGGACTATATACTTTGGTCGGACTCTTGGACTATGAAGATACAAGATTGAAGACTTCGTCCCGTGTCCGGATGGGACTCTCCTTTGCGTGGAAGGCAAGCTTGGCGATTCGTATATGTAGATCTCCTTCTCTGTAACCGGCTGTGTGTAACCCTAGCCCCCTCCGGTGTCTATATAAACCGAAGGGTTTAGTCCGCATGACAAGAACAATCATAATCAGAGGCTAGCTTCTAGGGTTTAGCCTCTACGGTCTCGTGGTAGATCAACTCTTGTAATACTCATATCATCAAGATCAATCAAGCAGGAAGTAGGGTATTACCTCCATCGAGAGGGCACGGACCTGGGTAAACATCGTATCCCCAGCCTCCTGTTACCATTAGCCTTAGACGCATAGTTCGGGACTCCCTACCCGAGATCCACCAGTTTTGACACCGACAACACCCCCTAGGGCGCGCCCTCCACCCTCCACCCTCAGCTACTTCTTGACGTCCACTCCAAGTCTCCTGGATTGCGTTTGTTCCAAAAAGATCGCTCTCGGAGGTTTCATTCCATTTGGACTCTGTTTGATATTCCTTTTGTGTGAAACACTAAAATAGGCAAAACAAACAGCAATTCGAGTTGGGCCTCCGGTTAGTAGGTTAGTCCCAAAAATGATATAAAAGTGTATAGTAAAGACCATAAACATCCAAAACGGGTAATATAATAGCATGGAACAATAAAAAATTATAGATACGTTGGAGTCGTATCATTGAGCAACCTTGATCGAGTCATGTAGAGATGCGAAGAAACTAATCTTGTTTTGAATTGGGAGAAGTGCCACTTTATGGTTAATGAATGTTTTGTCTTGGGGCATAAAATTTCTAAAAGAGGTATTGAAGTTGATAAAGCTAAAGTTTATGCTATTGAAAAGATGTCGTGTCCCAAGGACATCAAAGGTATAAGAAGTTTTCTTGCTCATGCCAGTTTTTATAGGAGGTTCATTAAAGACTTCTCAAAAATTTCTAGGCCTCTGACTAATCTCTTACAAAAAGATGTTCCGTTTGTCTTTGATGATGATTGTGTAGAAGAATTTGACATACTTAAGAAAGCCTTGATTTCTGCACCTATTGTTCAGCCACCTGATTGGAATTTACCCTTTGAAATCATGTGATATGTTAGTGATTATGCTGTAGGTGTTGTTCTAGGACAAAGAGTTGATAATAAATTACATGTTATCCAATATGCTAGTAAAACTCTAGACAGTGCACAAAGAAATTATGCTACTACTGAAAAAGAATTTTTAGCAGTTGTGTTTGCTTGTGATAAGTTCAGACCTTATATTGTTGATTCCAAAGTAACTGTTCACACTGATCATGCTTCTATTAAATCCCTTATGGAAAAGAAAGATGCTAAACCTAGACTTATTAGATGGGTTCTCTTGCTACAAGAATATATTGATAGAAAGGGAGTTGAGAACCCCGTTGCAGACAACTTGTCTAGGTTAGAAAATGTTCTTGATGACCCACTACCTATTTATGATAGCTTCCCTGATGAACAATTAGCTATCATAAATGCTTCACGTACTGCTCCATGGTATGTTGATTATGCTATTTACATTGTTGCTAAATTTATACCACCTAGCTTCACATACCAGCAAAAGAAAAAGTTTTTCTATGATTTAAGACGTTATTTTTGGGATGACCCACACCATTATAAAGAAGGAGTAGATGGTGTTATTAGACGTTGTATACCTGATCATGAACAGGAACAGATCCCACGCAAGTGTCACTCCGAAGCATATGGAGGACACCACGCGGGAGATAAAACTGCAGATAAGGTATTGCAATTCGGTTTTTATTGGCCTACTCTCTTCAAAGATGCCCGTAAGTTTGTCTTGTCTTGCAATGAATGTCAAAGAATTGGTAATATTAATAGATGTCAAGAAATGCCTATGAACTATTCACTTGTTATTGAACCATTTGATGTTTGGGGCTTCGATTATATGGGACCTTTTCCTTCCTCTAATGGGTATACACATATTTTAGTTGATGTTGATTACATTACTAAGTGGGTAGAACCTATTACAACTAGTAGTGATGATCATAACACTTCTATTAAGATGCTTAAAGAAGTTAACTTTCCGAGGTTTGGAGTCCCTAGATACTTAATGACCGATGGTGGTTCACATTTTATTCATGGTGCTTTTCGTAAAATGCTTTCGAAGTATGATGTTAATCATAGAATTACATATCCATACCATCCACAGTGTAGTGGTCAAGTATAATTGAGTAATAGAGAGATTAAATTAATTTTGCAAAAGGCTATTAATAGATCTAGAAAGAATTGGTCCAAGAAACTTGATGATGCATTATGGGCCTATAGAACTGCATATAAAAATCCTATGGGTATGTCTCCATATAAAATGGTTTATGGAAAAGCATGTCACTTACATCTCGAACTAGAACACAAGGCATATTGGGCTATTAAAAAGCTCAATTATGATTTCAAACTTGCCCGTGAGAAGAGACTATTTGACATTAGCTCACATGATGAATGGAGAACCCATGCCTATGAGAATGCCAAATTGTTTAAAGAAAAAGTTAAAAGATGGCATGACAAAAGGATACAAAAGCGAGACTTTGACGTAGGAGATTATGTTTTGCTATAGAACTCTCGTGTAAGATTTTTTGCAGGAAAACTCCTCTCTAAATGAGAAGGTCCTTACATTATCGAGGAGGTCTATCGTTTCGGTGCCATAAAAATCAACAATGCCGAAGGCACAAATCCGGAGGTGGTGAACGGTCAAAGAATCAAACATTATATCTCAGGTAATCCCATAAATGTTGAAACCAATGTTATTGACACCATAACCCCGGAGGAGTACATAAGGGACACTTTCCAGAACGTTTCAGATTCCGAAAAGGAATAGGTATGTGGTACGATATGTAAACCGACTCCAAAATAGTTCTAATAGCAATTTTTCTCCATTTTGGAATATTTAAAACAATAGGAAAATAAGAAGTAGTCCGAAAGGGACACAAGGCATCCACGAGGGTGGAGGGCGTGCCCCTGCAAAAGGGACACGAGGCATCCACGTGGGCACCTCATGTGTCCTTCAGACTCCGTTTTCTTGCACTATAATTCTTTTGGTCGGTAAAAATTCATTATATATTCTCCCTAAGGTTTTGACCACTATACCATGACAAAATCCTCTGGTTTTGTTTCGAGCTATTTTCTGACAGATCTAGATCACCATGACGTCTTCAAGGGCCCCCAAGGACAAGTTTTTCGAGAAGGTCATCAACCCATACCTCATAGAGGTGCTGCAACACCCTTAAACCATTGAGATGCATGAGGGGGTACTGCACATCTGTGATGTTGAGGGACCAAGGAGGACCGGAAGTGTGGAGACAAGATTCGAAGCAATGGAGCAACAAGTTTTCAAGTGCAAGGGGTGGTGGAACGCGGACTCAACGCCAACCACACGATGATCGCGGAGTTCACCAACAACCACAAGCTGGATGCCAAGAACATTGGGGAGACCATCTTCAAGCTTCACGAGAAAATCGAGCACCTCCAAGCCCAGATCTGTGACCTGCAAAACCAAAACTGTGAGTATGAATATAGATTCAAGAGGATGAGTTTGGGTGCAGATTTGAGGATCCCGGAGACTCGATCATCTTTCTATGATGGTGAGCCTATGCCTTGGAAGATGGATGACAAGCCTACATCATCAACAACTCCATCATCACCACCTCCGAAGAAAGAGACATAAATCCATGGGTATGGGCACTCCCCTTGGCAACTGCCAAGCTTGGGGGAGGTGCCTTGGTATCGTAGCACCATCACACTTCTATCTTTACCGTTTTTCTTAGTTCGATCCTTTTGGTTATATCTTGATCTAGTAGAATAAAGTTTAATATGATCTAGCTCTAGCTTTGAGTTTTGTGTTGATCCCTATCTATGTAATCGAGTCCGTGAGCTATATATAATAAATATTAGTTTTGAGTTAAGGGCTTTGCTATCTTGCTATGATCTTGAGGGAACAAAAGAAAAAGAAAGAATAAAAATAAAATAAAAGGATCATGTTGATCTTATGTTGTTGAGAGTTGATAAACCTAGTTTTGGTCATCGTTGCAATTAATAGGAAGTAATAAAGAAAGAGAGGTTTTCACATATAATAATACTATCTTGGACATCTTTTATGATTGTGAGCACTCATTAAAATATGACATGCCAAAAAGTTGATGTTGGACAATGAAGACAATGAAGACGGCGATGTATGTTGTCTCTCCTCTAGTGGTGTTATGTGAACGTTGAATACATGACACTTCACCATTGTTTGGGCCTAGGGCAAGGCATTGGGAAGTAATAAGTAGATGATTGGTTGCTAGAGTGACAGAATCTTAAACCCTAGTTTATGCTTTGCTTCGTAAGGGGCTGATTTGGATCCATATGTTTCATGCTATGGTTAGGTTTACCTTAATCCTTCTTTCGTAGTTGCGGATGCTTGCGAGAGAGGTTAATCATAAGTGGGATGCTTGTACAAGGAAGGGCAGTACCCAAGCACCGGTCCACCCACATATCAAATTATCAAAGTACCGAACGCGAATCATATGAGCATGATGAAAACTACCTTGACGATAATTCCCATGTGTCCTCGAGAGCACTTTGCTTTATATAAGAGTTTGTCCAGGCTTTTCTTTTGCTACAAAAAGGATTGGACCACATTTCTGCACCTTAGTTACTTTTATTAGTTGTTACCCGTTATGAACTACCTTATCACAAAACTACATGTTACCGATAATTTCAGTGCTTGCAGAGAATACCTTACCGAAAACCGCTTGTCATTTCCTTCTGCTCCTCATTGGGTTAGACACTCTTACTTATCGAACGGACTACTTGTGGGTTATCAGACGTCATCATGCTGCACGTGTGTAGAACTCGGAGGTGCCGTACATTCAGTACTCGATTGTTCGAAATGAGAAGACGTTCGACTACATCAACCACGTTAAGTAAATGCTTCCGCTTTCCGTCTACGAGGGTACGTGGACACACTCTCCCCTTCTCGTTGCTATGCATCTCCTAGATAGATCTTGCATGAGCGTAGGAATTTTTTTGAAATTGCATGCTACGTTCCCCAATAGTGGCATCTGAGCAAGGTCTATGCGCAGATGATATGCACGAGTAGAACACAAAGAGTTGTGTGCGGTGATCGTCATACTGCTTACCACCAATGTCTTATTTTTATTCGGAGGTATTGTTGGATGAAGCGGCCCAGACCAACCTTACATGACCACGTTCATGAGACTGTTTCCACCGACAGACATGCAACTAGTTTTGCCTAAAGGTGGCCGGCGGGTGTCTGTTTCTCCAAGTTTAGTTGAATCGAATTTGACTGCGGCCGGTTCTTGTTGAAGGTTAAAACAACAAACTTGATAAATTACCGTTGTGGTTTTGTGCCATAGGTAAGAACGGTTCTTGCTAGAATCCCGTAGCAGCCACGTAAAACTTGCAACAACAAAGTAGAGGACGTCTAACTTGTTTTTGTAGGGCATGTTGTGATGTGATATGGTCAAGATATGATGTGATATATGCTGTTGTATTAGATGATCATGTTTTTTAGAAGTTATCGGCAACTGGCAAGAGCCTTATGGTTGTCGCTTTATTGTATGAAATACAAACACCATGTAATTGCTTTACTTTATCACTAAGCAGTAGCAATAGTCGTAGAAGCAATAGTTGGCGAGATGAACACAATGCTATGATGAAGATCAATGTGTCAAGCCGGTGACAATGGAGATCATGGCGTTGCTTTGGTGATGGAGATCAAAAGCACAAGATAATGATGGCCATATTATGTCACATATTTTGATTACATGTGATGTTTATCTTTATGCATCTTATTTTTCTTAGTATGGCGATAGCATCGTAAGATGATCCCTTACTAAAATTTCAAGGTATAAGTGTTCTCCCCGAGTATGCACCGTTGCGAAAGTTCTTCGTGCTGAGACACCACGTAATGATCGGGTATGATAAGATCTAAATTCAAATACAACGGGTGCAAGCTAGTTTTGCACATGCGGAATACTCGAGTTAAACTTGACGAGCCTAGCATATACAATTATGGCCTTGGAACACTGGAGACTGAAAGGTCGAACGTGAATCATATAGTGGATACACTACAAAAAAAAGACACATCCATGACATTTTGGGCCGAATGTAATTTTTTTCTGTCATACTTATGACACTTCTATGACGATAATTGTGACAAAACCCAGTATCATCATAGATGTGGTGGCCTCCTACTTCTATGGCAAAAAATCATGACAGCAAATGGGCTTTTCGTCCTGGGCGGGCCGAAGACGCAGCTTCATGACATTCTTTGGGTCGTCCATGACGGAAAAAACCTTGGTAGAAGCGAGGGCGAGGAAAATATTAGGGTGTTCCCGGTTATGGTGGGTGGTTGGGGCCGAGTGATGCACGGAGGTTTGCGCGTTTCTCTCGTACACGCACGCGCGTGGGTGCAAGGCATTGGGTTCTAACTGAACCCGAGTGAGGCCGTGGAGATGGGTGGTTGAACAGTAGCCGGTGGAGTAGCGCATGGTGGAGGCTGCATGAACAGGAGCCTGTGGATGAACAGTCGCACGTGGAGGCTGGAGGAGGTCGATGGTGGATGAATAGTAGCCCGTGGAGGCTAGAGGAGGTCGACGGTGGAGATGAACAGTATCTTGTGGAGTCCCGTTTTGTGGTACGACACACCCCTCCCGATGAACATGATCCCCGTTTCAACCGTAGCGCTCCAACACATGTCCATTTCGTCCGTTTTACGGTACGCCACACCCCTCCCGATCAACATGACCCTGTTTTGACTGTAGGAAGTCCAACACAAGTACGTTTCCTCCGTTTTGTGGTACGCCAGAACCCTCCCGAGGAACAGGATCCCGTTCCGTACGTGGTCGGTCGAACACAAGGACGTTTCCTCCATTCTGCGGTACGCCAGGCCTCGTTTCCATCGGCTATTTCGTCCAAGCCCTCCCGATGAACACGATGACGCATTCCGTGCCGACCCAGCCAATTAGCTCCCCATTAACATGACGACGACGCTGTTTCTCCGTTCCGACCCAGCCATGTACATGCGCCCTGGCCGTACATATGCGTGAGTAGGCATTCGAGACCTGCCCATATGTAGGTACGTGGCCGTATTTTCTTTCTTGCACACTGGCCGCTGTATGTACGTGTACATGCTACGTGCGCGCCTCTACTACGACACGTGCGCGTCTCTACATCGACCAGTATTTACGTACACGTTCGCGACTAGAATGACAATACTATGTATGCTTCGACCAGGTGTGTCCTGACTGTCAGGCACTTCCTTGCATGCGGAGATGTAGCTGGTGGGTCCCAGCATTTACGGAAGCAAATCGTTTTTTTTTGCACGGACGCACTTCCTTGCGTGCGAAGATGTAGCTGGTGTGTCCCAGGAGTTAGGGGGAAACGTTTTTTTCGGGAAATACAGTTGCCCGTCCGGTGGGTCCCTGCTGTCAGGTGGAGGAATAATTGTTTTGCGCATAATAAGGAGCCAATTCCTTGTGGCTGCCATGGACCAGCTGTCAGCCTATCAACATATAGTACTCTTCCGATGGAAGTCGTTCCTTGACCACGTTGACCACGCCGCGCCGAGAGCACTATGGCGGTGGACGACGGCGAGGCCTAGGAAGGGCCGACGCGGAGTCGGGGAAGACGCGGCAGTGGATGCCCACACGTAGAGGAGTATGAGGGTTCACTGGTTCGGCTGCGGTGTGAGGCTGCCGTCGCTGCAGAATAACACGGGGTGTGGGTGAGTAGAGGGATGGCCTGGCCAGCGGTGGGAGTAGTAGGGGCGGTGAGGCCTCCGCGGAATCACAGCCGGCCACAGGAGGCCGGAGCACGCGGCACGACTAGCGCTGGTTTGGACGGCTGGAGCAAGAAGACCAGAGGTTGAAGAAGCACTACGGCCGTTCGATGGACATTGTACGGTCACTAGAGCTAGAATCATTCGTATTGACTAAGTTGACAAAGCCCTCCGTCCCCATCAACTTAGTAGGCCCACAAGTCAGCCTCCCACTAAGGTGGGTCCCGGCTAGCACGGGGACTATTCATTTTTTTGTGCGTAATAAGGAGGTACTTCCTTGCGTGCAAAGATAGCTGGTGGGTCCGACCTATCAGCGGGGTGCATGTTTTTTTCCGCGAAATACAGGGGCCCTTCCGGTGGGTCCCGGATGTCAGGTGGAGGAATCATTATTTTGCGCGTAATAAGGAGGCATTTCCTTGTGTGCGGCCGTGGACCCAGCTGTCAGCCGCTCCACGCACAGTCTACTTCCGATGCTGTCGTTCGTTGACCATGTTGACCATGTCGTGCCGAGCGCATCCAAGGTGGTGGACGACGGCGAGGCCCCGAACAGCAACGAGCCAAAGATGGGAAGACGCGGGAGTAGAGTCGCAGAGAGAGAGGTGTACGAGGATTAACTGGTTCTGGTGCGGTATGGTTTGGCAGTCGGTGGAGAAGAACAGGAGGTGTGAGGGATGGAGGGATGGCCTAGCCAACTGTGGAGTAGCGCTTCACAGCGAAGCGTGCTAAGCAGAGCTGCTAGCAGCAAGAGGCAGGAGGTGGCCCCGGCGGCGCCTGGCTAATGATGTCAGAATCATTTGTTGACTAAGTTGACAACGACTTGCGTTGGCTTCGACCTATTGGCCCACATTTCAGCCAACAAAAATGTGGCACGTATTCAACCCATTTTTTCAGAATTTACAGTCTTTTTTTGCGGGGTAGAATTTACAGTCAATTTGATCTTTTTTGAATCACATTCCATTAGGTGGGCTGGGTGAACAAATAATGTAGCGTCCATGCGGCCCATTTATTTTTTTCCTAAAAAATTACAGGCCATGTGCACTTTCTCGAAATACATGATTTTGCTGGGCTGATTCTAATTATAATGTTGGGTTGGGCCAGCAATGCTATCAAAAAATAAACAGGGGCTGAGCATTTTGTTATAAATATATTTAAATAATAAGTGATTTATTATTACATTCGTCCTTAAATCTTACCAAGCTTTTGTACACAATCACTAGGATTTTCGTGCAAAAACAATCCAGGATTTTATTGTTAAGAAATTATTTCTATAAGTTAATAAGATGTGGGATATTGTTTTCTTACATATGTAAGTATCTGTTAAATATATGATGACAATAAAAATAATATATAATTACATATAAAGTAATTTAAATGTATATAATATAGTTAGAAGGGAAACATAGTTGGACCAGGCGTTCCTATTCTTATATAGAAAAATAGAACAGACCTCTGCGTTTTCTTCAAAAAAATACATAAATTGGGGTGCCGATGTTTTAGGAAAAATAAAACCTTGGATGGGAGGTCCATAGGCCGGTCGATACATGACGGCCCTCAAGAAAATACAAACAGGCCTATGGACCTCCCATCCGAGGTCGTGGGCTACGCATGTTAAAAAAGAAATCCTAGACGGGGCAGCCCAAAACCCAGCTGATACTTGCTGCCCCAGTGATATGATACCTGTCAACTCCCCGACTTCATTGTGAATTTATCTTCTATAGTTACTACATTAAAGCACCTAAAAAATGTAACTATGTTGACAAACCTGTGGGCCCCAACGTCAGTATAGCATTAGGATGATGTATTTTTTTGATGAGGCACTTGCTTGCGTACGGCCATAGACCTGGTGGGTCCCGACTGTTCGCCTCTCCAAGTTCAGTCCTCTCCAGATTCCTCTCATTTGTCCAGCATGTTCACAACGGCAGACAGCGGCATCGCGGCGAGCGCACAAAGGCGCATGAGGGGATCCGACCACCCGAGGAAGTGCCTTATTGTTAACGAAACTACTGAACTAACCTATTGGCCAAGTGACACTACCCGACAGTTGTTCCGCCCGGGTTCGATTCCACCTGTGCAGGGAAAATATCTCCAATTTTTTTGCCTCTGCCTTTATTGACATGTGGGTCCCCATTGTCATCTACGCACACCACGTCCAACACTTGCCAAAACTTCGTCCCTCGTTTTATCTGTGTTTCGCACACTCGACATTGTGTGGGCATTTTGAAAATAACATATCTTTTTGACTGTGCATCATATGAAGATGTGCTATGCATGAATGTTGATCAGCATGATGTTAACTGGCTGGTAGTTCCATTTTTGACCATGAATAAAACTTCCGACATGATGTTAACCCTGTTTGAAAAGGCCGTGTTAATATAAATGCTCTGCCTCTGAAAATTGTAGTTTCTTATCTGAAACTGAACTTGCAGTTTCTTATCTGAAACTGAAACTTGCACTTTCTTCTCTGAGAATCATATTGTCTACACTTTTATACTCCTATGAAACTACATTTTTTAAGTGCTGAAAATAAATCTCTAGAATTCATAAAATACTTCATATGCTCAATACTGCAAATCTGAAATTCAAAAGACATTCATATCTAAAAGTACTCTCAAAATACGCAACACAAAACACAATTCACAACCTGCAAATACTGACAACCCTAAGCTCCTCCTGAAAATTCACAACCTGCCCGACTATTGGTCTGGGGGGGCAGTCCCCTCCTATTCCTCAGCGGCAGACAGCCACCCCATGAGATGATGTGAACGGCGAGGGAGAGGATGGCGGGGAAGCGTCATCGGGCCAACTGCTTTTGTCCTCTTGCAGTTGGGTTCGGTCGACAAAGACTCCACCATCTCGCTCTGGCACAACACCCTCACAAACGGCACCCTGTAGATGCTCGATCCTTCAATCTCTGGTGGATGCTCCATCTGGGATCGATACTCCCACCACCGCTCCCTCACGATGGGATTCGATGAATCTGTTTGCTCCATGGCCCAGAGGAGCAGCTCTATGTACTCCCGCACGAGTCCCTCCAGGAGTATCACCACCTTTTCGCTCTGTTGTAGATATTTGTCCATGGATGTCGCCGTCGCCGCTAGTTGGTCCTTGTTGTCAAACATGGATCTATCTCCAACATCCTAGCTAGCTTCACAGGGTCGCCCTCTAGATCCTTACGTATCGGTTGTACTCTCCATCAATCTACTTCTCCACAACACCTTCACTCGCCAGCCGTGGTTTTTGAATGGAAGAGGAGAGGAGCAGCGCTGGTTTTGGATTAGAACGGGAGAGGAGAGATGCTGGTTTTGGATTGGAACATGAGAGGAGGGGCGGTGGTTTTGAAATGGAAGAGGAGAGGAGCGGCGCTGGATTTAGATTGGAACAGGAGAGGAGAGGCGGTGGTTTAAGAGGAAAAGAGCGGAAGAGTGGCGCTGGTCTTGGAAGCATTTTTTTGTTTTGCGTATTTTGGGTCAAAGTTTGACCATGTACTATATTTGACAAGCAAAATGTGAATGCATGTCACCAAAAATTGTATCATTTGGTTCGTATCTGAATATTCTTTCAAATTATATTATTTTTGCAACGTATAACATATATTTTATTTGTGAAAATCATGGTCAATTATGACCCAGAATAAAAGGGAGACTAGTTAATGTGGGGTCGCTTTCTTAATTGAAGGGTAAACTGATTTTGATTTTGATCTAGTCACATCGTGTCGGCCCTCTCGTCCAATCCTAAATCGCTGCCGCACGCTCCTCTCCCTCTTCTCCATTACAAAACCACCTCCTCTCCTCTCCATCATCTCCATTCCAAAACCACCATCTCGCCTCTCCCTCTTCTCCATTGCAAAACCACCTCCTCTCCTCTCCATCATCTCCATTCCAAAACCACCGTCTCGCCTCTCCCTCTTCTCTATTGCAAGACCACCATCTCTCCCCCCATCTTCCAAAGCTAGCATCGGACCACTCAAAAGGACATCTATGGAGAGGATGCAGCAGCGAATCAGGCACATCACCGGCGGCGACCAGGCAAAGTTAGCCAGGTTGAAGGATATCCTTACTTGGTTTGACAATGAGTGGGAGATTTCGAGGACGGTGAGGGCCATGTGGCAATGTATGCAAAAGAGCGAGAAGGTGGCGATGTACATGTACTCCTCGGTGGCAGTCACGCTGCAGTCCTTCGAGTTCATCGAGTATCTCCTCTGGGTGATGGAGCAGACAGATTTGCCCGAGGCGACAGTCAGGCGGAGGTGGTGGGCGTACAGGTCGAAGCTCGAGCACCCAGAGGATAATAAATCGATCGAGTATGGTGGGCCATTCGTGAGGGTGCAGAGCCAGCCGGAGCCACAAGAGTATTCGTTCTCCCACCGCAAGAGGGGGGCAGATGGCGCGACGTCACTTCCCCGTCGTTCTCCACGGTTCCCTCGATGCTTGCCTCATTTCAACGGCGGCGGTAGGGTTTAAGGTAAGCTTCACACTAACCTAATCTTCCACCTGCTCATGCTTACAATCAGTGTGACAGCTAATGAAAATCATGCTTACAATCAGTCTCCGAGTACTACACCAATCACCCTAAAATAGCTCTGGACCTTTGGGTCAAAGTTGTGACACAGTGTGCAAATAAAGAAAAATAGATTGGTACTTCTTTCAGAAAAGAGTACTCCCTAGAAAACTGCCCATATAAGCTACTAGTATTTGGTTAGAGGATTTGCTGCCGACAAAGATCCGTCCATAGAGAGCTCCACACATCCCACTGGTGGTGGTGGATGCTAATGCGTGCATGGAGCATGGTTGGTGTCGGTAATTTTTACTTGGCACAACTCACACTCTGCATATATGCCGGTTCCGTACGTACATTTGTGCAGTTCCACCAAAATGCAGCTGAATAACCCTGTTTGCGCAGATAATGAAAAAGCGTGATTACATTATAGTGGCACTAGCGGATGAAACACACAAAATAAATAGAAGAAATTATTGCGATAGTATCATAGTATGCCATGCTGCGAGGGTGAGATGGGCCCTGTGACGCCTCATACGGTACGCCTCATACTGGAAGTCGTCCCAAATCTCCCAGATACACCTTCTGCCAGTGATGAACATCAATGTACAACGGTAGTACAAGGAGGCGCCTTGAGACATTCAAATCTCAATTTTTGTGCAGATCAACTAAAATTAAGCACCTGAGTTTTCAGAAATGCTTAAACATTAACAATGGGACTAGTTGATGAACCATACATTAACAAAGAGAATCACTTTCTTTATCTACCTTGGAAATGAAATGATAGAGAGGACACTCGCTCTATTTTAACTGTATTATTACTTCATTTTATCAGTGACACTAGGGTCGAGCAGGTGGCAAATGAGGTGTACCGTGCGTTGCAAGGATGGAGGCCGGGGGTGCTTAGACTGGGATGCTGAAGCTGGCTCTTTCAGTCATCAACATGGATGATTCAATTCATGGGACCTTTTGGTGTAGTTCACCTAAAATGAAGCAATTTCCCGTGAGCTAGCAGCTTCTTCTTCAGTTTTTTTAAAGAAAAGGGCTCCAACCCCGGTTCCATTTCCATGAGAAAACGAAACCCACAGAGCTTCTACTTCATTAGTTGCAAAAAAATTGAGAAACATCAAGGTTGGTTGTGAAGCTCCTGGAATGTTCAACTATAATTTGGATATCATTTGTGCAGTTCAACTAAGATCGAGCGTGAAATGTATATCTCTGTTTGCACAAAAAAGGTGGAAAGAGGGTGACTAACAAGTGATGAAACATTCATTAAATGAAAAGAAGCATGTTCCTTATCTGAATGGCAATCCTACAAGGACAATAGCAATTTCTAAAGCAGCAGCATTGCTAGATATTAGTGTGGGCATTATATTAACTATGACAACCATTAAATACGATATTACTTTAATGGTGCCATTGATTCATTTTACCAGCAACATGACATTAACAACTGCTACAGAGTCGGTATTTGGGCACGGGCGAGTAGGCGGACCAAGACAGTTGCATTTCTAACAAAAAGAACCAACTTATCTTAATGGGAAATTTAGCGGACATAAAAGTGCCATTGATTCATATTACTGGAGGCATTACATTGAAAACAACATTGGTTTAACGTTTCCTTTCTTTTAACAGTGCGACTGCTACATTTTGCCAATGGCATTACATAAGAGTGGCTCGGGGCAACAAACATCAGAACAGGATATCTGGGTTGGTCCATTTTTGTTCGGTATAGCCACCTTATACTGTGTGAGGCTAGCAAATCTAGTACTGGACTTACTCTATTGACTTGTCCCCCAGTCCCCACTTTCTTTCCTTTTCAACCAATAGATCGGGTTTGTATTGAGTTTGTACTGTGTTTCCCTTTATTTCCCTATTAGACCTAGAGACGAGTTAGATAGCCAGTCTCTGCTACATTTCGCCCCCATTATTTCCTCTTTCGACCAAGTCCTAGATTCAGGTAACAAATCTTCCCCCACCCCCACCCCCTTTCCTCCTTGTTTGAACCAAGTAGTACTAGATTCGAGTGCATGAACTAGTTTTACCTCTTAACCATAAAAATTTAGGTGGTTTTTGAACAGCCGATCGATCCTATCTACAAGGGGGCCTGAGAAATAGTAAAAGATACAAATGTAGTGATGCCAGGAGCTCGGAAAGTAAAGCAAGGCCAATTTCGAAGGAAGTTATACCTGAGGGTCGCCGGGATGTCGCTAGGTGGGCGGCGGGAGGCCGGATCTGCCCACACTATGACAGCAAGGAAGAAGGGTCGGAGGCCTTCCCTCGCCAGCGGTGCTTGGGAGAGAACGACAAGGCACGCTGATAGGGACACACCGACAGTGGGTAAGAGCCGTCGCCGAGGATGACCGCGTGAACATTTCACCTTCTCACCTTCCCCAGCGGAGAGGATCCGGCTGGATCTGTGACCAGCGGTGAGCAGAGAGAGAGAGAGTGTGTGGCCACCGCTGTCTTGTTTAGATCTGGAGAGGATGAGACAGTGTGAAGATAGCAACACTAGCAAGCAAGCGTGGAGGCTCCTGCCTATATAGTGGAGTACTAGTTTTCTTTTGTCCATCGGAGCCGGCTTGACCTCGTCAATGACTGTCGAGAAGTCTTATTGCAAGTGGCCCGGAGGCGTAGTTATCGTCATTTTGATCTGAAGCACCGGATTATAACATATAACACGAAAAGATGCCACATGACAAGAAATCATAACCTCACTGCCCAAAGGAGAAAACATGAATCCCGACGGACAAACTAGACGAGGATCAAAGCTCAAATTAAAGATAAACTCATAGAAAAGGGGTCCATCGATAGATATCCTAATTAACATAGCCGGCTTGACCTAGATGGCAGTCGAGTAGTCTTCGTGCATGTGCCCCCAATGACTAGCCCAACTCAGTTGTCGCTGTTTAACCCTCGTAGTGATCCGAAGCACATGACACCTAATTTTGCGAGATGACAAGAAACCTTTTTTGGATTTCTCACCAGAACTATAGCCCTGTACAACACAGCCTGCACGATATGTAGACGATAGCCAATCTAGGCGTGTCTGCTGGAGTCTGGTCACATGCATGGACGAACTGATCTTCCGTGTCTTGCAGGGATCATCCAGGCACCAACATAGTACAACACTTCTCTAGTACTATCGCTCGTCTCTCATCACCCGACTTGCGGGGCCGAGGAGTGTGCCTATGGTCGGTTCTCAATTGCAGTCCCACATGTGTGTTTAAACGCAATATGACGCGTGTTCCTTTCGGAGAGTAGCATGCCAGACCGACCGACCGCCTCGGGTGCGACACGAACACGAAGGGCGTGCTATATACTACGTACATGTGTACCGCCGTTTTCTTGAGGCTTTGCTCCATGGCGCAATCCATGGATACAAAATTAGTATACTGGCCCTGTTTGGATACATAGATTGGAGTTAGTTTGGGTTAGTTTGGACTCAACTAACCCAAAAATATCCAAACAAGGAGGGTTAGTTTGGGTTAGATGCATCTAACCCACCCAAAAAACCTAACCCATCCAAGAGGTGCTTATTTGGGTTAATTTTTCTTGGAACCACTAAAAACACATTATTCTCTCGCTCTTCCCGCAGCAGCCTCGCCCTATCCCCCTGTTCCAACCCCATCGTCTCCCCGCGACCGTCCGCCCACCGATAAGCAGTCGTGGCTCCTTGCGCAGGGGTGGCGGATTCGTGCGGCGGGCTGTGCGAGAGGCCAGCGCGGCTCCTTGCCGGGCGCGTCCCCGTCTGCCCCAGACAGCGCAGCTCTTGGCCAATTGATTGAGAAAGAAAATTTATTGTCAATCTAACCCTGCCATCCAAACACCTTTTCGGTTAGAGTTAGTTCAGGGTTAGAATCTAAGAGGGTGCTTGGATACGTTTTAGTCCCATGATTAAAAGTAGTGGGACTAAAACTTGCTAGCCTCACCCATGCTTGGATCCAAATACTAAAGAGACTAAAATCAAGTTAATGAGCATTTATTATCCACCAAACCCTCCAATCCAGAACTCGTCTTTGTTAAAGCAGAGGAGTTAAATGAGGAGAGAGAGGACTAATCCACATTTTAGTAGGGGTACCCCTGACTAAAAAAATTTAGTCTCAAGACTAGATTTAGCCCCTCTTTAGTCAGGGGTGCTTGGAACTTGAGCCTCTTAAAGAGACTATTTTTAGTCAGACTAAAATAAGTCCCTTGGATCCAAGCACCCTCTAACTCTAACCTCTAACTAAGTTAGAGTATCCAAACAGGGTCACTGTACTATTTTTTTAGAGAGGCCATTGTACTAAGTCGAGGGTGGGGCTTTTCCTGCGTGGTAGGCGGGGCAGTTCCGCCTAGTCCGTTCAATAGAGACGCGAGAAGATGAGGTAGTAGGCTGCAGCAAACGTAGGGCTATGTGATTTGACAGCGAGTTACTGCTGGACAGGTGGGCCCTCGTGATTTGACTTGCCATTATCATTTTAACTGCAGCGCTACGACCGGCGTGAGTCTCCCGATTCCTGTCCACCTCCATACAGGTGCCTCTCCCAATGCTCCACCACGTAGAGGCTGGCTCTTGCATGAGAGCCCACTTCTCCAGTTTTTCCTTGCGTCTTTCCTCCACATATGCAAAAATGACATGTAAAGTGGGCTTATAGCCCACTATTGTACTTACTTGCTCCCATAGGTGCTAAGCTTGCCACATAGGCATAAAGTCTGATGTGGCAAGTTAATTAAGAAGAGAGAGACTAGTTTGGTGACCCAAGGAAGAAACGGTGCTAAGCGCGTGTACCTAGGTGAAAAGACAATTTTGAGTCTATAGCTAATTAAATGAAGAAAACTTAGCAACAAAAAACTAAGCACCTATGCATTGGTGTCTTGATTGCTAACCATTTAATGACCTTAGCACCACATCTAAGGACCATTTCATTGGAAGAGGTCACTCCTTGGCAAATGCAATAAATACTACGAAGAAAGGGATAGAGAGAAGTAAAAAAAACACTTATAGCCAACCTTATAGCTAACCTTGTTGTAGTATGAGTGATTAAGTGATGACTATGTATGACATGCCAACATCAGACAGCCTAACGCACCGTGTTAAATCTCCAAGGGCGCGACCGCGCGAGCGACGCGACGGTCGTGGTAGGTGTGACCATGATACGGGCTGCTGGCAGCCCATGGATCTGAGATCAAACGGTCGCATGCTAAGTTGCTGAAAATTTGAAGAATAACCCTCCAGGATAGGATATTCACCCATAGGTCTAGAATCACGCCATGCAACTGTTCGATCTCAGATCCAAGGGCTCTCAGAAGCCCGTATCATGGGGGAATGGAAAGCCACTACCCTGCCGTTCGCACACCGGCAGTTCGCTCCTACTTGTCCCCGCACGTCCTTTAATATTACGGCGGTTTGCTCCTAGTCGTCCGACCCTTTCACATTACGGCAGTTCCACTAATCCTAACCCTCCTCCCAAATCCATGGTGTCCCAAATCTCCATGATCGGTGATGAGTACAAGGTTAGAACCATCACCCGCGATGAGTTCGACGTCATCTACACCCGTTCTTCCGCGACGGTGAAAGGATGCCTTGCTCGCCTTTAGACGCATGTTCAAAAACTCAAATGACGAGTGGGGCGCTGGGCTAGATGTTGAGTACACCACGGTCCTGGGATGAGAGAAGGATATAAAGGAGGAAGAGAGGAAGAAGCCCGCCGTGATCTAGGTTTGCAAGCATGACTTATGCATGGTCTACCACATATGCCATGCCGATGTTGAATGCCAGGATTTTAAGAACTTCCTCCAGAGCGACCTAGTCAAATTCGTTACTGTAGACTTTAGGAATGACAAAAGAGTCCTGGGTCAGATAGGCCTCGTTGTAAGCAACCCCTTCGACCTCCAAAAGAATCGACTGCTGCCCTCCAGTGGTCAGCCTTCAATGTTGACCCTGGCGGGAGCCATGGTTCATCCTTTGTACGGTAAACTGGAGAAACCTCATTACACGTTTCATCGTCATGCATGGCAGGGGAATGTACTAGATATAGACCACATCCACTATGCTGCAATGGATGGCTACCTTTTTTTCAATATCTAAAAGGGTTGGATGAAGAGCAACAGCCAAGTGTGCGGTTCAAGCAAAGAAGTATCGGCCAAGAGGAAGAGGAACAAGGACGAAGTCGAGGACGTGGACGAGGACTCCGAGTAAGGTGGCAGTGTCGTTGCTCATGGTGGTTCTAATGCAGTGTCTACCAGATTAGTTGCATAGTTTAATTTCAGGTGTGCTTAGTTTAATTTGAGGGGTGTGTTGTGCTGAGCCCCCAGCAGAACTATGTTATGTTTCTTCTCGTTACTTTAACTCTTCAGTACGTACATACTAGTATTTCTTACATTTTATCTTTTAGTTGGTATAGTACTACCATTCATTTCTTCACATTATATACATACAATTATATGGCCAACATCATATAGCCAGCAGTTTAGTTGTCAAAGAATTTCAGGGTGCTTAGTTTTGTCAAAGAATTCCAGGGTGCTTAGTTTTATTTGAGGGGTGGGTTGTGCTGGACACCATTATTGTGACTAGCTTTTTTAATCGCACTATATGCCTAATTTGGCAACAAGCACTCTTTTAATTTCAAGTTTTGCTCCATGGCGCAATCCATCGATACTACTACTGTATAAAAGTATACATTTTTAAAAGGCTAGAGGGCGGGGCAGTCTAGCTTGGTCGGTTTCACGAGAGGCAAGGGCCTTTGTGATTTGACGGCTCATTACTGCTGGAAGGCGGGGCCTTGTGATTTGACTGCTCATATAAATGTGTCGATGACCTGAGGAAGAGCAAAGAGCCGTGCGATATACTCAAGTTCTCCACTGGACTAGTACTACGACGGAGGAGCACGAAACATGGCAGCCCAGTGCCATATGGCGATAAAAAATGATCTAATTTTCTAGTCATCTCATTGTTAGCATTGTTCTATTCATGCCTCACAGAGAACGTGACATGTGCGGCGAAACACCTGAAGCAAAAGATGAAACACATGAGCAAAAGAAGAAGGAAGATTGTCACCCAAAATGATCTAATTCACCGCGGAGTCGTAACTGCTTCTTCATCGCCTCCACAACCTCCATATCCTTGCGCGTCTCCTCCGCCATCTTCTTCATTCTATCCATGACACGGGATTTCTCGACGCGAGCCTTCATCATATGTTCCACGGCCGCATTACGTACCTTGACAGTAGCCGGGTGCTCGATGCGGAGCTTCACCAACTCCTCCATATGTTCCATGATGAGGGCCTGCAACATCTTCATCGAGGAACTACTATTCTCATGCAGCTACTTCTAGTCGGCGTTCTTCTCCTTCAACAGGTTGAGCTCGTGGCAGACTTCGCCTTGTCCTCCTGAAGTTGCAGGATTTCACCGGTCACCTTCTTCTCCGAGGCAATGCTCTTCTTCAGCAGCATCACCAAGCCGGCGGTCAACTCCCCCTGCTTATTGAGCTCAGCGGGCATGTCGTCGAGGCTCTCCTTCGGCAGCTCCACCAAGCCGTGGATGAACTCCTTCTGCTTATTGAGGTGCTTATTGAGATGATCGGGTATGCCGTCGAGGGATAACGACTCCAGCGCCACCGGCTCGGCATGTTCGCCTCCGTGGCTAGGACACTCCTAGGAGCCAACGCTTGCCCGTGAGAGATCTTTCAAGGTCTCTGCATGGCGGCGAGCCCTCTTTTTTTCCACGGCCTTGGTTGCCGCTCTCTTGTTACGAGTAGTTCTCGACCTAGAGCTCTGCTCACCGGTCATGGCAAGGACGGACGAAGAAGAAACACTTATGAGGAGGAAAGGTAGAGTAATTTTCGGTTAGGTAGTTCCCCTTTTTATAACCTAAGTACTAGCACTAGTACTAATACCTGCATAGTGGGAACATGTTCAGGTTTGGTACGTACTAGTAGGTGTGAGCGGGCTTTCGAATGTGATGGGAACAAGGTAAAGATTAATTGATGGTTTTGGTTTTGAGGCCCGAAATGGCTCCCGATGAGTTTAGTGGAACATAAATTTCAAGTAGACTACACTGCTCAAATGCGTAAATATTATGTTACTGTCAAAAATTTGCACAAAATATGAAGGAGACCAATGGAAGTACTACTTGCAACCCATGATTTAACTACTCGCATGTGCGCAGTGGAGTAGTAATGTCTTTCTTCCGCTCTCACGTCCACTCAATTTGCATGCGCTGTATTAATTGACCGTCAATGAAGTGAACGACTTTACATGCGTCAAATTATCACATGGGGTGGATCTTGGTACAAAATTGCATCTGCCCGTGTACCCGCGTGTGCGTGCGAGGGAATGAGTGCATGCATGGCGTGCATGCACATCTTTGCTTTGTACATGTACCCACAGTATGGGTCAGGGAGGACGAGTACATTCTTCTGGAACCAGCAGCACGTCACTGTGATCAATCCACACAAGGAGGTCAAAAAAATCCACACAAGGAGGTCGTGACAACGCCTCCACATGTGCCACGTGGCTTCATAAACTGTAAGAGAGACACTTTGTAGCGTGGAATTCTAATTTACGTGTTTTGCACATACTCCAAGTACTAGTAAGGTACACGTGCATTGCACGCATCAGATTTTGCAACCAAATTATGAATAAATACCACACTATAGCATGTAATCTTTGAGTCATATATGCCTAATGTAGACCTTCATTTAATTCTTATAGTTCATCTCATTCAAAATCAATTAATTTTATAAAGAAGCTAGGGCCTCTTGGATTTGTAGGACTTCCAAAATGCAGGAATAGGAAAAACATGGGATTATAGTGGAATGTCATCTTGAATCCTATAGGATTGTACGAGTGTTTGATTGTGCATAGAAAAAACGCAGTATTCTTTCAAAGAGGTTTGAGTTGATGGGATGTTTCCTATGAAATCTAGTGCAAATTAATCATATGGAAAAATTCCTATGGTTTACAATCCTATGAATCAAACAACCAAGATAGGAAAAATTCCTAAGGATTAGAATCCTCCAAAATTCCTTTGAGAATCCTTTGAATCAAAGAAGCCCTTGTTCTTTATGATTCATGGAATTTTGCGTTGTAGAGCATAAAGTAAAAACAAATAATGGTAATTCAACTAGAAAAAAAGTTTGGGCAGTTATGATACGGAAGATTCTAGAACAAAGGAGAACCACTGTTGTTTTGAGGTTTGTGCATTATGCTTAAGTTCAACCATGGAGTCTGCTAGATTGTACATGTGGCATAATCCGGTGGGGGGCTAGAAGATGGTGTTAGGGGCCGAGTGGAGGGATACTATGAAGGAGTTCACAAGAGCGAGATCGATATTTAGAGAGAGGGGGCGAGAACGTGCGCTGTTGCACGCAGTGGCGGAGCCATGAAAAATAAATGAGCTAGGGGGCCAAGCATTGGTAATCCTTTACGAGAAGGGCCAATTCATGAACTTAAACCATTTTTTCCAGCAATTGTCTAATGATCACATTCATATTAGCCTCGATATATAGGGATGTTAGGGGGGGGGGGCAGGGCCCTTGCTGCCCCTGTCTCCGCCATTGTGCGCGCGTCTGAGAGATGACGTGGAAGGCATGGATGATGAGAGGGGGACGTTGGATATATAATTAATGTGGGTGTATTATCTATATAATTAATAAGATGGGTTGTTTGGTTCTAGGCCTAGGAGTGCCACACTTTGCCATACAATGTTGCCAAACTTGCCTAAGGTTAGTTCTTTAGGGGCTGTTTGGATTGTGACTATCTTTGCCATATATTGCCACATGATTTTTGCCACAATTGACACACTTGCCTTAGTTGAGTTGCTCAAATTTTTAGCCACACTTTGGCTTGCCTAAGGGAATCTTGCCACACTTTTTCTGTCTATGACATGTGGGGCTCACTGCTCATAAAAAAAATCCTTGCCTTAGGTGTGGCTAGAACCAAACACCTACCTAACTTGGTAAAACTTGCCTAAGGTTAGGTGTGGCAAAGTGTGGCAAGGTGTGGCTAGGAACCAAACAGCCCCAAAATGAGAGCCACAAGTTGGCAAGCCTAAGTGAATCTTGCCACACTTGTTGTGTGTATGTGATGCGGGACCATAGTGTGGCTTGCCTAAGATGTGGCTTGAACCAAGCACACACCTAAGTTGGTCAAATTTGCCTAACCTTAGGTGTGGCAAGCTTTGGCAAACTTAGTCTCAAACAAAACAACCCCATAATCCTATATAGAGAGGTATAGATTGATCGATGTGGACGTGGGAAAGAGGGTGAGACCTAACTAGATATATAGTTTGATCGGTTTGTGTGGAAAACTATGAAAGACCTAGCTATATACACACACACACATAGAGGAACATCGATCGTTGCGCATGCACGCGTGAGAGATAAAGAATGCCTAATATGATGGAGAGGGGTGTGTGTGTGGGTGTGTGCCTTCATGGGAGACCGACCTGAAGAAAAAGATTGCATGTGTGCGATGGATAATGCCGACTGTTAGTGTGTGTGCATGCATGCATGAGAGAAATTTAGTGGTACAATTATAAAGAGAAGACGACTATGTGGGTGTAAAAGACTAGGTGAGGTCATAATCAATGTAAAGTTGAATTCAAATATTTGAATAAGAGATCACGATGTTTGAAACCCATGCATTCATGAATATAACGGAGATATGCGCGGTGTGGTTTGGAAATGAGCATGTTGTAATGTATACACATTGAACAAGGTCAGACTGATTTGAATTTGAGATACCGATGGCAGACATCATTTGGCCACATTCCATATGTGCATGGACACACTATTCTAATTGGAGATGATGGGTGGCTTTCACGTCACATATCTATATCTATACCCCTATATATATATTATATTTTATATTTTTTATATTGTGTGTGGGTAACTTTAACTTTGAAAGATGGTCGTTGGATGAGGCGGATCCGATGGTGCAGAGATGGCAAATTTGAGCACTACTAGCTATTGGATATCATCTAGATTCCACCAGATTTCGCCACATGTACAATCTAGAAGACTCCATGGTTAAACTTAAGCATAATGCACAAACCTAAAAACACAGGCACTTCTTCTTCGTTCTAGAATCTTCCGTATCAGAATTGCCCAAATGTTTTTCTACATAATTTGCCATTATTTGTTTTTACTTTATGTCTTACAATGCACAATTCCATGAATCTTAAAATAGATTAGATTTCTTATAAAAAGTAGATGATTTTGAATGAAATGAACTATAAGAATTAAACGAACATCTACATCATGCATATATGACTCAAAGCTTACATGCTATAATGTTGTATTTATTCATAATTTGGTTGCCAAATCTCATGCGTGCAATGCACGTGTACCTTACTATTTTAAATGGTGTTCGTGTGTGTGTTGTTCGTGTTGAGGTGCAAATTGTCTTTTTTTGGGGGTACATGTTAATCTTGTTCTCCCGAAATTTCAAGCTGCCCCTTGTTATGCTGAAATTTCAAGCTAGCGTCTCTGTCTATCGTGCTGCGAAACTCCCGCCTCTTCAACCCGCGCCTTGTTACCCCGAAATATTTAAGATATATCTTTGTCTCGTTGTGCTCCGACAACTCCCTCCATCTCAACCCGCGCCTTGCTATTCCAAAATTACAACGCGCGCGAAAACTCCCACCTCCTGTGAAATCCCGACACGTGAAATGCCCGTGGTACCTCTGAAGCAAAAGAACCGCCTCAAATTAGTGTGGGTACTTTCGTAACTTACCCCATATTTCAGACAAGCGCGTCCCTAAGCCATGGTTCGCCACTCCCATCCCATCTGCCCACCCATTCGTACACCGAGGCCGTGAAAACTTGCGAGGCCCCACAACCCCCTCCGTCCGCCACCTAGCCGGAGCCTCTTCCCCGATGATGTTGTCCACAGAAACACCTCGACGTCCCTCATCCACCGTACCGGATGAGGATCCGTCGTCGATCTCGTCATCCCGTCGGTTCAACCACCCCGTCCTCCACCTCCATGGAGCTGCCCTAACGTTCCCCTCGTCTTTCGCGCCACCTCCATTCCCACACCGCCGTCTTCATCTGCACCATCGGAAGAGCATCATCATCACCGTTTCCTCAGATGAAGTTGCGGCCTAATCGGCGCCACCAAAGAGGTTGTAAACTAATCGCCGCATTTTCTTCATGATTCGATCTCACGATGCTGTCGGCGCTTGGTCCCAAGCCGACATGGCACGGCTCCATCCACGGCGGCGTCGCCAGCCACTTCCTCCACGACGTCGCTCCCTCGGCAGCGATGTCCACATCAGTAGGAGCTGGTACTGCTTTAGCTCTCACTCACACTGCTTCTTTGCTCTTGCTCATAGTCCCCTACCTGGTCTGCTCTTGCTATTGCTCTTGCTCATGCTTCTGCTCTTGCTCTTGCTCTTGCTTGCGATGCTGCTCCGATTTAGCTACACTTCGGTCGACTGAATCGACTTTTGGGTCAGTCGATTTTTAGGGGGTGGGAGGCTCGCTGGAGGTACCCCACTATCTATCTTAGGGTTCAGGGTGGGGGCAGTGGTCGCCGGCGGTGGTGGGGCGGTGGCGTGGGGATCGCCGGAGAAAAAGCTCGGCACAGGTGGGGGCTAGAGGGATGGCTGGGGTGGCGGTGGACTGGCGGTGGGGAGTGTTTTCGGGGCGGGCGGGGCGGCGCACCGCCGGTCGCGGGCGGCGGGGGTGGCTGTTTGGCTGGTGGTGGCTGGCAGCTCACGGGGGTCGATTTACGTGTAGCCTCACCTCTAATGCGTTCAGTTTCGACAGTAAAATTCAGTTTTGACAGCAAAATTCAGTTTCGACAGTTAAGTTGAGTTTTGACAGTTAAATTTAGTTTCGACAGTTAAGTGCAGAGATGAGTGGGTGATGTATTTTACATCAAGCACTTTGTGGTTATGTATTTTACGTCATCTATTGGAGATGCTATTAGAATTCCACTCAGGTTAACGTTGTCTCTCTTGTCCCGCTTCAGCCTCGGCGTTGTACAACTCACCGGAGCTGCTCCAACGACGAAACCCTCCATCACAGCGGAGCAGTACCTCGGGCTCCATCTCTAGGTGCCTAAGATCTTCTTCCCCTCCTCCGACAGCCAAGTTAGCCGGAGCATCCTCACCGGCCAACCCAATCACACTGAGATCGACATGGCTTCGCCAAAGAGGTTGTACACTTGTTGCATCTCTTTTTTACTCTACATGTTATATATATTGTCCACTGAGCACACGTAGTAACGTGAAATACGATTATTTTATCCTACTATATGACAAGCAGTGAGGTACCAGGCAACTTAGCTATCCATGATGGACTCTCTTGAACGCCATCATTATTTATATCTGCGCGTTTGAGCTGTGCATTTGTTGATGGGCCTGGGAGTTGAGCTATTAGGGCAGTGGCCTGGGTCCAAAGTAATAGAAGTAGCACAAAAACATTTTTTAGTGTAGGATTTTCCTTGCTCAAGCCTGCCTACTAGAATCGCCAGTGCTTGAAAGGAAAAGTGAATGAAAAACATAGGAATTGGAAAGTTTCCTATGGTACTACTTTTCATGAATTTGGTGCAAAGGAATGGAGCAAAGGAAAACTGTAGGATTTGTTCCTTTAGTGTCTCCTTGAAAGAAAAACCGTAGGAATTCTAATTTCTACTTGTCCTCCTTTTCATATTCCTATTCATGAAGCACAAGACTAAGAGATAGTAGCATAATAGCATTATAACCGTACATTTTCTTGTGGTTTAACTTAATCTCACCATGCTTCTTTGCATCCAGTGATCTTCCAATTCTTGTGAATCAAACACACAGATTGGCAGAAATCTTGTGTTTTCAAATTCTCTGTTTTGCACATGCATTCCTATCCTATTCCTGTCTATTTCCTATCACTGCATTGTTAGAATCCTCAAATTCAAACAAGCCCTTACACAATTACTTCTGTTACAGATATGTGTCAAAGAAAACCTTGTGTGGTTTGTCTTCCTCCTGCGGTGCTGTGTTCCACCCGAGCTCAGCTGCTCCAACGATGGAAGGGTTCACCATAGCAGGGATCCTCTCTCCAGACTATCTTTCGCCGCCTCAGATCTTCTTCCCCGCCGCCGGCAGCCATGACAACTGCATTACCATCATCAACTGAGCAGATGACCTTGAGGACTACACGGGTCCGCAAGAGAGGTCGCACTCTTCCGTATCTGCTTACGTTATGCATCGCTTATTATGATGACATGCTACATTATCGTCGTGTTCACCTATTAGACTACGAGTCAGGTCCAAACTAATGCTAAAACTTGAGTTTTTAAATGGTTGTGGGGTACATATTGGGGCAGCAATCAGTACTATCTGTCTACTATCTGGTTAATCTCGGGTGTCTACTATGAGTTTCATGTTGGGTACAAACAAACATTAAAGGAGCCATTATCTGTGTTTTTTAACTAAAGCTATTATCTGCCCGCTATCATTAGTTTTGGGTCTATCCACAGTTTGCTACCATCACTCTGGATTTGTGCATGCACTCCTTACATAATCTCACTATGTTTTACTCCTATGCATGCCAGTTATTCTACACAACGGAACTGATCATGTAGAGCAAAAGAGACGAGCCTTGCGTGGCAATAAAATTTCATGCAGACGTCGCTCCATGGTGGGCGCAAAGGCAGCCCCCCTCCACCCATTTTGGATCATAATCAAGAGGAAGATAACTGTTCTGAGGGGGATTCAGAAGGAGAAGACCACTCCTATTTACTCCATGAGGTCTTCGTTCTAACTTGGCATGCTGATGTTGGTAATATCATGCATATGGTGCCTTGCATTGCTTACTGTATACATCAAAGATGTCATCTTCTTAGTTTAGACATGCTTTGTGTCAATGCCATATGTTTAGTTTCTTTATCGTATATGTGAATCATGCAGTGCCATCTTGTTTATCCAGGCATCATATATGTGAATTTTGCAATGCCACCCTAGTTAGCTAGTCATCATATATGTGAATTATATCATGCCATCACTTTTTTATTATGTGTTAAATTTGTCAACAATTTTAGTACATTCAATTACTCTTCCTGTGCATCAGCCATTCGGCACGGTCATGGAAAACTATGGAGTGGAAACAAGGTCTTCGAAGCAGACAATGCTATCTGACGAAGCGCATGTCTTGCTGGTTACAGATAGCTCCTCAGAGGAGGATTCATAGACAGATGACCAGTCCTATTATCCCCCCCCCCCCCGAGGTGCATGCTC
>NC_041381.1:564184055-564288472 GCF_002162155.2 Triticum dicoccoides | reverse complement strand
CTCATATCATGTATATGGTATCTTGCATTGCTATGTCATTTGATTAGTTTAGACATTCTTTGTGTGAATGCCACCTGTTTAGTGTCTAATTACCATATATGTGAATTATGCAATGCCATCTTGTTGCAAGACATTATATATGTGAATTATGCAATGTTATCTTGTTGCAAGGCATTATATATGTGAATTATGCAATGCCATGCTATTTAGCCAAGCGTTATATATGTAAATTATATCATGCCGTCCTTTTTTTGTATTTCTCATTGCTTTTGTCGACAATGTTTGTATATTCAATAGCTCTTCCTGTGCATTAGCCATTTGAATTGGTGATGGAGAAATCTTGAGTGAAAACAAGGTCTTCAGAGCAAACAATGTTACCTGCTGAGTGCTGAAGCAGATATCTTGCTAGTTACAGATAGCTCTTCATAGGAGGATTTAGATGCAGATGACCAATCCTATTATCCCCTGAGGTGTATGCTCAAACTTGGCAGGGTTATATTACTCATATTATGCATATGTTGTATTGCAATGCTTAGTTTTTACATCAAATACACAATATTGAATGCCATCTCCTTAGTTGGCACATCATATATGCGATTGCCCTCTGCTCACTTCCTTAGTATATAAATCATATATTTGAATTATATCATGCCATGATGTTTACATACACGGCATGTATCTGAATTATGGCATGCCAACCCATTTTCTATAGACATAATATAGTTATATCATCTCATCTTATTTACATAGTCATCATATTTTAAATTATGTCATTCTATCTGTGAATTATATCATGCCATCATGTTTCCATCGACGGCATGTTTGTGATTTATGGCATGCCAACCACTTTAACAGACACATTGTATAGTTATATCATGTCATCCTGTTTACATAGTCATCATATTTTGAAGTATGTCATTCTATCCTGTTTAGTTAGCCATAATACATGTGAAATTGTGTCATGCTATCCTGTTTAATTAGCCATCATATATGTGAAATTATGTCCTGCTATTCTGTTTGGTTAGACAACATAAAGGTGAATTATTTCATGCCCTATTTTCTTCCCTACTATCCATTGCACCTGTCTATCTTACAATGTCTGTATATTCAATTACTTTTCTTGTTTATCAGCAATTTCAATTGGAGGGGGTGATGGCAGTATCTGTGGGAGTAAAAACACGGTCTTCAGAAAAGATCATGCTACCTATCAATGCAGATAGAACCATGGTTGTACTTGCCCGAGAACCAACCCCACCACACATAACCCAGACTCACGCAGATTGTACCCCTACCCAGTTGGACAGAGAACCATCTACACCCCCTCTAACCCCAACCCCAGCAGATAGTAACCCAGTCCCCGTTGACACAGCACTGTCTCCACCACAGAGTACCCAAACACGTGCAGTTAGTAAGGCAACTGCAGTGCCCAAAGCATGAGGACCACCACTCCGAACCCCAAGTCAACGCTTAAAGCAGAAGAAGAATTGTTCTCAGGTCAGGTTCCGTAGCTATGGTTCATACTACTTTGCTCTTGCATCACTGTATTTACTCATACCAACTAATTTCAAATTTGAAGGATACAATTGAAACTCCAATGGTGCAACAGGTATGTTTTAAACCTGTTTCTTTAACGTGTTTGCTGTTGTAACTTGCTCTATGTTAATTTCAGTTTCAATTGAATAAACATTTATGTTCTCATGCCATGCACATTACAAGTGTTATTATTGCTGTTTAGTTTCCCACACTTATATTCTATCTATGCTGCTTTGTTTTAAATAGATATAATTCGAACTGTATCTATCTTGAGTTGGAAATGAATGATATAGACCCTACAGTGACCATACTACATAGATATATGTTTGTTTCATGTTGTTATCCTGTCCACCTTACTACTGAACTGGTTTACCAAAATGAGTTTCATATACTACATTGTAAACCTGTGATGTGTTTGTTTGTTTCTGTTTTAGAATGCGGATAAAATACTGGAGAAGAGTACCCCGTTATGCAATGGTAAAGGAAGTAATGCACATAAGGTTCAAGATAGTGAGACATTCCTGTTGGTCTCCAAGAAAGCTGATAAAAACTATATCGAAGAAACTGAGACAACCCCAAAGTCATGTCTTGATGTAGTGTTCGAGTTACTAGCTACTACTGCTGGCATCAGCTCTTCGAACTCGTTGCCTGAATTAGTTCTGCTTCTTGAGTCTCAACTACAACTTGAAATACATCGATCAGATGTTATGCGACATGAAGCCGAAGGACTCAGGAAGTCCCTGCAGAATTCAGATGCATACTTTCTGGTGCAACGGCAAGTGCTGGAGGATTTAAGCGCCAAACAAGAGAAAGTTAATAAGCTTGCTAAGCATCTTTCCAGCATTATCGGTACCCAGGATATTGTTTCTTGAGCTCTTCTGAAGTGGTTTCAGTTCTGGACTTGTTTTGCTGTGGTGTTTATATGCTGTTGTGTTCTCTATATTTGAACTGGTGGCGAACTTTGATGCCCAGTGGATGTAATATGTGTAATAGCCGTGATAGCCTAGCGTAAGTTGCTTGCTTATTTATTTCCTTATTGTCTTGTTTATTTCTTTGCTTGTAGTCAGAGCATTTCTTTTTCTGCGGTTTGCTAGTGGCCGCAATAACCTATTTTTTAAAACTAGGTCACAATAACCATGGGCTATATATTTACTGTAATTACCATTTCCCTCCTACGGGCCGTAGAAACAATGGGCCTTCTACGGGTCATAGAAACAATGGTCCTTTACGCGTCGTAGACACAATGGGCCTTCTACCGGCCGTATCATCAATGGGCCTTCTACGGGCCGTATGATCGGTTTGTTGGAAATATGCCCTAGAGGCAATAATAAAAGTATTATTATTATATTTCCTTGTTCATGATAATTGTCTTTTATTCATGCTATAACTGTATTATCCGGAAATCGTAATACACGTGTGAATACATAGACCACAATATGTCCCTAGTGAGCCTCTAGTTGACTAGCTCGTTGTGTTCAACAGATAGTCATGGTTTCCTGGCTATGGACATTGGATGTCGTTGATAACGGGATCACATCATTAGGAGAATGATGTGATGGACAAGACCCAATCCTAAGACTAGCACAAAAGATCGTGTAGTTCATTTGCTAGAGCTTTGCCAATGTCAAGTATCTCTTCCTTCGACCATGAGAGCGTGTAACTCCTGGATACCGTAGGAGTGCTTTGGGTGTATCAAACGTCACAATGTAATTGGGTGACTATAAAGGTGCACTACAGGTATCTCCGAAAGTATCTATTGTTTTATGCGGATCGAGACTGGGATTTGTCACTCCGTGTAAACGGAGAGGTATCTCTGGGCCCACTTGGTAGGACATCATCATATGCGCAATGTGACCAAGGAGTTGATCACGGGATGATGTGTTACGGAACGAGTAAAGTGACTTGCCGGTAACGAGATTGAACAAGGTATTGGATACCGACGATCGAATCTCGGGCAAGTAACATACCGATAGACAAAGGGAATTGAATACGAGATTGATTAAGTCCTTGACATCGTGGTTCATCCGATGAGATCATCGTGGAACATGTGGGAGCCATCATGGGTATCCAGATCCCGCTGTTGGTTATTGACCGGAGAACGTCTCGGTCATGTCTACATGTCTCCCGAACCCGTAGGGTCTACACACTTAAGGTTCGATGACGCTAGGGTTATAAAGGAAGTTTGTATGTGGTTACCGAATGTTGTTCGGAGTCCCGGATGAGATCCCGGACGTCATGAGGAGTTTCGGAATAGTCCGGAGGTAAAGATTTATATATGGGAAGTCCTATTTTGGCCACCAGAAAATGTTCGGGATTTTTCGGTATTGTACCGGGAAGGTTCTAGAAGGTTTCGGAGTGGGGCCCACCTGCATGGGGGGACCCACATGGACGTGGGTAGTGGGGGCAAGGCCCCACACCCCTGGTCAAGGCGCACCAAGATCCCCCCTTAGAAGGAATAAGATCATATCCCGAAGGGATAAGATCAAGATCCCTAAAAAGGGGGGATAACAATCGGTGGGGAAGGAAATAATGAGATTTCTTTCCTCCCACCTTGGCCAACGCCCCAATGGACTTGGAGGGCAAGAAACCAGCCCCTCCACCCCTATATATAGTGGGGAGGCGCATGGGAGCTATACACGAAGTTCTGGCGCAGCCCTCCCCCTCTCACAAGTACACCTCCTCTCCCGCGGTGCTTGGCGAAGCCCTGCAGGATTGCCACGCTCCTCCACCACCACCAAGCCGTTGTGCTGCTGCTGGATGGAGTCTTCCTCAACCCCTCCCTCTCTCCTTGCTGGATCAAGGCTTGGGAGACGTCACCGGGCTGTATGTGTGTTGAACGCGGAGGTGCCGTGCGTTCGGCACTTGATCATCGGTGATTTGAATCACCACGAGTACGACTCCATCAACCCCGTTCACTTGAACGCTTCCGCTTAGCGATCTACAAGGGTATGTAGATGCACTCTCTTTCTACTCGTTGCTGGTCTCTCCATAGATAGATCTTGGTGACACGTAGGAAAATTTTGAATTTATGCTACGTTCCCCAACAGTGGCATCATGAGCTAGGTCTATTGCGTAGATTCTTTGCACGAGTAGAACACAAAGTAGTTGTGGGCGTTGATGTTGTTCAATATGCTTACCGTTACTAGTCCAATCTTGTTTCGACGGTATTGTGGGATGAAGCGGCCCGGACCGACCTTACACGTACTCTTACGTGAGACAGGTTCCACCGATTGACATGCACTTGGTGCATAAGGTGGCTAGCGGGTGCCAGTCTCTCCCACTTTAGTCGGAACGGATTCGATGAAAAGGGTCCTTATGAAGGGTAAATAGCAATTGGCATATCACGTTGTGGTATTGCGTAGGTAAGAAACGTTCTTGCTAGAAACCCATAGCAGCCACGTAAAACATGCAACAACAATTAGAGGACGTCTAACTTGTTTTTGCAGGGTATGCTATGTGATGTGATATGGCCAAGAAGAATGTGATGAATGATATGTGATGTATGAGATTGATCATATTCTTGTAATAGGATTCACGACTTGCATGTCGATGAGTATGACAACCGGCAGGAGCCATAGGAGTTGTCTTTATTTATTGTATGACCTACGTGTCATTGAAGAACGCCATGTAAACTACTTTACTTTATTGCTAAACGCGTTAGTCATAGAAGTAGAAGTAGTCGTTGGCATGACAACTTCATGAAGACACGATGATGGAGATCATGATGATGGAGATCATGGTGTTGTGCCGGTGACGATGATGATCATGGAGCCCCGAAGATGAAGATCAAAAGGAGCAAAATGATATTGGCCATATCATGTCACTATTTGATTGCATGTGATGTTTATCATGTTTATGCATCTTGTTTGCTTAGGACGACGGTAGTAAATAAGATGATCCCTTACAAAATTTCAAGAAGTGTTCTCCCCTAACTGTGCACCGGTGCTACAGTTCGTCGCTTCTAAGCACCACGTGATGATCGGGTGTGATGGATTCTTACGTTCACATACAACGGGTGTAAGACAGTTTTACACAGCGAAAACACTTAGGGTTAACTTGACGAGCCTAGCATGTGCAGACATGGCCTCGGAACACGGAGACCGAAAGGTCGAGCATGAGTCGTATGGTAGATACGATCAACATGAAGATGTTCACCGATGATGACTAGTCCGTCTCACGTGATGATCGGGCACGGCCTAGTTGACTCGGATCATGTGATCACTTAGATGACCAGAGGGATGTCTATCTAAGTGGGAGTTCATAAGATGAACTTAATTATCCTGAACATAGTCAAAAGACCTTTTGCAAATTATGTCGTAAGCTCGCGCTTTAGTTCCACTGTTTAGATATGTTCCTAGAGAAAATATAGTTGAAAGTTGATAGTAGCGATTATGCGATCAGTAGAAAGCTTATGTCCTTAATGCACCGCTCAGTGTGCTGAACCCCAACGTCGTTTGTCGATGTTGCGAACATCGGACATACACGTTTTGATAACTACGTGATAGTTCAATTAAATGGTTTAAGTAGAGGCACCAAAGACGTTTTCGAAACGTCGCGGAACATATGAGATGTTTCGAGGGCTGAAATTGGGATTTCAGGCTCGTGCCCACGTCAAGAGGTATAAGACCTCTGACGATTTTCTTAGCCTGCAAACTAAGGGAGAAAAGCTCAATCGTTGAGCTTGTGCTCAGATTGTCTGAGCACAACAATCACTTGAATCGAGTGGGAGTTGATCCTCCAGATGAGATAGTGATGTTCCCCAAAGTCATTGCCACCAAGCTGCTAGAGCTTCGTGATTAACTATAACATATCAGGGATAGATATGATGATCCTTGAAATATTCATGATGTTTGACACCGCGAAAGTAGAAATCAAGAAGGAGCATCAATTGTTGATGGTTGGTGAAACCACTAGTTTCAAGAAGGGCAAGGGAACAAAGGGATACTTCATGAAACGGCAATTCAGCTGCTGCTCTAGTGAAGAAACCCAAGGTTGAACCCAAACCCGAGACTAAGTGCTTCTGTAATAAGGGGAACAACCACTGGAGCAGCATTACCCTAGATACTTGGTAGATGAGAAGGCTGGCAAGGTCGATAGAAGTATATTGGATATACATTATGTTAATGTGTACTTTACTAGTACTCCTAGTAGCACCAGGGTATTGGATACCGGTTCGGTTGCTAATTGTTAGTAACTCGAAATAAAAGCTACGGAATAAACGGAGACTAGCTAAAGGTGAGCTGACGATATATGTTGGAAGTGTTTCCAAGGTTGATATGATCAAGCATCGCACGCTCCCTCTACCACCGAGATTGGTGTTTGCGTTGAGCATAGACATGATTGGATTATGTCTATCGCAATACGGTTATTCATTTAAGGAGAATAATGGTTACTCTATTTTTGAATAATACCTTCAATGGTCTTGCACCTAAAGGAATGGTTTATTGAATCTCGGTCGTACTGATACACATTTTCATGCCAAAAGATATAAGATAGTAATGATAGTACCACTTACTTGTGGCACTGCCATGTAAGTCATAATGGTATAAAACGCATGAAGAAGCTCCATGTTGATGGATCTTTGGACTCACTCGTTTTTGAAAAGTTTGAGACATGCGAACCATGTCTATTGGTGTATATGCATGAAGAAACTCCATGCAAATGGATCGTTCGGACTCACTTGATTTTGAATCACTTGAGATATGCAAATCATACCACATGGGCAAGATGACTGAAAAGCCTCATTTTCAGTAAGATGGAACAAGATAGCAACTTGTTGGAAGTAACACATTTTGATGTGTGTAGTCGAATGAGTGCTGAGGCATGCAGTGAATATCATTATGTTCTTACTTCACAGATGATTCGAGTAAATGTTGAGTATATTTACTAGATGAAACACAAGTCTGAATTATTGAATGGTTTAAGTAATTTTAGAGTGAAGTAGCAGATCATTGTGACAAGAGGATAAAATGTCTATGATATGATCATAGTGATGAATATCTGAGTTACGAGTTTTGGCACACAATTAAGACATTGTGGAAATAGTTTCGCAATTAATACCGCCTGGAACACCATAATGTGATGGTGTGTCCAAACATCATAGTTGCACCCTATTGGATATGGTGCGTACCATGATGTCTCTTATCGAATTACCACTATCGTTCATGGGTTAGGCATTAGAGACAACCACATTCACTTTAAATAGGGCACCACGTAATTCCGATGAGATGACACCGTATGAATTATGGTTTAGAGAAACCTAAGTTGTCGTTTCTTAAAAGTTTGGGGCTGCGACGCTTATATGAAAAAGTTTCAGGTTGATAAGCTCGAACCCAAAGCGGATAAAATGCATCTTCATAGGAAACCCAAAACAGTTGGGTATTGAACCGTCTCTTCAACTAGTGTGTGACAGGGCACAGGGAGTTGTTACTGTGGCACCTACACCAATTGAAGTGGAAGCTTATGATATTGATCATGAAACTTCGGATCAAGTCACTCCCAAACCTCGTAGGATGACAACGATGCGTACTACTTCAGAGTGGTACGTAATCCTGTCTTGAAGGTCATGTTGCTAGACAACAATGAACCTACGAGCTATGGAGAAGCGATGGTGGGCCCGGATTCCGATAAATGGCTTGAGGCCATAAAATCCGAGAGAGGATCCATGTATGAAAACAAAGTGTAGACTTTGGCAGAACGGCTCGATGGTCGTAAGGCTAATGAGTACAGATGGATTTCAAAAGGAAGACGGACAATGATGGTAAATGTCACCATTAAGAAAGCTCGACTTGTCGTTAAGATGTTTTCCAACAAGTTCAAGGAGTTGACTACGATGAGATTTTCTCACTCGTAGCGATGCTAAGAGTCTATTGGAATTATATTAGCGATTACTGCATTATTTATGAAATCTTGCAGATAGGATGTCAAAACATTGTTTCCTCGACGATTTTAATGAGGAAAGGTTGTATGTGATACAACCGGAAGGTTTTGTCAATCCCGAAAGATGCTAATAAGTATGCAAAGCTCCAGCAATCCTTCTAAGGACTGGAGTGAGCATCTCGGAGTTGGAATGTATGCTTTGATGATGATCAAAAAATTTTGGGTTTGTACAAAGTTTATGAGAAACTTGTATTTCCAAAGAAGTGAGTGGGAGCACTATAGAATTTCTGATGAGTATATGTTGTTGACATATTGTTGATCAGAAATGACGTAGAATTTCTGGAAAGCATATAGGGTTATTTTGAAAGTGTTTTTCAATGGAAAGCCTGGATTAAGCTACTTGAACATTGAGCATCAAGATCTATAAGGATAGATCAAAATGCTTAATAATACTTTCAAATGAGCACATACCTTGACATGATCTTGAAGGTGTTCAAGATGGACCAGTCAAAGAAGGAGTTCTTGCCTGACTTGTAAGGTACGAAGTTAAGACTTAAAGCTCGACCACGGCAGAATAGAGAGAAAGGACGAAGGTCGTCCCCTATGCTTAAGACATAGGCTCTTCAGTATGCTATGCTGTGTACCGCACCTGAAGTGTGCCTTGCCATGAGTCAGTCAAGGGGTACAAGAGTGATCCAAGAATGGCTCACAGGACAGCGGTCAAAGTTATCCTTAGTAACTAGTGGACTAAGGAATTTTCTCGATTATGGAGGTGGTAAAAGAGTTCGTCGTAAAGGTTACGATGATGCAAGCTTGACACCTATCCGGATAGCTCTGAGTAGAGAGACCGGATACATATAATGGAGCAATAATTTAGAATAGCTCCAAGTAGAACAGTTGTTTGGAATAGCTCCAAATAGAGCGTGGTAGCTGCATCTAGGAGATGACATAGAGATTTGTAAAGCACACACGGATCTGAAAGGTTCAGACCCGTTGACTAAAACCTCTCTCACAAGCAACATGATCAAACATAAAACTCATTGAGTGTTAATCACATAGTGATGTGAACTAGACTACTAACTCTAGTAAACTCTTGGGTATTAGTCACATGGCGATGTGACCTGTGAGTGTTAATCACATGGCGATGTGAACTAGATTATTGACTCTAGTGCAAGTGGGAGACTATTGGAAATATGCCCTAGAGGCAATAATAAAAGTATTATTATTATATTTCCTTGTTCATGATAATTGTCTTTTATTCATGCTATAACTGTATTGTCCGGAAATCGTAATACACGTGTGAATACATAGACCACAATATGTCCCTAGTGAGCCTCTAGTTGACTAGCTCGTTGTGATCAACAGATAGTCATGGTTTCCTGGCTATGGACATTGGATGTCGTTGATAACGGGATCACATCATTAGGAGAATGATGTGATGGACAAGACCCAATCCTAAGACTAGCACAAAAGATCGTGTAGTTCATTTGCTAGAGCTTTGCCAATGTCAAGTATCTCTTCCTTCGACCATGAGAGCGTGTAACTCCTGGATACCGTAGGAGTGCTTTGGGTGTATCAAACGTCACAACGTAACTGGGTGACTATAAAGGTGCACTACAGGTATCTCCGAAAGTATCTATTGTTTTATGCGGATCGAGACTGGGATTTGTCACTCCGTGTAAACGGAGAGGTATCTCTGGGCCCACTTGGTAGGACATCATCATATGCGCAATGTGACCAAGGAGTTGATCACGGGATGATGTGTTACGGAACGAGTAAAGTGACTTGCCGGTAACGAGATTGAACAAGGTATTGGATACCGACGATCGAATCTCGGGCAAGTAACATACCGATAGACAAAGGGAATTGAATACGAGATTGATTAAGTCCTTGACATCGTGGTTCATCCGATGAGATCATCGTGGAACATGTGGGAGCCATCATGGGTATCCAGATCCCGCTGTTGGTTATTGACCGGAGAACGTCTCGGTCATGTCTACATGTCTCCCGAACCCGTAGGGTCTACACACTTAAGGTTCGATGACGCTATGGTTATAAAGGAAGTTTGTATGTGGTTACCGAATGTTGTTCGGAGTCCCGGATGAGATCCCGGATGTCACGAGGAGTTCCAGAATGGTCCGGAGGTAAAGATTTATATATGGGAAGTCCTATTTTGGCCACCGGAAAATGTTCGGGATTTTTCGGTATTGTACCGGGAAGGTTCTAGAAGGTTCCGGAGTGGGGCCCACCTGCATGGGGGGACCCACATGGACGTGGGTAGTGGGGGCAAGGCCCCACACCCCTAGTCAAGGCGCACCAAGTTCCCCCCTTAGAAGGAATAAGATCATATCCCGAAGGGATAAGATCAAGATCCCTAAAAAGGGGGGATAACAATCGGTGGGGAAGGAAATAATTAGATTTCTTTCCTCCCACCTTGGCCAACGCCCCAATGGACTTGGAGGGCAAGAAACCAGCCCCTCCACCCCTATATATAGTGGGGAGGCTCATGGGAGCTATACACGAAGTTCTGGCGCAGCCCTCCCCCTCTCACAAGTACTCCTCCTCTCCCGCGGTGCTTGGCGAAGCCCTGCAGGATTGCCACGCTCCTCCACCACCACCATGCCGTTGTGCTGCTGCTGGATGGAGTATTCCTCAACCTCTCCCTCTCTCCTTGCTGGATCAAGGCTTGGGAGATGTCACCGGGCTGTATGTGTGTTGAACGCGGAGGTGCCGTGCGTTCGGCACTTGATCATCGGTGATTTGAATCACGACGAGTACGACTCCATCAACCCCGTTCACTTGAACGCTTCCGCTTAGCGATCTACAAGGGTATGTAGATGCACTCTCTTTCTACTCGTTGCTGGTCTCTCGATAGATAGATCTTGGTGACACGTAGGAAAATTTTGAATTTATGCTACGTTCCCCAACACGGTTGGCCAAACATGGGCCAATGAATGACCACATTATGGTCGTAAATGGGCTAGAGTTGGAATCGTCTGTTCATGGGCCGACTATAACGGGCCATCATTAATCGACCGTATTTGATGATGCTATGAAAACGGCCCAACGTATTAACGGGCCACAAACGAGCCGACTGTAACCACGGGCTGAATTTAGCCCACAAGCAGAAAATCACAGTAATGGGCCGTAAGTAAACGAATGCTGGAAATGAGCCCAAGAATAAATGGGCCCTGAGAAGGCCGAAAGAGAACATCGGCTAGAAATGGCCCAACGGAATAACGGGCCATTAATGGGTATAAAGTGATACACTGTTCATTAAAGGCCAGTTTCACTATGGGCCGTTAATGGGTATAAAGTGATACACTGTTCATTACGGGCCAGTTTCACCATGGGCCGTTAATGGGTATAAGGTGATACATTGTTAATTACGGGCCAGTTTCACCACGGCCCGTTAATGGGCCAAGAGTTACAAAGGGCCTCATATGGGCCGAAAGACATCATGGGCCATACATGGGCCAGAAGTTAAAATGGGCTGGAATCATATTGGACGGCCCATATGACGCTACTGGGCCTAATTTGGATAGGTCATAATGGGTCGTGGGTTAGCGGGTTGTAAATGGGCTATATGCGAACATGCCGTTAACAGGCTTTCCATGGGCCGGCCTGCCACCTTTTGTCCAAGTCAAACGGGACGACCTTTTCACAGGAATGGGCCTCTAGTTGGTCGTGCCACGTGTCGACATATCATAGGCGCCTTCTGTCCAATGAGTGGATGACATCTATCCCGACGGTGAGCCGACACATGTTTCCTCCAGCCAATGATGATTTTACACGTGGAAAATCCCCATTGGTCGGGGCTGTTAACGTGTTATCTGATCCAAAACCGGACCCGATAGCTTAACGGTGTTCTTTTACAGTGGATGCCACATGTCGGTCACCCTTGACGAAACACTTCTGTGATGACCGATTTATCGTCATGGAAGTGGACACTTCCATGATGATAATTTTGGTAATGTCATGGAATACTTCTACGACAGCACAGGTATGACTATCTTGATTCTGTCATAAAATCGTCATGGATGTACATGCATGAAAAAAAACGCGACCTACTGTGACAAACATGTATCATCATGGAAGTGTATTTTTTTTGTAGTGATATGATCAACATAGGGATGTTCACCACTGATGACTACTCCATCTGACGTGATGATCAGACATGGTTTAGTTGATTTGGATCACGTATAATTTTGATGACTTGATGGACGTATATCTAAGTGGGAGTTGTTAAGGAATATGATTAATTGAACCTAATTTATCATGAACTTAGTCCTAATAGTATTTGCAAATTATGTTGTAGATCAATAGCTCGCGTTGTTGCTTCCCGTTTATTTTTGATATGTTCCTAGAGAAAATAAGTTGAAAGATGATAGTAGCAATGATGCAGACTGGGTCCATGATCTGATGATTATCCTCATTGCTGCACAGAAGAATTATGTCCTTGATGCACCGCTAGGTGACAAACCTATTGCAGGAGCAAATGCAGATGTTATGAACGTTTGGCAAGCTCGATATGATGACTACTTGATAGATTAGTGCACCATGCTTTACGGCTTAGAACCTGGACTTCAAAAACATTTTGAACGCCATAGATCTTATGAGATGTTCCAAGAGCTGAAATTGATACTTCATACTCATGCCCGTGTCGAGAAGTATGAGACCTCTGACAAGAACTTCACCTACAAGATGGAGGAGAATAGCTCAACCAGTGAGCATGTGCTCAGAATGTCTAAGTACTACTATTGCTTGAATCAAGTGGGAGTTAATCTTCCAGATAAGATAGTAATTGACATAGTTCTGTAGTCACTATCACCAAGTTACTGGAACTTCGTGATGAACTGTAATATGCAAGGGATGATGAAAAGATTTCGAGCTCTTCGTGATGTTGAAATCGATGAAGGTAGAAATCAAGAAAGTGTGTCAAGTGTTGCTGATTGACAAGACCACTAGTTTCAAGAAAAAGGGCAAAGGGAAAGAAAGGGAACTTGAAGAAGAATGGCAAGCAAGTTGCCACTCCCATGAAAAAGCCCAAAGGTGGACCTAAGCCTGAAACTGAGTGCTTCTACTGCAAAGGAAAATGGTCACTAGAAGCGGAACTACCCCAAATATTTGGCGGATAAGAAGGATGGCAATGTGAACAAAGGTATATTTGATATACATGTTATTGATGTGTACCTTACTAGTGCTCGTAGTAGCCCCTGGGTATTTGATACCTATTCGGTTGCAAAGGTTAGTACCTCAAAATAGGAGTTACAGAATATATGGAGACTAGTTAAGGGTGAAGTGACGATGTGTGTTGGAACTGGTTCCAAGATTGATATGATCGTCATCGCACACTCCCTATACTTTAGGGATTAGTGTTAAACCTAAATAAATGTTTATTTGGTGTTTGCATTGAGCATGAACAAGATAAGATCGTGTTTATTGTAATACGGTTATTTATTTAAGACAGAGAATAATTGTTATTCTGTTTACATGAATAAAACCTTCTATGGTCATACACCCAATGTTAATGGTTTATTGAATCACGATCATAGTGATACACATATTCATATCATTGATGCCAAAAGATGCAAAGTTGATAAGGATAGTGCAACATATTTGTGGCACTGCCGTTTAGGTCATATTTGTGTAAAGCGCATGAAGAAACTCCATGCTGACGGGCTTTTGGAATGACTTGATTATGAATCATTTGATACTTGCGAACCATGCCTTATGGGCAAGATGACTAAAACTCCGTTCTCTAGAACAATGGAGCGAGCTAATGACTTACAAATAATACATCCCGATGTATGCGGTCCATTAAGTGTTGAGGCACGCGGCAGGTATCGTTATTTTCTAACCTTCACAGATGATTTGAGCAGATATGAGTATATCTACTTTATGAAACACAAGTCTGAAACATTCGAAAAAGTTCATAGAATTTCAGAGTGAAGTGGAGACAAGAAAATAAAGTTTCTACGATCTGATCGCAGAGGCGAATATTTGAGTTAAGAGTTTGGCCTTCATTTAAAACAATGTGGAATAGTTTCACAACTCACGCCACCTGGAACTCCATAGCGTAATGGTGTGTCCAAACGTAGACCATACTTTATTAGATATGGTGCGATCTATGACGTCTCTTACCGATTTACAACTATCGTTTTGGGGTTATGTATTAGAGACAGCTACATTCATGTTAAATAGGGCACCGTCATAATCCGTTGAGACAACACCGTATGAACTGTGCTTTGGCAATAAACCTAAGCTGTCGTTTTTTAAGTTTGGGGGTAGCGATGCTTATGTCAAAAGGCTTCAGCTTGATAAGCTCGAACCCAAATTGGAGAAGTGCATCTTCGTAGGATACTCTAATGAAATAATTGGGTACATGATACGTCCATTTTGCATCATGTTTTCCTACTGTTATTTATGTTGTTTTATTGTATAATAATGCTTTTTGGAGTAATTCTAATGCCTTTTCCCTCACAATATGCAAGGTATGCACCAGAGGGGAGAATTCTGGTAGGTAGAAATATGAACCTGAAAAAGCTACATCAAGCTACCTATTCTGCACAACTCCAAATGAGATGAAACTTCCAGAGGAAATTTTATGGAATATTTAATAAATATTGGAGAAAATAAGTACCAGAGGAGGGCCACCAGGTGGGTACAACCCACTTGGGCGCACAGGAGGCCCAGGCGCGCCCTGCTGGGTCTACCCTCCTCAGCCCACCTCTGGTGCCCATCTTCTGGTATATAAGTCATTTTGACCTAGAAAAAATCAGAGGAGGATATTCGGGATGAAGCGCCGCCGCTTCGAGGCGGAACTTGGGACGGAGCACTTTTGCCCACCGGTAGAGCGATTCCACCGGGGGAACTTCCCTCCCGGAGGGGGACATCATCGTCATCATCATCATCACCAACAACTCTCCCATCTTGGGGAGGGCTATCTTCATCAACATATTCATAGCACCAACTCCTCTCAAACCCTAGTTCATCTCTTGTGTTTAATCTTTGTATCAAAACTGTTGGGGATATAGCTATTGGGTATGACCCACCGGGAGGGGCCGGGTTATACCTGTAAGCATTCTGGAAGCCCAAAGCTCAAGGTTGAAGACGGCGGCTTAGTAAGGGCCCAAGGCCCAGAGGTGACTTGAGGCCCGTAGTGATAAACCGTCGTATAGGTGTGACTTGTATTGTAAGGCAAGAAATATTAAGAGACCGAGCCGGATATTGTTTATAAGCCGGCCGGGACTCTGTAGAGCCGTTAGGCGTCGACCTCTGTATATAAAGGGACGAAGCGGTTCAGGACAAGAAACAACAACCGAGACTCAGGCAAAGCATATTGCTCCCTGGTCATCAAAACCCCAATAATTCCATCACAACTAGACGTAGGCTTTTACCTTCATCGTAAGGGGCCGAACAAGTATAAAACTCTCGTGTCTCTTGTCCCGATTAACCCCTTCAAGCTTCCTAGTTGCGATGGCTCCATGACAAAGTCCGTTCCTTAGGACATCTGACATTACAATTCCACGACAGTTGGCGCCCACCATGGGGCCAGCACACGGTGGATTTGAGTTCTGGAAGGTCAGCTTTGAAGGGCTCAAGGGATATGCTGTCGGCCGGATGACCAAGAGTCGTCGCGGCAAGCTCTACATCGACGATGCAGGCTGGGGCCCCGATGCCGGCTCAATTGAGTATGGGTACCGGGTCCCCTTCGGCGGAATCCATGTCTTCATCGGCAAGATCGGTGAGCCGGGCCCTGAGCCGGACATCTGCACCGACCTCGTCGAGACGGCTCAGCGTGCAAGACTCGCCCGGGCTCTGCCGGCTGTGAATCGTGCCTTCGTCGGATGCGTCCACGGAGGACCTTCTGAAGGATCTGCCTCTGGTGGCGAGATGGTCGTCTACTCCGATGGTGAGTTGTCCACAGGTGAGACAGATTCGTTCTATCAACTGCAGGATGGCGGGCTTGGGGGCTGTTCAGATGGCAGCAGTATTCTGGACTGCCTTGAGCCGCCGAGCAGGGTTCGGATCTTCATGGCCGGCACACAACCTGTCCAAGACTCCACCACCGCAGCAGCCATAACCTCCGGGTCAGCAGCAGCCGGGGCAGGAGGCCCTGTGTGCTCACTGGCTCAGGTGTTGATGGTTCTCACAAACAAGATGACCACCCTGTTAACCGCCGTCGTCAACCCGGCAGATCAGGCTCGTCATGATGCGGAGGTGGCGCAGTTAAAGTTGGATATGGCACAGGCTAAAGAAGACCTAGCAGCGGAAGATGTTACGATCACTGCAGAGAGGGCAGCTCTGGATCTTCAGGCTTAGCAGATCCAGGCACATACCTTCTGGCTCACACAGGACCAAAACACGGCTAATGAGGTCATGAGGAGGAGGCATCAGAAGACTGAGTCTAGACTCCCCCCGGTTTATGATCCTCGGAATCTTTTCCACACACCAGGTGCAGGGCCCAGCAACCCGCCGTGGATTTCTCTGCGTACAGGTAACCCACTGTGGCTCTCTCCACGCGCAGGAGCAGACCATGTTGCGACGCCCGAAGACGGCGCGCCGGTTCAGCTACAGATGATGGGACCTCCCCGCGTAAACATGGCGCCACCTTAGTATGTACCCACACCCCTGGGACATTATTCTAATCCGTTGGAGAACATGATAGCAGCAGCCACACGATTGGCGGCTCTCCCGGTTGACGGCGACTCTCCGGCGGAGGTTGAAACCCGCCGGGTCAGGGAACTTCTTCAGAAGGCCCTAGCACAGCAGGAGGCGTACTCATACAGCCGGGACATGATCCACTTGACCCCTCGTCAAGCCGAAGCCCGAGTTATAGCAGGCACATGGATTCGGCGGCTGTTTCAAGCAACGTCAGACGCCGTGACCAGCCAGGTGGGCTTAACCCGGCGCGTCATGAGGTTGTTAACTTGGTAGATCAAGATAGAATACGGCAAGAGACCGAGCGAGCGGCTGAGCAGGCGGCTTAGCAGGCGGCTGAGCAGGTGGCTCAGTTAAGAGCTTACCAGCCGTATCCGGTTTATCCGACGACTTCTATTGAGGCAGGTGTAGCCACCCGGACCGGAGGATTCCCGTGTCTGGTGCCGGCTCTGCGTAACGAGCATTTTCCCAAAGATTTTATGGGACCTAGGAAGGTGCCAAATTACACAGTCGACTTACAGCCTGGGGCATGGATTGAGAGTTATGAGATGGCTATGGAGCTGTTGGAGGTTAGTGATGCTGCGATGGCTAAATACTTCACCATGATGTTGGATGGAACTGCCCGCACCTGGTTGAAAGGCCTGCCACCTAATTCAATCAGATCTTGGGAAGAGTTAAAGGCCCGGTTCATCCAGAACTTCAAGCTTCACAAGAGGGCTGTGAATACGGTTGAGCCGGTGATTCCTCATTATTTAAGGTGGTTAGAGCAGCATATCATATGGAGTAGAGAGGTTGTCGGTGTCAAAACCAGCGGATCTCGGGTAGGGGGTCCCGAACTGTGCATCTAGGCGGATGGTAACAGGAGACAAGGCACATGATGTTTTTACCCAGGTTCGGGCCCTCTCGATGGACGTAAAGCCCTACTCCTGCTTGATTAATATTGATGATATGGGTAGTACAAGAGTTGATCTACCACGAGATCAGAGAGGCTAAACCCTAGAAGCTAGCCTATGGTATGATTGTTGTTCGTCCTTCAGACTAAAACTCCGGTTTATATAGACATCGGAGAGGGCTAGGGTTACACAGAGTCGGTTACAATGGGAGGAGATCTTCATATCATATCTCCAAGCTTGCCTTCCATGCCAAGGAAAGTCCTATACGGACATGGGACGAAGTCTTCAATCTTGTATCTTCATAGTCCGGGAGTCCGGCCAAAGGTCATAGTTCGGCCATCCGGACACCCCCTAATCCAGGACTCCCTCAGAGGTCATCCTCCCCGGGTTGACAATCCGGGTCACTTAGCCCTGGTGGTGGCCCCTCAAGTAGGTGGATATAAATTCACTAAAGTACTCATGGATGGAGGAAGCATCATCAACATCCTCTATTATGAGACCTTCCGTCTAACTGATAAGAACCTTAAGCAGTCCAACACTATTTTCCATGGAGTAGTACCCAGTAAGTTGGTGTATCCGGTTGGTAAGATCGAATTGGAGGTAGCCTTTGGGGATGAATATGACTCCAGAGCTGAGAAATTGACGTTTGAAGTAGTCAAGATCAAGAGCCCGTATCATGCTCTGTTCGGGCGGTTGGCTTATGCCAAATTCATGGCACGGCCGTGTTATGTGTACCTGCAGCTCAAGATGATGGGTCATAAGGGAACCATTACGGTTCACGGCAGCCGGAAGGTGGCCCTGGAATGTGAAGAAGGTGACACGGCTTATGCTGAGTCGGTCTATGCGACGGAAGAGTTAAAATTCTACAAGGACAATGCCAACCCGGCACACATGACACCTTTAAAGAAGCCAACCACAGAACATGAGTCGGTCATGAAGTTTAAGTCGGCTGATGATACTAAGCTTGTTGATTTTGTTCTAGGTGATTCATCCAAACAGTTCAGTATCAGTGCTAATCTGGATCCCAAATAGGAAAGCTCGCTCATCGAGTTCATCCGCGAGAATTGGGACATTTTTGCATGGAAACCTTCTGACATGCCTGGTGTACCGAGAGAACACTCTTAATATTGATCCAAAGTTTAAGTCGGTCAAGCCATTTCTTCGGCAGTTTAATGAAGAGAGGCGGAAGGTCATTGGTGAAGAAGTAGCCCAGCTCTCGGCAGCAGGGTTTATCATCGAAGTCTTTCATCCATAGTGATTGTCTAACCCAGTGCTTGTGCTTAAGAAAAATGGAACTTGGCGTATGTGTGTGGATTACACAGACTTAAACAAGGCTTGTCCAGCTGATCCTTTTCTCTCCCTCGTATTGATCAAATGATTGATGCTATGGCGGGTTGTGAGCGTTTGAGTTTTTTGGATGCTTACTCTGGTTATCATCAGACAAAGATGGCGGTTAAATACCAGGAGAAGACAGTGTTCATTTGTCACACCCTAGCAAGTCATGCATTAGAGTGTTGCATCATGTTTACTCTTTCATCAGAAACTTGAAATGGGGATCTGTGAAACCCTCAGAACCATTTTGAAAATGACCCAAATAAAAAAATCCTCCAAAAGGGTCCAAGAAAATGCTCATGTTGCTCTCTGAAAATATTGGACAGAGATAAAAATCAAACCAATATTTTTAGTGGCTCATGGACATTTATTTTGGGCATTTGGAATTAATGCATAAATATTTGCATTGGAAATATATTAATTATATATATTAATATATGCCCAAATATTATGCCAATAATAAAAGAGCTCTGGAATAATATAAATAGCTCCTGCAAAAATTGGCATAAGTTAAATAAATGATTTAATATATTTTTTAAATCAAAACAAATGTCAGAAATTAAAAAAAAAACAGAAATATATAACAGGAGGAGCTTACCTGGGCTCCTCCACTGTGCGGCCCAGCCAGCTGGCTGGCCCAGCCGGCAGCCGGCCCAGCCCACCTCCCTCCTCTGTCGTCTGCGTCCCGACAGAGGGAGGGGAGTGTGGCCGGCGCGCGCGCGCGCCACCGCGCCACGCCACCTGCTCGCCTGCTTGCCTGCCCTCCCCTCCTCGCTCGATGCCCTGGACGACGCCACGCCTCTCCCCCTGCTCTCTCTCACTCTCCCCCGGCTCTCCTCTCCTCTCCCTCGCTCTCTCTCTCGCACGGCCGAACACCACACTCGCCGCCGTTCGCCATAGCAGCCATCTCCGACCACCCCTCGCTCCCCCGACTAGCTCAGGAGCTCCGCCTCGACTCCCTCTTCCTCCCCACCGCTCCACAGCTCCCCGGAAGCCCTGCATCGCCGCCACGTCGCCGTTCCCCTCTTCGGGCTCCGACCACCGTCGCCGTCGATTCGCCGTCTCCAGCGTGTCCCCGAGCCCACTTCGACGCCCACTGCAACCACGGTGAGCTACGCCACCGTTTCCCCCTCTCCTCCCCCTCGTTTCCCCACCATAGCCTCCTCCCCACCACGGCCGAACCTCCGCCGTCGCCGAGCTCGTCGTCGACGCAGCTCCGGTGACCATTTGGTCACCCCGGCGAGTCCAACGAGTTCGCAAGACCCCGTAGAGCATCCCTAGCGCCTCGCCTCGCTCGACTTCGAGCTCCAACCCCGTTCCCGTGCACGACCGAACCCCGGCGGCCGCAGCCGAGCTCGCCGCCGTCGACTCCGGCCACCCCGACCCCAACGGACTCCGCCAAGAGCTGCGGTTTGTCCTCAGCTCCACTCCGGTGGTCTCCGCGGCCCCTCTGGTGGCCGAAATGGCCAAAACCACTCCCGCCGCCGCGTCGGGCTCGCCGGCGGCTAAACGCCGGCAGCCGACTTTGACTTTGACCACGGGTGGGCCCTGGTTGACTCCCCTGAGTCAGTGACAGGTGGGGCCCAGCCCTGTTAATTAAACAGGATTTGTTTTAATTAAATTTTAATTAAAATAATCACCCTGACATGCGGGACCCACTGTCAGGTTTGACCTGGACCAGTTCCGTTGACCTGCTGACGTCACACTGACGTCAGGCTGACGCAGTAATTGATTTTCTGAATTTAAATTAAATCAGGAAATTCCAGAATATTATTTAAACTTCAAAAATTCATAACTTTTATTCTGTAACTCCAAATTGGACAAATTATATATGAAAAATGATCAGAAAAATCCAATCTATCCATCTGTACTATTTTCATGCATGATCAAACAAGTTAAATTGATATTTTAAGCAGAACAAGGAAAAGCACTTTAAAAGACCATATTTGAACTTAAAATTTGAATCCTTGATTCAAATTTGTTCAAACCCCTCTGTTCTTAGTTGCATTAGCCCAACACACTCATATTGCCATGTTTCATGCATGCATCATATTGTTGCACATTGTTTGGTGATGGTTGTGTATCGATGTCCTTTGCGACAGGTTCTGCCCCCGAGGAGTACCGTGATTACCCTAATGAAGAACCATATCAGTGCATCGAACCATCAGGCAAGCAACCAACCATTTGATCATATCGATACAATCCCATGTTCTCGCTCCTGCTCTCTTTTACTGCATTAAGACAACGCGATTCAAACTGCTGTGTGCTACGGTAGTTGAACCCATTTCCTCTGCATGACCTGTCATTGCCACAGTAACTAGATGAAACCCACTAGCATGTGTAGGAGTTGCTTGAGCCATATGTATGTGTTGTTCCTACCTTGCTATGCCTGCTATGCTTAGAGTCGTGTCAGGTCTGGTTCATCTGGGTGATGGGCTGGAGTGAAATGCTTATGTCGGTAATGAGAGTGGTGTGGTGAACACGATTTGGTAAAGGTATCGATGAAAGGCCATGTAGGAGTACATGGTGGGTTGTTTCATTGAAGCCGACCTTAAGCACTGAGATCTGTATGTGTGATTTAAGAATCAGCTACTACCATGCATTGGGCCCAAAACCAATGGACCCTCTCGGCTTCTTATTCACCCTAGTTCTCCGTCCAGGAGTTGCAAGTAGTTTCTGGTGTTTGTAGCCTACTGGAGGCCGTGGACAGCGCTGACCGTAGGGGTGGGCTGTGATGCGGTAGGTACGTGGCCGGGTGTACCGAATACCCGTTAGGTATCTCGGGAACCCTGTTCACATCGTTCGGGGCCGTATGGGAAACCTCGGCCGGACTCCCTGCGGATGGAACCTGGATAGGCGATAAACCTGGACTGGAGGCTTAGGTGATTAGGTAGGTCGTGGCCGACACCCACGTTGGGCTTCCGCTTGAAGGTTGCCGAGTACATGTCGTGTAAACGACGGTAAGTGGTGAGAGCGTGTATGAAGAAGTACCCCCTGCAGGGTTAACATGATCTATTCGAATAGCCGCGTCCGCGGTAAAGGACTACTTGGTTGCCTATACAGTTCATAGACAAGTAAATGGAAACTGTTAAAAGCCTCAAGATAAGTGTGAGTGCCGAGGATGGCTCTTCCGTAGGTAGACGGAGGTGGATCCTCGGTAGTGTATTGAATTGGTGAGTAGTGGACTCGTGTGCGCAAAATCATTTCAAGTTGGAGTATCGTAGGATAGCCTAGCCAAGAGTCAAAGCTGGCTTGCTGCAATAACTCCACCAACCCTTCTTGATACTATGCATGTATGTAGGATCTGATGTAAGTCTTGCTGAGTACCTTTGTACTCATGTTGCTATAATCTACATTTTTACAGAAGACGCTGCAACCCCTTCTGATGGGTTCTATGTAGACGTTGACATCAACGAGTAGGCTAAGGACCCAGGTGGTGACCCTGAGCTTGTGAAGGACCACGTAGTATAGAGGCTTTCCAAGCCTCTTTTGTTTTACTAGTTGTCTGTACTCAGACAAGTTACTTCCGCTGCTGGTTTGTATGACTGTATGACTTGTAAGTGGGGTCGTGAGACCCGTACCTTTGTGTATGTTATGTATGGCTCACTGAGCCTTAAATAAAGTACTTGTGTCATAGAGTCATGTTGTGATGCTTCGTTGTATTTGCACATATCGAGCATATTGTGTGTAAGATTGAAATGCTTGGTATGTGTGGGATCTGACTATCTAGTTGTTTATCTTTAGTAGCCTCTCTTACCGGGAAATGTCTCCTAGTGCTACCGTTGAGCCATGGTAGCTTGCTACTGCTCTGGAACACTTAGGCTGGCCGGCATGTGTCCTTCTTCGTTCCTGTGTCTGTCCCTTCGGGGAAATGTCACGCTTTGAGTACCGGAGTCCTGTTAGCCCGCTACAGCCCGGTTTACCGGAGTCCTGCTAGCCCAGTGCTACAGCCCGGACCCACTTGCTGATGACCGACATGTTCGAAGCTGGGTCATGGATGCCTGTCCCTGTAAGTCTGTGCCACTTTGGGTTTACGACTAGTCATGTCAGCCCGGGCTCTTTATCATATGGATGCTAGCGACACTATCATATACGTGAGCCAAAAGGCGCAAACGGTCCCGGGAAAAGGTAAGACGACACCCGTGGGGATACCGTGCGTGAGGCCGCAAAGTGATATGAAGTGTTACCGGCTAGATCGATGTGACATCGAGTCGGGGTCCTGACAGCGTTGGCATCAGAGCCGGACTGCCTGTAGGTTCTCCAAGCCAAACTGGTCGATGTTGAGTCTAGAAATTCTTTAGTTATATGTAGGGGAATTGTTTGTGGGTTGGAACGTAAGGCTCATTTTACTCCTTATACCTTATGACTTTCTGATCTGAGTCAGTCCATTCTTCCACCGGGGGTTAAGGAATTAGGATCTGTTCTCTCTATCAGGATCACGTGTTACTAATCAGTAGTACCTTATAAGTTTGATGGATACAAGCCTAGTTCAGTTCTACTACCACATTATGTTGCCAGAATGGTTTCAGAACTTGATACGATGATGTTGAGTGTGTACGAAATCCTTTGTCAAATGTCTCAAATCCTTCTTGAGCATTTACAGCTGTTATGCTGCCAAAATTTTGCTAGAAATTCTAATGCCCTTGCATTATGATTGTGCTTTCAGATGGCCACTCGCGACCTCAATCAAGTGGTTCGCCTGACTCGATGCCTAGATGTACCCGGCCATACTGCTAAGTTGGTCAGGGTAATGACTGAGGCTGGATACCGCTGGTATCCCGAGTACACGGTCGAAGAGCAATTCCGAGATTTTAATCAAAGCCAGTATCTCTGCACTGTCAGGATATTTCCATCTTATCCTGGATCCACCGAGCCTCTTCACTGCTCCTATGGACTCGGGGTTACTATTGAGATGGCTGTGCAGGACGCCGCCTACTCTATGATGACCATTATGCGGGTCAGATCTGGTTTATTTCGGGACTCTGATTTCCGGTATATGCCAGGATCACTTCCGGGAGCACAAGGGTATCTCCAGGCTATCTATGCTGACCCCACTCAGGAGGATTCACGGACTCGCACCACTGCTGAGATGCTCGAGGATAAGGACCATGAAAATCGGGCCTTAAGGCTAGAGCTCTTCAACACCCGTGCTGACCACTGGGCCACTTTGACTCGGTTCGCACCGGCGGTGCAAGCTGGATATTCAGATATGCGCGATCTCTATCCTGTGAGATCTGCTCTGCCAGACGTGATGGTTTGGCGTGATGTAGGAGGCATCACCCCACCTCGCGGTCCCCGCAGGCCACCGTTTGTTGGTCCAAGGCCTCATCCTAGCCCCTATGGTCCACAAGCTCCGCGAGACCGTCTGTTTCCGGATGATCATGTTGAACTTCCAGGCTATGGAGGCGACTTCTACGAGGACTACTACGGATCGGTCTGAGTTAGCAGTAGTATCCCTAGTTCGCACTAGCTGTGTCTTCTATCGTCCCGCGTGACTCGTGGGATATGACCTAGTTTGTACTCTTTCCGGAGGTGTAGAGAAATAATGTATAGGAGCTTGGAATGCCTCCGATGAGATGTAATCCTCTTTCACCGTAATAGTACTTTGTTTGGTCTTGTACTAAACCCTGTATGGTGTGTATGACGATGGAATAAAAGAAGCAGTTTCTGTATCTACCATGTCATACGGATGATCATCTTGCATTTCGAGTTATTTCTTACATTATGAATCCTATGTCGGAATTTTACCATCCTGATTAAATCATTGTCTTGTTTACCTAGGATGGTCAACACGCGTGCTAACCCTGCTTCCCAAGAGCAGGCCGAAGGCAGTGAAGCCAGGAATGAGAATCTGCCTCATCCTCCTTCACTAGCCGAGGTGATGATGGAAGCTGAGAGAAACAAGCGGGAGACAAACCGTTTGTTGGAGCGTATTGAACAGAATACAGCACACCATCAGAGGGCTAACGTGGTGTCACTCAGTGATTTTATCAAATTGCATCCACCCACGTTCCACCACTCCGTCGAGCCCCTCGATGCTGATGACTGGCTTCGCAGTATCTCTCACAAACTGCGTTCCGCGCTGGTAGCGGAGGCTGACAAGGTCACCTTTGCTGCATATCATCTTGAAGGCCCCGCCAGTCTGTGGTGGGAGAATTATGGAGCTATGCGCCTAGCGGGCCATGTCACTACTTGGGTTGAGTTCAGTGAGGCTTTTCGTGAACATCACATTCCGGAGGGTCTCATGGACCGTAAACATGAAGAATTTTGCAGTTTCACCCAAGGCCGACTTTCTATGGATGCTTACAGCAGAGAGTTTGGTAATCTCGCCCGATATGCAACTGAGGAAATGTCTACTGACGCCAAGAAGCAAGCAAGGTTCCGTAAGGGCCTTAGTCCTGAGCTTCGCCGCGACCTCCGTCTGCATGAGTGCACATCTTTTTCGAAACTTGTCAACAAAGCCATCAGTGCAGAAACTGGTCAGACTGACTATGACGCAACACGCAAGCATGGACGTGACACGGGTTCCTCATCCGGTGCTGGTCCTCAGAAGCGCCGCGTGTGGGTGCCCAACACCGCCCTGCCACCCAGGTTCACACCGAGGCCATCTTTCCAGGCGCCTCGCCCTGTACAACAGTCTGCTCCAGCCAAGCCCTATGGGGGTCCAACCAATAATGTTCCTCCACGTACCAGTTCCGTGACTTGTTTCAAGTGTGGGGAATCTGGTCACTATATGCGTGAATGCCCCCAGACCAACCCCAATCAATCTGCTAAAGCTGTTGGCCGTGGCAAGCCGACAGGAAAAGTATTCCACGCCAAGCCGGTCACCGCTTCACGTGGCCATGTCAACTGTGTCTCTGCCGAAGAAGCTCAAGAGGATCCCAACGTCGTTCTCGGTACGCTTCTTGTTAATTGCCACCCGGCATCTGTCCTTTTCGATACATGAGCCTCTCATTCCTTTATATCTGAAAATTATGCTCATTTGCATAACGTTACATTCTGTGACATGCCATCCACTATGGAAATCTCTACCCCTGGGTCTAGATGGCAGACCTCTAGGGTAAGTTATGGAAATGAGATCCAAGTCGACAGACTTGTTTTCCTTGCGTCTTTGATAGCCCTTAAATCTTCAGATATTAATATCATTCTAGGTATGCACTGGATGTCAGCTCATCATGCCCAAATTGATTGCTTCTCTAGGACTGTTCAACTCACCCATCCTTCGGGGAAGATAGTCAATGTCTTGACCCGAATAGCCAAGCGACAATTATATTCTCTTAACGCCAGCCCTTTGCCAGACCTTGAGGACGTTCCGGTAGTCCGTGACTTCCCGGATGTCTTTCCAGAGGAATTGCCAGGTGTTCCACCTGACAGGGATGTTGAGTTCGTAATAGACCTCATTCCAGGAACCGTTCCGATCGCTAGAAGACCTTATAAGATGGCACCCCTAGAACTAGCCGAGCTTAAGAAACAACTCGATGAGTCCTTGAAAAAGGGTTTCATCCGCCCTAGTTCATCTCCGTGGGCTTGCCCCGTCCTATTCGTCAAGAAGAAGGATGGTACGGACCGGATGGTTGTAGATTACCGACCTGTCAATTTGGTCACAATCAAGAACAAATATCCGCTTCCCAGGATCAACGACCTGTACGATCAGCTCGCTGGATCCTCAGTCTTCTCCAAAATGGATTTGAGGTTGGGCTACCATCAAATCAAATCAGAAATGGGGACATTCCTAAAACGGCCTTTGTTACTCGTTACGGCCAATACGAGTACACCGTCATGTCCTTCGGATTAACCAACGCTCCAGCCACCTTTTCTCGGCTAATGAACTCGATCTTCATGGAGTATTTGGATAAATTCGTCGTGGTTTACCTCGATGATATACTCATCTACTCCAAGAACGAGGAAGAACATGCCGAACATCTAAGGCTAGTGTTGCAGAAACTTCGAGAGCATCGCCTTTATGCCAAATTTTCTAAATGTGAATTCTGGTTATCAGAAGTGACCTTTCTGGGTCATGTCATATCTGGTAAAGGTATTGCTGTTAACCCTGAGCGAGTTCAAGCCGTCCTTAACTGGACTCCACCTGAATCGGTCAAGCAAGTTCGGAGTTTTCTAGGCTTAGCGAGCTATTGCCGTCGCTTTGTCGAAAACTTCTCCAAAGTTGCTAAACCTTTAACCGAACTCCTCAAGAAAGATAAGAAGTTCGAATGGACTCCACAATGTGAGCACAGCTTTCAGGAACTGAAAAGACGCCTGACTTCTGCTCCCGTGCTGGTACCGCCAGACTTCTCCAAGGACTTTGTTATCTACTGCGATGCCTCGCGACAAGGACTAGGTTGCATTCTCATGCAAGGTCGACACGTAATTGCCTACGCTTCACGGCAATTGCACCCACATGAGGAGAATTATCCTACTCATGATCTAGAGCTTGCAGCCGTAGTCTATGCACTTAAGACCTGGCGACATTACCTCCTCGGTAATCGTTGCGAAATATTCACTGATCACCAAAGTCTGAAGTATATTTTCACCCAACCGGATTTGAATCTCAGGCAGAGACGTTGGGTTGAATTGATCACCGACTTCGACTTAGGAATAACCTACACCCCAGGGAAAGCCAACGTCATGGCTGATGCGCTAAGTCGTAAATCTTATTGTAACAACCTGATGTTACAACAAAGTCAACCGCTTCTCCATGAGGAATTTCGGAAGCTTAACCTTCACATTGTTCCTCAAGGTTTTCTCTCCACCTTGGTGGCAAAACCTACCCTTACGGATCAAATTATCAAAGCACAGAAGGTAGATCCGGGAATCTCCCGCATCAAGAGGAACATTCAGAAAGGAATTGCGAATTGTTTCTCCATTAATGATCAAGGAGTCGCATACTTCGGGAATCGACTAGTAGTTCCCAAAGTGCGCAACCTAAGGCGATTAATCCTTAAGGAAGCTCATGAATCTCCTCTCACTATTCATCCCGGTAGTACTAAGATGTATCAGGACCTACGCCAGAGGTTCTGGTGGACTAGGATGAAGAGAGAAATTGCTCAGTATATTGCTAACTGCGACGTCTGTCGTCGTGTAAAAGCAGAGCACCAACGGCCTGCTGGCACCCTTCAACCCTTAGCTATTCCTGAATGGAAATGGGATAAAATTGGTATGGATTTCATTACCGGTTTTCCCAGGACCAAGAGAGGGAATAATGCTATTTTCGTCGTGGTCGATCGTCTTTCCAAAGTAGCCCATTTCCTACCTGTTCGAGAGAGTATAACCGCTAGTCAACTGGCAGACTTATATATCTCCCGAATAGTGTCCCTCCATGGTGTCCCTTTGGAAATTAACTCGGATCGAGGAAGTCTTTTCACCTCTCGATTTTGGGAAAGTTTCCAAAATGCTATGGGAACCCGTCTCTCCTTTAGCACCGCTTTCCACCCTCAGTCAAGTGGTCAAGTGGAACGCGTCAACCAAATTCTATAAGACATGCTTCGAGCCTCTGTTATCTCATTCGGAATGGACTGGGAGAAGTGCCTTCCATTTGCCGAATTCGCTTACAACAACAGCTATCAATCTAGCTTGGGTAAAGCCCCTTTTGAAGTTCTCTATGGACGACGATGTCGAACACCCCTTAACTGGTCAGAGACCGGGGAAAGACAATTTTTTGGCCCGGATATGATTCAGGAAGCAGAAGAGCAAGTTCGTATCGTTCGTGAAAAGTTGAAAACAGCCCAATCTCGTCAAAATAGTCAATATGACCGAAAACATAAGGCTATGACTTTCGAGGTTGATGAGAAGGCTTATCTTCGGGTCACCCCTCTGAAGGGAACCCATCGTTTTGGTATCAAAGGCAAATTGGCTCCTCGTTACATTGGACCTTTTCGCATTCTTGGCAAACGAGGAGAAGTTGCCTACCAGTTGGAACTACCTCCGCACCTCTCCAGAGTTCACGACGTCTTCCACGTTTCTCAACTCAGGCGTTGCTTCTCGGATCCTATCCGTGGAGTGGACCACGAAACGCTTGATCTCCAAGATAATCTTACATATCGAGAGTACCCCGTTCGTATCCTCGATCAGGCCGAGCGTACCACTCGACGTCATAATATCAAGTTTCTCAAGGTTCAATGGTCGCACCATTCTGAGGATGAAGCAACCTGGGAAAGGGAGGATCGTCTTCGACTCGAGTATCCCGCCTTCTTCCCGGAGGAACCCAAATCTCGGGACGAGATTCTTTTGAGTGGGGGTGAGTTGTCACACCCTAGCAAGTCATGCATTAGAGTGTTGCATCATGTTTACTCTTTCATCAGAAACTTGAAATGGGGATCTGTGAAACCCTCAGAACCATTTTGAAAATGACCCAAATAAAAAAATCCTCCAAAAGGGTCCAAGAAAATGCTCATGTTGCTCTCTGAAAATATTGGACAGAGATAAAAATCAAACCAATATTTTTAGTGGCTCATGGACATTTATTTTGGGCATTTGGAATTAATGCATAAATATTTGCATTGGAAATATATTAATTATATATATTAATATATGCCCAAATATTATGCCAATTATAAAAGAGCTCTGGAATAATATAAATAGCTCCTGCAAAAATTGGCATAAGTTAAATAAATGATTTAATATATTTTTTAAATCAAAACAAATGTCAGAAATTAAAAAAAATAGAAATATATAACAGGAGGAGCTTACCTGGGCTCCTCCACTGTGCGGCCCAGCCAGCTGGCTGGCCCAGCCGGCAGCCGGCCCAGCCCACCTCCCTCCTCTGTCGTCTTCGTCCCAACAGAGGGAGGGGAGTGTGGCCGGCGCGCGCGCGCGCCACCGCGCCACGCCACCTGCTCGCCTGCTTGCCTGCCCTCCCCTCCTCGCTCGATGCCCTGGACGACGCCACGCCTCTCCCCCTGCTCTCTCTCACTCTCCCCCGGCTCTCCTCTCCTCTCCCTCGCTCTCTCTCTCACACGGCCGAACACCACACTCGCCGCCGTTCGCCATAGCAGCCATCTCCGACCACCCCTCGCTCCCCCGACTAGCTCAGGAGCTCCGCCTCGACTCCCTCTTCCTCCCCACCGCTCCACAGCTCCCCGGAAGCCCTGCATCGCCGCCACGTCGCCGTTCCCCTCTTCGGGCTCCGACCACCGTCGCCGTCGATTCGCCGTCTCCAGCGCGTCCCCGAGCCCACTTCGACGCCCACTGCAACCGCGGTGAGCTACGCCACCGTTTCCCCCTCTCCTCCCCCTCGTTTCCCCACCATAGCCTCCTCCCCACCATGGCTGAACCTCCGCCGTCGCCGAGCTCGTCGTCGACGCAGCTCCGGTGACCATTTGGTCACCCCGGCGAGTCCAACGAGTTCGCAAGACCTCGTAGAGCATCCCTAGCGCCTCGCCTCGCTCGACTTCGAGCTCCAACCCCGTTCTCGTGCACGACCGAACCCCGGCGGCCGCAGCCGAGCTCGCCGCCGTCGACTCCGGCCACCCCGACCCCAACGGACTCCGCCAAGAGCTGCGGTTTGTCCTCAGCTCCACTCCGGTGGTCTCCGCGGCCCCTCTGGTGGCCGAAATGGCCAAAACCACTCCCGCCGCCGCGTCGGGCTCGCCGGCGGCTAAACGCCGGCAGCCGACTTTGACTTTGACCACGGGTGGGCCCTGGTTGACTCCCCTGAGTCAGTGACAGGTGGGGCCCAGCCCTGTTAATTAAACAGGATTTGTTTTAATTAAATTTTAATTAAAATAATCACCCTGACATGCGGGACCCACTGTCAGGTTTGACCTGGACCAGTTCCGTTGACCTGCTGACGTCACACTGACGTCAGGCTGACGCAGTAATTGATTTTCTGAATTTAAATTAAATCAGGAAATTCCAGAATATTATTTAAACTTCAAAAATTCATAACTTTTATTCTGTAACTCCAAATTGGACAAATTATATATGAAAAATGATCAGAAAAATCCAATCTATCCATCTGTACTATTTTCGTGCATGATCAAACAAGTTAAATTGATGTTTTAAGCAGAACAAGGAAAAGCACTTTAAAAGGCCATATTTGAATTTAAAATTTGAATCCTTGATTCAAATTTGTTCAAACCCTTCTGGTTTTAGTTGCATTAGCCCAATACACTCATATTGCCATGTTTCATGCATGCATCATATTGTTGCACATTGTTTGGTGATGTTTGTGTATCGGTGCTCTCTGCGGCAGGTTCTGTCCCCGAGGAGTACCGTGATTACCCTAACGAAGAACCGTATCAGTGCATCGAACCATCAGGCAAGCAACCAACCATTTGATCATATCGATACAATCCCATGTTCTCGCTCCTGCTCTCTTTTACTGCATTAAGACAACGCGATTCAAACTGATGTGTGCTACGGTAGTTAAACCCATTTCCTCTGCATGACCTGTCATTGCCACAGTAACTAGATGAAACCCACTAGCATGTGTAGGAGTTGCTTGAGCCATATGTATGTGTTGTTCCTACCTTGCTATGCCTGCTATGCTTAGAGTCGTGTCAGGTCTGGTTCATCGGGGTGATGGGCTGGAGTGAAATGATTATGTCGGTAATGAGAGTGGTGTGGTGAACACGATTTGGTAAAGGTATCGATGAGAGGCCATGTAGGAGTACATGGTGGGTTGTTTCATTGAAGCCGACCTTAAGCACTGAGATATGTATGTGTGATTTAAGAATCAGCTACTACCATGCATTGGGCCCGAAACCAATGGACCCTCTCGGCTTCTTATTCACCCTAGTTCTCCGTCCAGGAGTTGCAAGTAGTTTCTGGTGTTTGTAGCCTACTGGAGGCCGTGGACAACGCTGACCGTAGGGGTGGGCTGTGATGCGGTAGGTACGTGGCCGGGTGTACCGAATACCCGTTAGGTATCTCGGGAACCCTGTTCACATCGTTCGGGGCCGTATGGGAAACCTCGGCCGGACTCCCTGCGGATGGAACCTGGATAGGCGATAAACCTGGACTGGAGGCTTAGGTGATTAGGTAGGTCGTGGCCGACACCCACGTTGGGCTTCCGCTTGAAGGTTGCCGAGTACATGTCGTGTAAACGACGGTAAGTGGTGAGAGCGTGTATGAAGAAGTACCCCCTGCAGGGTTAACATGATCTATTCGAATAGCCGCGTCCGCGGTAAAGGACTACTTGGTTGCCTATACAGTTCATAGACAAGTAAATGGAAACTGTTAAAAGCCTCAAGATAAGTGTGAGTGCCGAGGATGGCTCTTCCGTAGGAAGACGAAGGTGGATCCTCGGTAGTGTATTGAAGTGGTGAGTAGTGGACTCGTGTGCGCAAAATCATTTCAAGTTGGAGTATCGTAGGATAGCCTAGCCAAGAGTCAAAGCTGGCTTGCTGCAATAACTCCACCAACCCTTCTTGATACTATGCATGTATGTAGGATCTGATGTAAGTCTTGCTGAGTACCTTTGTACTCATGTTGCTATAATCTACATTTTTACAGAAGACGCTGCAACCCCTTCTGATGGGTTCTATGTAGACGTTGACATCAACGAGTAGGCTAAGGACCCAGGTGGTGACCCTGAGCTTGTGAAGGACCACGTAGTATAGAGGCTTTCCAAGCCTCTTTTGTTTTACTAGTTGTCTGTACTCAGACAAGTTACTTCCGCTGCTGGTTTGTATGACTGTATGACTTGTATGTGGGGTCGTGAGACCTGTACCTTTGTGTATGTTATGTATGGCTCACTGAGCCTTAAATAAAGTACTTGTGTCATAGAGTCATGTTGTGATGCTTCGTTGTATTTGCACATATCGAGCATATTGTGTGTATGATTGAAATGCTTGGTATGTGTGGGATCTGACTATCTAGTTGTTTATCTTTAGTAGCCTCTCTTACCGGGAAATGTCTCCTAGTGTTACCGCTGAGCCATGGTAGCTTGCTACTGCTCTGGAACACTTAGGCTGGCCGGCATGTGTCCTTCTTCGTTCCTGTGTCTGTCCCTTCGGGGAAATGTCACGCTTTGAGTACCGGAGTCCTGTTAGCCCGCTACAGCCCGGTTTACCGGAGTCCTGCTAGCCCAGTGCTACAGCCCGGACCCACCTGCTGATGACCGACACGTTCGAAGCTGGGTCATGGATGCCTGTCCCTGTAAGTCTGTGCCACTTTGGGTTTACGACTAGTCATGTCAGCCCGGGCTCTTTATCATATGGATGCTAGCGACACTTTCATATACGCGAGCCAAAAGGCGCAAACGGTCCCGGGAAAAGGTAAGACGACACCCGTGGGGATACCGTGCGTGAGGCCGCAAAGTGATATGAGGTGTTACCAGCTAGATCGATGTGACATCGAGTCGGGGTCCTGACAGCGTTGGTAGCTTTAGTTGCATTAGCCCAACACACTCATATTGCCATGTTTCATGCATGCATCATATTGTTGCACATTGTTTGGTGATGCCTGTGTATCGTTATCCTTTACGACAGGATCTGTCCCCGAGGAGTACCGTGACTACCCTAACGAAGAACCGTATCCGTGCATCGAACCATCAGGCAAGCAACCAACCATTTGATCATATCGATACAATCCCATGTTCTCGCTCCTGCTCTCTTTTACTGCATTAAGACAACGCGATTCAAACTGCTGTGTGCTACGGTAGTTGAACCCATTTCCTCTGCATGACCTGTCATTGCCATAGTAACTAGATGAAACCCACTAGCATGTGTAGGAGTTGATTGAGCCATATGTATGTGTTGTTCCTACCTTGCTATGCCTGCTATGCTTAGAGTCGTGTCAGGTCTGGTTCATCTGGGTGATGGGCTAGAGTGAAATGATCATGTCGGTAATGAGAGTGATGTGGTGAACACGATTTGGTAAAGGTATCGATGAGAGGCCATGTAGGAGTACATGGTGGGTTGTTTCATTGAAGCCGACCTTAAGCACTGAGATCTGTATGTGTGATTTAAGATACAGCTACTACCATGCATTGGGCCCTGAAATATGACCCCGCTCGACTTCTTATTCACCCTAGTCCTCTGTCCAGGAGTTGCAAGTAGTTTCTGGTGTTTGTAGCCTACTGGAGGCCGTGGACAGCGCTGACCGTAGGGGTGGGCTGTGATGCGGTAGGTACGTGGCCGGGTGTACCGAATACCCGTTAGGTATCTCGGGAACCCTGTTCACATCGTTCGGGGCCGTATGGGAAACCTCGGCCGGACTCCCTGCGGATGGAACCTGGATAGGCGATAAACCTGGACTGGAGGCTTAGGTGATTAGGTAGGTCGTGGCCGACACCCACGTTGGGCTTCCGCTTGAAGGTTGCCGAGTACATGTCGTGTAAACGACGGTAAGTGGTGAGAGCGTGTATGAAGAAGTACCCCCTGCAGGGTTAACATGATCTATTCGAATAGCCGCGTCCGCGGTAAAGGACTACTTGGTTGCCTATACAGTTCATAGACAAGTAAATGGAAACTGTTAAAAGCCTCAAGATAAGTGTGAGTGCCGAGGATGGCTCTTCCGTAGGTAGACGGAGGTGGATCCTCGGTAGTGTATTGAATTGGTGAGTAGTGGACTCGTGTGCGCAAAATCATTTCAAGTTGGAGTATCGTAGGATAGCCTAGCCAAGAGTCAAAGCTGGCTTGCTGCAATAACTCCACCAACCCTTCTTGATACTATGCATGTATGTAGGATCTGATGTAAGTCTTGCTGAGTACCTTTGTACTCATGTTGCTATAATCTACATTTTTACAGAAGACGCTGCAACCCCTTCTGATGGGTTCTATGTAGACGTTGACATCAACGAGTAGGCTAAGGACCCAGGTGGTGACCCTGAGCTTGTGAAGGACCACGTAGTATAGAGGCTTTCCAAGCCTCTTTTGTTTTACTAGTTGTCTGTACTCAGACAAGTTACTTCCGCTGCTGGTTTGTATGACTGTATGACTTGTAAGTGGGGTCGTGAGACCCGTACCTTTGTGTATGTTATGTATGGCTCACTGAGCCTTAAATAAAGTACTTGTGTCATAGAGTCATGTTGTGATGCTTCGTTGTATTTGCACATATCGAGCATATTGTGTGTAAGATTGAAATGCTTGGTATGTGTGGGATCTGACTATCTAGTTGTTTATCTTTAGTAGCCTCTCTTACCGGGAAATGTCTCCTAGTGCTACCGCTGAGCCATGGTAGCTTGCTACTGCTCTGGAACACTTAGGCTGGCCGGCATGTGTCCTTCTTCGTTCCTGTGTCTGTCCCTTCGGGGAAATGTCACGCTTTGAGTACCGAAGTCCTGTTAGCCCGCTACAGCCCGGTTTACCGGAGTCCTGCTAGCCCAGTGCTACAGCCCGGACCCACTTGCTGATGACCGACACGTTCGAAGCTGGGTCATGGATGCCTGTCCCTGTAAGTCTGTGCCACTTTGGGTTTACGACTAGTCATGTCAGCCCGGGCTCTTTATCATATGGATGCTAGCGACACTATCATATACGTGAGCCAAAAGGCGCAAACGGTCCCGGGAAAAGGTAAGACGACACCCGTGGGGATACCGTGCGTGAGGCCGCAAAGTGATATGAAGTGTTACAGGCTAGATCGATGTGACATCGAGTCGGGGTCCTGACATCATTACTCCGTTTGGAGCCTTCTGTTATGTTTCAATGCCTTTCGGGCTTAAGAGTGCCCAGGCGACTTACCAGCGATGTGTTCAGAATTGTCTTCATAATCAAATTGGGCACAATGTTCATGCTTATGTGGATGACATAGTGGTTAAGTCCAGAGAGAAGGAGACCTTAATTGATGATCTCAAGGAAACCTTTGACAATCTTCGGGTTTACAAGATGGTGCTTAACCCGTCCAATTGTGTTTTTGGTGTGCCTGCAGGCAAGCTTTTGGGTTTTCTGGTTTCTAACAAGGTCATCGAGGCTAACCCGGAGAAGATTAAAGCCATCACTTCTGGCCAAACCAGCATGTATCAATGACGTTCAACGTTTGGCGGGTCGTATCGCTGCCCTAAGCCGGTTCATAAGCCGGTTAGGAGAGAAGGCCTTGCCATTATATCAAAGACAGATAGCTTCATCTTGAGTGACGCTGTGAATGCTGCTTTTGAAGATCTGAAGAGACAGTTAGCTGAGCCACCGGTTCTTGCTGCTCCCATTGACAAGGAGCCCTTGTTATTATATGTAGCTGCTAACGCGCGTGCGGTCAGCGCGGCCATTATGGTGGAGCGCAAGGAGGCTGGCAAGGAACACCCGGTTCAATGGCCGGTTTACTATATCAGCGAGGTTCTGATTGAGTCTAATCAGCATTATCCGCATTGGCAGAAGCTCATCTATGGGGTGTTCATGGCAAACCGGAAGCTTAAGCAATACTTCTTGGGCCACCCCATCATTGTGGTAGTTCTGCCCCTTTAGGGGATATCATTCAAAACAGAGAGGCCACAGGACGAGTCGCCAAATGGGCCATTGAGCTTAGGCCTCATGGCTTAAAATATGTGCCAGGCACAGCTATCAAGTCCCAAGCGCTGGTTGATTTCATCAACGATTAGACAGAGCTGCAGATGCCTGAAGAGAAGTCGGACAACACATATTGGACAATTCATTTTGACGGGTCCAGGCAATTGGAAGGCTCGGGAGATGGAGTTCTTTTAACTTCCCCTCGAGGTGATAAATTTCGCTATGTGCTCCGGTTGATGTTTCCCTGTACTAACAATGCGGCCGAGTATGAAGCCTTACTCCATGGTCTATGGATGGCTAAGGAGATGAACCTAAGCCGGGTACAATGCTTCGGCGACTCAGATCTAGTGGCTCAGCAGGTATCAGGCAAGTGGGATTCTAAGGATCCTCTCATGGCGGCTTATCACCGTGAAGTTGATGCAATTGCGGGATACTTCAAGGGTTATCAGGTGTAACACATTAACCGAAGGAAGAATGAGGCGGCTGATTCTTTAAGACGGCTGGGTTCTCAGCATAAACCGGTGCCGCCTAACACCCTTTTGGATGTTCTACATAACCCTTCTGTCAAGTTACCTACAGAGGAGGACTTGGCGATTCCTGACCCGGAAGCACAGTTGGTGGCGGCTCTTCATGTCATTCCAGATTGGATGGTGCCATACTTGGCTTATATGACCCGGGGTGACTTACCTGAGGATGAAACATTGGCTAGGCAGATAACCTGGCGGTTTAAATCAATGACAATTGTCAATGGCGAGTTGCATCATTGCAGTGTCACAAGGGCTTTTCAGCGTTGCGTCTGCCCTGAAGAAGGCCAAGAAATTCTACATGAGATCCATGAAAGGGATTGTGGTCATCACGCCGGGTCAAAATCCCTGGTGGCCAAAGCCTTTCGTCATCGGTTTTATTGGCTGACGGCTCATGCTGATGCGGAGGATCTAGTCAGTAAATGTGACGGTTGTCAGAAGTTTTCAAGACGGGCTCATGTGCCGGCTCAAGAATTAAGGATGATTCCAATTACTTGGCCGTTTGCAGTCTGGGGGCTTGATATGGTTGGGCCTTTCAAAAGGTCCAAAGATAAAAAGACCCACCTCTTGGTGGCGGTTGATAAGTTCACAAAGTGGGTTGAGACAGAGCCTGTTAGTAAGTGTGATGCAACCACGTCAGTTCAATTTATAAAGAAGGTGATCTTTCGCTTTGGCTTTCCACACAGCATCATAACAGACAATGGCACTAATCTATCTAAAGGAGCCATGGAGGAATGCTGTCAACGTGAGCATATCCGGCTTGATGTTTCATCAGTGGCTCACCCTCAGTCCAATGGTCAAGCCGAGAGAGTCAATCAGGAGATCTTGAAAGGCATCAAGCCCCGGCTTTTGGTCCCACTACAGCGGATGCCGGGGTGTTGGGTTGAAGAGTTACCCTCCGTGTTATGGAGCATCAACACTACTCCTAATAGATCTACGGGTTATACACCTTTCTTCATGGTCTATGGAGTCGAGGCGGTTCTGCCTTCTGACATCCATCATGACTCGCCTCGTGTGATGGCTTATGTTGAAGCAGACAATGAACAGACGCGTCAGAATGATCTCGACCTGTTAGATGACCAGAGAGACTTGGCAGCAGCTCGCTCGGCAATTTACCAGCAAGACTTGCACCGATATCACAGCCGCCATGTTAAGTCCAGAACCTTTCAGGAAGGTGATTTGGTGCTCCAGCTCATCCATGATCAAACTGATGCACACAAGTTATCACCACCTTGGGAAGGACCCTTTGTGGTTAGCAAGAACTTGAATAACGGGTCATATTACCTAATCGATGTTCGAGAGCACAAAGACACACGTAAGTCAAAGGAGGAGACCCGGAGGCCATGGAATATTGCTCATCTTCGGCCCTACTACACTTGAGCTATAGGCTCCCCTGATGTACATATTTTTGTCAATGTATATATTATGATAAATAATAAAGCAGGACCTCTGTCCTTGTTTCCCTCACACCAAGGTAAATTTGTCATTGTCATTGTTCTTATTTCTTTCATATGATCACTTGGGGGCTGATCACGTTTGATCCGGCTTAACCCGTTTGATCCAGCTTATGATCGTATTAGAATCTAGCCGTTAATTATTATGATCACTAGGGGGCTTCCTGTTCAAACATAGGTCGTATTCGAACCAAAGAGAACATAGCTGTCGGTACCTTTTGATTGGCACACTGCCGAGCTCACTTGGGGACTTCTTGATTGTATTCGAATCATAGCTTAACCCCTTTGGGAACCGGCTTTGATTGTTTTTGAATCAGAGTCGTTAAAAAACTCTCAAGGTCATTAGGGGGCTTCCTATTCAAACATAGGTCGTATTTGAACCAAAGAGAACACAGCTGTCGGTACCCTCTTGATCGGCGCAAAGCCAAAGCCATTGGGGGTTACATGATCGTATTCGAATCCTAGCTTAAACCCCTTTGGAACGGTTCACCGATCGTATTCGAATCAGTAGCCTTGACATTTTTTACTTCTCTCTTGATTTAAATTGCTTTGGAAACCCCTTGTTTGCCTTTAGATTTTTTCTGAGGTTTACAACTTTTAAGTATGCTTACTATAACCCGGCTCAGTATTAACTGATGAGTTATTGATCCATCAGCATCGTTGTACCTCTGAAATTTTTGAGTATCCAAAGGTTGGGTTATCACCCTTACTGACCTGGTCATATAAACCGGTGGTGCGAATTCGAGAAGTATTAAGCATAAGTCTGTTGAAGGACAACTTTTGAAACCTGATCAAGCATATGGTCAGCAGATGATAAGTAACACGGATAGATATAGCACAACGGCTTAATAACGATAAACGTCAAAATGTGCACGATGGCACGACCACAACAAAATTATTTCTATCCTATTACAAGACTCATCGAGTCCAAATATTTCACATTGTTTTTTACATCTCAGGTATGAGCCGCCATGACAGGTTCACATTCAGGATTACCCAGAAGCGTCCGGGTTAGCCTTCTTCGCATCTGCACCCTGCTCCTTTTCCTGGAAGGTTGATGATGACCGGTCAATGTTGGTCAAGGCTTCAAATTCGGCTTCATCGTCAACAAGACCGGCCGGGTCAACTTCAGGAGCAAAGGTATGCTTACGAGGTGGAGGAATCAGACTGGTCATGTCGTATTGAGGCATTGGAATTCTTCGGTTTTCTTCATAAAGCCCGCCTGGTACTTGGTAAGATCTACTTCACTTGCTATCAGAGTCGCCACGTGGCATATCTCTTTGACACAGGCGAGAATATATGCGTCTTCAAACGGCGAACCGTCTTCCTTCAGGCTTGGGTAACCAATGGCAATGTCCGCCGGGTCTAGCTCCGGTAGCCAGGTTTTAGCCCGGCTTAGAGCATTTATCGCTCCGGCTCTTGCAGCTGACCGTCTCAGTTCATTGATCCATTGCGGAAGAACTGAAAGCTTCCTCAAGACGTGTGCTAGGAGGGTTGGCACTTCATTGGATAAAGCCACCGAAGCAATGGTACGTTGAGACCCGGTGTACAATTGCTCCACCAAGGTGTACACTGCCTTCAGCTTAGTCAGCATGTTTTGGTTCAAGTTTGAACTCCTGGGGCATGTATAAGCATAATCAGGAGAATTAATTCCAGGCGTATGATCTATTGCACGGCTTAGATCTTTACACAATGGTAAGGCGACTTACCAAAGATTGCTGAGACCATTCGAGAAATATGGCACTTTAAACTGGATAGTTCACCAGTGATTTCTTCCAGAGCCGCCTCTGCTTTCTCAGCTCGGCTTATCAGCACGGTCTTTTCATCTGCCCAGGCTTTCCTTTCAGCCTCAAATTCTTTCTTCAGTTTTTCTTGTTCAGAAATACTGAATTTGAACTTGGTGTTGGTCTTTTCAAGTTCCGACTCTTGGGTATCAAGGCGGCTCTTCACATTAGTCACTTCAGACTCAAGTTGGCTCGTGGTGGCCTATACAAGTACGAAATTCAAGTTAAGCAAATTGTTTATGCAATATTAAAAGTCCCAAGCATTTTACAAGCAATAATACTTGGCACTTGGGGGCTAATGTCCCAAAGAGTTTTGTATGGCGGTTCATTAGATGGTGATTTATCAGAGTAAGTCCCAAGGATTTTGCAAGCAATAATATTTGGCACTTGGGGGCTAATGCGTACTGCGCTTCTCAGAACCATAAGAATTTCTTTATATAAAGAACCGGCTCAACCATATTGGTTAAGACGCCCCTTGGGGTCTACATGGTAAGCCGGAAATTTTTGTTCCTTATGTTGCTAAGTTTGTTTCTAAGGCTACAACATAAGTATCATAAGAAGCAGACTTAGGGGGCTAACATACTAAAGGATAATGGACAATAGAGAACGAGTTATACCTCGAATTTGTGGTCATCTACTTCACCATGTCAATCTCGAGGTTCCGGCTGCTATGCACTTGGCTCATATAGCCAAAGAAGATATCTCCAATGCTCATATGAGCATAATTAGTGACATCCATCTTGACTCGGCTCTGGTCCAGAAGTTCTTCTTTGGTAGAGCATTTCGCCAGTACAGTTGGCCTTCCCGGCTCAACATAGCCGGTTCTGGTAACCTCCACATCAGCATTGGAAGGATCATCTGTTCGGACCGGGCTAGGAGCCTCCGGATTCTCTGATTCATCGACAGTTTGATCAGTGGGTAGGTCAGTGGCAGGAGGAGTTAAGTCTTGAGCTAGTTCAGGCGGCGGCTCATGAGTGGTTGAGTCTGGCATGACTGTCTCAAGAACCGGTTCAGTTGTAACCCTATCCTCAGTCGATTTGTTTTTTCTAACCCTTTTGCTGGGTTTGGCTTGACCACTGTTCCAAAATAAAAGATTAATACAGGTGCAAGGGATTTAAATAAATACAAGACGAGCGGGTTAGTATACCCTGGAGCAGTTTTGAAGGCTGGCAGATTGGACTGTAGTGACTTGCCAGATGAAGGAGAAGTATCCTGATAATCCGAGTCAGAGGGATTGAGTGGTTGACGAAACATACCCGCCAAGGGGTAAAACTTATTTAAAGTAGAGGTAACCTCATTTTGGCATTTCCTTGGAGTATTTGGTAAGCCGGAGGATAGCTCCACGTCCTTACTGGTCCAGGTATGCCTCTGGCTCTCATGAATTTGTTGCTTCAAAAGAAATTGAGGATCGTGATGAGCTTAAGGATGAGAAAATCTTACTTTGTGGATCACCCTGCGGATTTTCTGTCTTGGCAAAGGCTCGGATTTGGAGGAAAGGATAGTTACCTCATCGGCCTTGCTCCGGCTTGTCCCAGTGTCCTCCTGCTGATAATGAGTGTCAATAAGGTGATTAAAAAATAAGCCAAGAGAGTCAAGGGGTACCTCCGACTCAGAAGAGTCCGATAGCTGATGCAGGTTAGAAGCGGAGGCTTTCTTTCCCCTCTTTCTTATAGCTTCTTTCCTGGCGGCTTTCTTTTCCTTCCTGGCTCTCTTGGCAGCTTCATGATCATATTTAAATTTCCAAAATTTATCACCCGCCTGCAAGGATCAAATCATATTCATGAGTATGGGGGAAACATTAAGAAAATAAAATAAACATTTCATATGGGCGGTTTACCTTTGGAGCCGGGTTATCTTTGCAGAAAGGGGCTAGACCCACCTTGCCACAATCAGCCAGACTCTCGCTGAGAAGAGATTTGGTCATGTCATCAACAACATGAGCAGGTAAGTCGTCAGGGCTATGGCGTAGGGGATCATCCTTGGCGCTGGTATATTCGCACATTAAGACGGTGCGGCGGCTCAACGGAATAACTTGCCAGGCAAGCCAGACCCGAACCAGGTCAATGCCAGTCAACCTGTTCCCCAGCAGAGCCTTGATCTTAGCCAGAGTAGGAGATGGAGATTTGCATTCTGCGGCAGTAATTTTGTCAAGCAGAGGATGATTGGTGTCAAGACGAAGGGCGCGAAAGCCGGGAAGAGGGTTCTCGTTAGCCGGAGAGGTGTCTTTGCAGTAGAACCATGTCATGTTCCAGTCTTTGGGATGGCTTGGCGGGTTAGCATAAGGAAAGATCACATCTCTGCGGTGCTGGATTGAAACTCCGCCAAGTTCCAAGCTCTGGCCGCTGGCGCATTCCGTCTGGCGGATCAAGTAGAATAGTTCTCTAAAGAGCAGTAAATTGGGTTCTTCACCAAGATAAACTTCACTGAACACTTGGAAGTTGCAGATATTGGACACGGAAGGTCAAAAAACTTCAGCACATCTCTGAAGAACTTTGAACCAAGAGGAGTAAAACCCCGATTCATATGATCTGTGAAAACAATGACCTCCCCTTCTTTGGTTTGAGGAACTTCTTCGTCCGGATTAGGAGCACGATAAGGCATGACCTCTTTCTTCGGCAGAAAGCCGGTTGTCACAAAGTCATTTAAGGTGTTGTCCGTGACAATGGATTTCACCCAGTTGCAAGAGGTAGGTGCCTTAGGTGCCATTCTATTTGAAAGCCTAAGACAAAATAAAAAGGGGCGGTTCAAATTTAAGCCGGGCAGGATAAGATCCCTTACTGTGACTAAGCAATATGGCGACTTATGAAGGGGCCTAATGGTAAAAGGATAATTACGTCCTGGTTAATTAAGCCGCCATAGGTTTTATAAGCCGTCAGCAGTATTTAAACTGACAGAGGTGGTTCAGATTGTTAATTGAGCTTTATTTCCTTGAAAGTCGGTGATTAGAGTCGCCACGACTGGATGAATCTAACAGAATATGGATTTTGTCTAAGTGTTGTACAAACAAGTTTCACAGTTTGCAGCAGTTATTTTGGATCAAATAAAGGTTCAGAAAAGAAAAATTACTAGACCTAAAAACAGGGCGCAGAGAAGTTCATATGCTACGATGAGGTTTTCTTACAAGGAAAGGAGGTCTATTAATAATTAAAATGGATGCGGAACACTAGCCGCATCAGATCCATGGGGTTCTTTGGATCAGGCGAAGCCATGGCAAGGAAAAACACAAGAACTCCGATGAACTACGCCCGTACAGAGGAACACAACTAGCCCTAGTGAAGATCTATGGCGCGGAAAGAGGAAGAGTTTAGTGCGGAGGATCTACGGAGGAGGAGCGCTGCCGTTCTTTGGTCAAGATCAGGTCGATGCAGCGGCCGAGCTCGACGAGGACGAAGGGCGCAATGGCGACGGCGGCGGAGCTCCAGTGGAAGATGGGGCGAGAGGAAGAAGATGTGAACGGAGAATGAGAGGAGACCTAGTCGGGTCTATTTATAAGGAAAACCTGCTGAATGGGCATGAAAAACGAGGAGGACAAAAAAACATAGTTATCCAGCTACAAAGGCGCCTCGGTTTTTGGATGGTCATTAAGACAGAGATCCGTTGAGATGCATTGGACAAATATGCATTTATAACAGCTGATGTCATGGCGGGTTACAGCAACTTCGAAGGATGACGTCATGGCGGGTTACAGAAAATTTCATGAACCCGGAGCAGAAGACTTTTCTTAAATGTCGAAGACTGACATGAACCAGTTCAAATCAATCTGGGGCCTAATGTTGGGGATATAGCTATTGGGTATGACCCGTTGGGAGGGGCCGGGTTATACCTGTAAGCATTTTGGAAGCCCAAAGCTCAAGGTTGAAGATGGCGGCTTAGTAAGGGCCCAAGGCCTAGAGGTGACTTGAGGCCCGTAGTGATAAACCGCCGTATAGGTGTGACTTGTATTGTAAGGCAAGAAATATTAAGAGACCGAGCCGGATATTGTTTATAAGCCGGTCGGGACTCTGTAGAGCCGTTGGTCATCGATCTCTGTATATAAAGGGACGACCCGGCTGTGGTTCAGGACAAGAAACAACAACTTGAGACTCAGGCAAAGCATATTGCTCCCTGGTCATGGAAACCCCAATAATTCCATCACAACTAGACGTAGCATTTTACCTTCATCATAAGGGTCCGAACTAGTATAAAACTCTCATGCCTCTTGTCCCGATTAACCCCTTCAAGCTTCCTGGTTGTGATGGCTCTACGACGAAGTCGTTCCTTAGGACATCTAACGTGACAATTCCACGACAAAAACTATAGGTTGGTGCTTGTGGGTGACTAGTGATGACCCACAAGTATAGGGGATCTATCGTAGTCCTTTCGATAAGTAAGAGTGTCAAACCCAACAAGGAGCAGAAGGAAATGATAAGCGGTTTTCAGCAAGGTATTCTCTGCAAGTACTGAAATAAGTGGTAACAGATAGTTTTATGATAAGATAAATGGTAACGAGCAACAAGTAATAAAAGTAAATAAGGTGCATCAAGGTGGCCCAATCCTTTTTGTAGCAAAGGACAAGCCTGGACAAACTCTTATGATACGAAAAGCGCTCCCGAGGACACATGGGAATATCATCAAGCTAATTTTCATCACGCTCAAATGATTCGCGTTTGGTACTTTGATAATTTGATATGTGGGTGGACCAGTGCTTGGGTACTGCCCTTACTTGGACAAGCATCCCACTTATGATTAACCTCTATTGCAAGCATCCACAACTACAACAAAAGTATTAAGGTAGACCTAACCATATCATGAAACATGTGGATCCAAATCAGCCCCTTACGAAGCAACGCATAAACTAGGGTTTAAGCTTCTGTCACTCTAGCAACCCATCATCTACTTATTACTTCCCAATGCCTTCCTCTAGGCCCAAATAATGGTGAAGTGTTATGTAGTCGACGTTCACATAACACCACTAGAGGTTAGACAACATACATCTTATCAAAATATTGAACGAATACCAAATTCACATGACTACTAATAGCAAGACTTCTCCCTTGTCCTCAGGAACAAACGTAACTACTCACAAAGCATATTCATGTTCATAATCATAGGGGTAATAATATGCATAAAGGATCTGAACATATGGTCTTCCACCAAATAAACCAACTTGCATCAACTACAAAGAGTAATCAATACTACTAGCAACCTACTAGCACCAATCCCGGACTTGGAGACAAGAATTGGATACAAGAGATGAACTAGGGTTTGCAGATGAGATGGTCCTGGTGAAGATGTTGATGGAGATTGCCCTCTCCCGATGAGAGGAGCGTTGGTGATGACGATGGTGATGATTTCCCCCTCCCGGAGGGAAGTGTCCCCGGTAGAAAAGCTCCGCTAGAGCCCTAGATTGGTTCCGCCAAGGTTCCACCTCGTGGCGGCGAAGTCTCATCCTGAAAGGTTCTCCTTGATTTTTTTCTCATCGAAAGACTTCATATAGGAGAAGATGGGCGTCGAAGAGCCACCAGGGGCCCCACGAGGTAGGGGGCGCGCACAGGGGGGCGTGCCCCCACCCTCGTGAGCAGGGTGTGGGCCCCCTGGCCTTCATCTTTGGCGACGATTTTTCTTTATTTATTCTAAGGTATTCCGTGAAGTTTCAGGACTTTTGGAGTTGCGCAGAATAGTCCTTCAATATTTGCTCCTTTTCCAGCCCAGAATTCCAGCTGCGGGCATTCTCCCTCTTCATGTAAACCTTGTAAAATAAGACAGAATAGCCATAAGTATTATGACATAACGTGAAATAACAACCCATAATGCAATAAATATTGTCATAAAAGCATGATGCAAAATGGGCGTATCAACTCCCCCAAGCTTAGACCTCGCTTGTCCTCAAGCGAAAAGCCAATAACAATAAATATGTCCTGATGTTTAGAGGTAGAGGCGTCAATAAAAATAAAATACGGACATGAAGGCATAATGATTACTTCATAACAGCAACATAAATAGATTTTGTCATATGATTACTCATGTTCAAGTAATGACCTATTCACAAAGCCAAAGCATGAATCAGAAACATTATTGGGCACTAACAATTATAATCTCAGTCATTGAAGCAATTGCAATTTATCATAACATCGGAAAGAGTCTATGTCAGAGCTTAAAAGCAAGTCCACATACTCAACTATCATTTGGTCCTTCATAATTGCTAGCACTCACGCGATACTTGTGGTTACGGAGTTTTAATCGGACACAGAGAAAGATACGGGCTTATAGTTTGCCCCACAACCTTTTACCTCAAGGGTAATGTCAACAATAATAATTCGTGCTCCCCCACATCCAATTAGATATGTAAATCATACTCTTTCCAACATGCTGAGCTTGCTAAAGGATAAAATGAAAAGGGAATGGTGAGGATCACCGTGATTCTTGTAAGGTAGAGGATAATAATAAAAGATATGCCCTTCGCAGAGGGAAGCAGAGGTTGTCATGCGCGTTTAGGGTTGATGCACAAAATCTTAATGCAAAAGAACGTCACTTTATATTGCCCCTTGCATGTGAACCTTTATTATGCAGTCCGTCGCTTTTATTGCGTCCACAAAAAGTTCGTACAAAGCTTATTTCTCTACATTAATAAGTCGTGCATATTTAGAGAGCAATTTTTATTGCTTGCACCGATGACAACTTACTTGAAGGATCTTGCTCAATCCATAGGTAGATATGGTGGACTCTCATGGCAAAACTGGTTTAAGGGTGTTTGGAAGCACAAGTAGTATTTCTACTTGGTGCTAAGAATTTGGCCAGCATGAGGGGGAAAGGCAAGCTCAACACAGTAGAGGATCCATGACAATATACTTTATCTCGAATGTAAGAAAACATAACTCATTATGTTGTCTTCCTTGTCCAACCTCAACTCTTTAGCATGTCATATTTTAATGAGTGCTCCCAACCATAAAAGATGTCAATGATAATATATCTATATGTGAAACCTCTCTTTCCTTATTACTTCTTATTAATTGCAACGATGACCAAAGCTATATTTGCCAACTCCCAACAACTTTAAATCATCATACTCTTTCTATGTGAAGTCATTACTTTCCATAAGATTGATATGAACTCTTGATTCTTTTTTATTCTTTTTCTTCTAATCACCCAAGATCATGGAAAAACAATCAAGCCCTTTACTCAACACTAATCTTTATTATATAGCTCATGGACTCGATTACAAAGAAGGATCATAAAGCAAAACTCAAAACTAGATCATGCCATGACTTTATTCTACTAAATCAAGATACTACTAATAGGATCGAACTAAGAAAAACTGTAAAGATAGGAGTTGTGATGGTGATACGATACCAGGGCACCTCCCCCAAGCTTGGCAGTTGCCAAAGGGAGTGCCCATACCCATGTGATTATTTCTCCTTCTTGGTTGCCGGTGGAGGTATTGTCGATGATGCGGGCTTGTCGTCCAACTTCCATGGCATAGGCTCTCCATCATAGAAGGATGGTCGAGTCTCCGGAATCCTCAAATCTGCAGCCAAACTCATCCTTTTGAATCTATATTCATACTCACAGTTTTGATTTTGCAGATCAGAAATTTGGGCTTGGAGGTGCTCGATCTTCTCTTGTAGCTTAAAGATAGCCTCCTCGGTGCTCTTGGCATCCGGCTCGTAGTTGTTGGTGAACTCCGCGAGCATCTTGTGGCTAGCGTTGATTCCACGCTCCACCATCCCCTGACACTTGAAAACTTGTTGCTCCATGGCCTCCAGCCTCGACTCCACACTTCCGGTTCCCTTTGGTACCTCAACATCGCGGATATGTAGCAACCCATCACACATCTCAATGGTTTGAGGGTGCCGCAACACCTCCGCGAGGTAAGGGTTAATCACCTTCTCTAAGAACTTGTCCTTGGAAGCACTTGGGGTCGTCATGATGATCTAGACCTGTCAGAAAAACAGCTCGAAACAAGAACAGAGAATATTTGCGTGATACGGTGGTAAAAACCTTCGGGAGTATATATAATGAATTTTTACCGACCAAAATACGTATCGTGCAAGGAAACGGAGTCCGGAGGGCACACGAGGTAGGGGGGCACGCCCAGGGTGTAGGGCGCGCCCTCCACCCTTGTGGAGGCCTCATATCCTCCCCGGACTGCTACTTATTTTTCTATTTTTCTAAATAATCCAAAACGGAGAAATATTGCCTTAAAAATTGTTTTGGAGTCGGTTTACTTACCGTACCACATACCTATTCCTTTTCGGAGTCTGGAACGTTCTGGGAAGTGTCCTTTATATACTCGTCCAGGGTCACGGTTTCAATAATATTAGTTTCAACATTTATAGGATTACCTGAGATATAGTGTTTGATCCTTTGACCGTTTACCACCTTCGGATTTGTGCCTGCGAAGTTGTTGTTTTTTATGGCACCGGAACGATAGACCTCCTCGATAACGTAGGGACCTTCCCATTTAGAGAGAAGTTTTCCTGCAAAAAATCTTAAACGAGAGTTGTATAGCAACACATAATCACCTACATTAAACTCACGCTTTTGTATCCTTTTGTCGTGCCATATTTTAACTTTTTCTTTAAACAACTTGGCATTTTCATATGCTTGGGCTCTCCATTCATCAAGTGAGCTAATATCAAATAACCTCTTCTCACTAGCAAGTTTGAAATCATAGTTGAGCTCTTTAATAGCCCAATACGCCTTATGTTCTAGTTCGAGAGGTAAGTGACAAGCTTTTCCATAGACCATTTTGTACGGAGACATACCCATAGGATTTTTATAAGCAGTTCTATAGGCCCATACTGCATCATCAAGTTTCTTGGACCAATTCTTTCTAGACCTATTGACAGTCTTTTGCAAAATTAATTTGAGCTCCCTATTGCTCAATTCTACTTGACCACTAGACTGAGGATGATAAGGAGATGCAATCCTATGATTAACGTCGTATTTAGCAAGCATCTTACGGAAAGCACCATGAATAAAGTGTGAACCACCATTAGTCATTAAGTATCTAGGGACTCCAAACCTCGGAAAAATAACTTCCTTAAGCATTTTAATAGAAGTGTTGTGATCAGCACTACTAGTTGGAATAGCTTCTACCCACTTAGTAACGTAATCAACAGCAACTAGAATATGAGTGTAACCATTAGAGGCAGGAAAAGGTCCCATATAATCAATGCCCCAAACATCAAATGGCTCAATAACAAGTGAATAATTCATAGGCATTTCTTGATGTCTACTGATATTACCAATTCTTTGACATTCATCGCAAGACAAAACAAACTTACGGGCATCCTTGAAGAGAGTAGGCCAACAAAAATCGGATTGCAATACCTTATGTGCAGTTCTATCTCCAGCGTGATGTCCTCCATAAGCTTCGGCGTGACACTTGCGTAGGATCTGTTCCTGTTCATGCTCAGGTACACAACGTCTAATAACACCATCTACTCCTTCTTTATAAAGATGTGGTCATCCCAAAAGTAATGTCGCAAGTCATAGAAAAACTTTTTCTTTTGTTGGTATGTGCAGCTAGGCGGTATAAATTTAGCAACATTATAGTTAGCATAATCAGCATACCATGGAGTGCTACGAGAAGTACTTATGACATTTAATTGCTCAGCAGGAAAGCTATCATCAATAGGTAGTGGGTCATCAAGAACATTCTCTAACCTAGACTAGTTATCTGCAATAGGGTTCTCAGCTCCCTTTCTATCGACAACAATATGCAAATCAAATTCTTGAAGCAGGAGAACCCATCTAATAAGTCTAGGTTTTGCATCCTTCTTTTCCATAAGATACTTAATAGCAGCATGATCAGTGTGAATAGTAACTTTGGAATCAACAATATAAGGTCTAAACTGATCACAAGCAAACACCACTGCTAAAAATTCCTTTTCGGTAGTAGCGTAATTTCTTTGAGCACTATCGAGAGTCTTACTAGCATAATGGATAACATTTAATTTCTTATCAACTCTCTGCCCTAGAACAGCACGTACAGCATAATCACTAGCATCACACATAATTTCAAAGGGTAAATTCCAATCAGGTGGCTGAACAACAGGTGCAGAGACTAGTGTGTTCTTAAGTATTTCAAATGCTTCCACACAATCATCATCAAAGACAAACGGTACATCTTTTTGTAATAAATTAGTCAGAGGCCGAGAGATTTTTGAGAAGTCCTTAATGAACCTCCAATAAAATCCGGCATGACCAAGGAAACTTCTTATACCTTTGATGTCCTTTGGACATGGCATCTTTTCAATAGCATCAACCTTGGCTTTATCCACTTCAATACCTCTTTCAGAAACTTTGTGCCCCAAGACAATACCTTCATTAACCATAAAGTGGCACTTTTCCCAATTTAGGACAAGATTAGTTTCTTCACATCTCTGCAAAACTCGATCAAGATTGCTTAAGCAATCATCAAAAGAGGAACCATAGACGAAAAAGTCATCCATGAAAACCTCACAAATCTTTTCGCAAAAGTCAGAGAATATAGCCATCATGCATCTTTGAAAGGTAGCAGGTGCATTACATAAACCAAAAGGCATACGTCGATAAGCAAAAGTACCAAAAGGGAATGTAAAAGTAGTTTTTGATTGATCTTTAGCTGACACAGGTATTTAAGAGAAACCAGAATAACCGTCTAGAAAGCAATAATGTGTATGTTTGCATAGCCTCTCTACCATTTGATCAATAAAAGGTAAGGGGTAATGATCTTTCTTAGTAGCTTTATTTAATTTATGGAAATCAATTACCATCCTATAACCTGTGATAATTCTTTGAGGGATCAATTCATCTTTATCATTAGGGACAACTGTAATACCTCCCTTCTTAGGGACACAATGAACAGGACTTACCCACTGACTATCAGCAACGGGATAAATTAGACCTTCCTCCAGAAGCTTGAGTATTTCTTTTCTTACCACTTATTTCATTTTAGGATTCAAACGTCATTGAGGATCACAAACTGGTTTGGCATCAGCTTCCAAATTTATTTTATGTTGACATAAAGTGGGACTAATGCCCTTAAGATCATCCAGAGTATATCCAATAGCATCACAGTGCTTCTTCAGAGTTTTCAATAATCTTTCCTCTTCATGCTCTGAAAGGTTAGCGCTAATAATGACAGGATATATTTTCTTTTCATCAAGATACGCATATTTGAGATTATCAGGCAATGGTTTAAGCTCAAAAACGGGATAGGGTGGAGGGGGATCCCCTAGGATTCCAACAGGCAAATTTTATTGCAGAATAGGTTCCTGTTTAAAGAATACTTCGTCTATTTCCCTTCTTTCATTCATGAACATATCGTTTTCATGGTCTAGCAAATACTGTTCTAAAGGATCACTAGGAGGTACATCAATAGAAGCAAGACCAATAATTTCATTCTTACTAGGCAATTCTTCCTCACGATGTTGTTTACTAAATTTAGAGAAATTAAACTCATGAACCATATCATCCAAGCCAACAGTAACAACATTCTTTTTGCAATCTATCGTAGCATTAATAGTACGCAAGAAGGGTCTACCAAATATAATGACAAAAGCTATCTTGTGGAGAACCAAGAACAAGAAAATCAGCGGGATATTTGGTTTTCCCACACAAGACTTCAACATCTCTAACAATTCCCATTGGAGATATAGTGTCTCTATTTGCAAGTCTAATTGTAACATTAATTTCTTCTAACTCAGCAGGTGCAATCTCATGCATAATTTCTTTGTATAAGTCAATGGGTATAACACTAGCACTAGCACCCATATCACATAAGCCATGATAACAATGATCTCCTATTTTAACAGAAATAACAGGCACGCCTACCATAGGTGTATGTTTATCTCTATCACAGGGTTTAGCAATTCTAGCAGTTTCACCAGTGAATTGAATAACATGCCCATCAATATTATCTGACAAGAGATCTTTAACAATAGCAATATTGGGTTCTACTTTGACTTGCTCAGGGGGTGTATAAGTCCAAGTATTGCTTTTACGAACAACAGTTGAAGCTTTAGCATGATCCTTCATTCTAACAGGGAAAGGAGGTTTCTCAACATAAGAAGTAGGAACAATAGGAACATTATAAGTGACAATCTTTTCTTCAACTTTAATAGGTGCCGCTGCTTTTACTTCTATGGGAGGATGATATTTAAACCACTTCTCCTTGGGGAGATCAACATAAGTAGCAAAAGATTCACAGAAAGAAACTACTATCTCGGAGTCAAGTCCATATTTAGTGCTAAACTTACGGAAAATATCGGTATCCATAAAAGATTTAACACAATCAAACTTAGGTGTCATACCTGACTCCTTACCTTCATCGAGGTCCCAATCTTCAGAGTTGCGTTTAATTCTATCCAATAAATTCCATCCAAATTCAATAGGCTTCATCATAAAATAGCCAGCATAAGAAGTATCGAGCATGGTGCGATTATTATCCGAAAGCCGAGCATAAAAATTCTGGAGAATTGTCAGTTTTGAGAGCTCATGATTGGGGCATGAATATAACATTGATTTAAGCCTCCCCCAAGCTTGAGCAAGGCTTTCTCCTTCGCGAGGCCAAAAATTATATATATAATTGCGATCACGATGAACAAGATGCATAGGGTAATACTTTTGATGAAATTCCAATTTCCCTCTTTTATAGTTCCATGATCTCGTATCATCACATAGCCTATACCATGTCAATGCGTCTCCCTCCAAAGATAAAGGGAAAGCCTTCTTCTTAACAACATCATCGGGTATACCTGCAAGCTTAAATAGTCCACAAATATCATCCATAAAGCATAGATGTTCGTCAGGATGCTTTGTTCCATCTCCTGCGAAAGTGTTAGCTAGCAGTTTTTCCATCATACCCGAAGGAATTCCAAAAGGAGTTTCATTTTCAATAGATTCAGTAGGTTCAGTTGGTTGAGGAGCAACTCTTGGCTCAACCAGACGGGGTGAAGATACCCCGATTAAGCCCCTCAAACAATTACTTTCCATAGTAACAAGTGACAGAAAATTTCAGCACACTAAATAAATTTTTCCTTACCAAATTCCACCTAACAAAGGCGCTTCACTCCCCGGCAACGGCGGCAGAAAAGAGTCTTGATGACCCACAAGTATAGGGGATCTATCGTAGTCCTTTCGATAAGTAAGAGTGTCGAACCCAACGAGGAGCAGAAGGAAATGATAAGCGGTTTTCAGCAAGGTATTCTCTGCAAGTACTGAAATAAGTGGTAACAAATAGTTTTATGATAAGATAAATGGTAACGAGCAACAAGTAATAAAAGAAAATAAGGTGCAGCAAGGTGGCCCAATCCTTTTTGTAGCAAAGGTGTCGGTGTACTAGAATAGGGGTACCCTAGTATCCCGAACTCGTGCACGGGCAGTGGCAGCTCCTCGCGGCAAGGCTTGCCGGACGACCGCCAAGATACTCCGTGGCTCTTTTGGAGCCATTCAAGAACAAAGTATTCAAGTCAAGAAGACAAGGCCCCGGCAAGAGGAGCTTGCCGGGAAGGCCAATCGAGGCATCTCAAGGAACTTGCCGCAACGCACCACGCGTCCCGGCAAGGCCCGGCGAGCGACAAGCTTTCGGGCGCGACAAGACCACGACCACGGCAAGACGCTTGCCGCGGCAAGAGGCCACTCTGTGCCCACGCTCCAGCGCATCCACCAACGTGTCACTCTGGGGGCCTTTCCAGGCGCGCGTGGCGGAAGGCTGTGCAGCCAGCGGTGCGTGGCGGCATGCGATGCTGACAAGATCGCCATCGTGGCGAACAGTGGCGCCCCTAACGGTCCTTTTCTGGACTGTTTGGGCGACACAGATGGGCATTTAATGCCCTTGTCCCCTGCCGTCAGGGTTAGGTAGAGTACACTGTGCAGGTAGCTGTACCAACCGCAGCTCTTTTTACATTTTTACCCTTCTCTGCGTTGCCACCTGTCGGTGAGCCCTTTAGCATATAAAAGGAGGCCCATGCACAACGTAGGGGGGGTTCGCGATTTGGCTGGTTCGGATCATTTCGAAGCCAGGAAAACACTTAGCTCTCTTGAGCAAGAACACAATACAATCAGACAAGCAGCAGTAGGAGTGTTATCTCTCCGGAGAGCTCCGAAGCTGGGTAAACTGCTCGTGTGCTTCGCCTCGATCTGCTCTTCGTGCGACCTCCGCCCCTCGCCGAACCGAAAGGGGCTCGGTCCACTGGTCCCATAGGTGTTCGTGGATCAGTTTCCCCGACATCTTTGGCGCGCCAGGTAGGGGGCGTCGAGATTGTGTGAACCTGATCCGGCATTCACACGAGCTAGATCTTCATTTTCTTCATCGACATGCCACCGAAGAAGAAGGCTTCGGAGGTAGCTGCTCCATCCGCGTCGATCTCACCGCCACCGGAACAAGCGGGTGGTGGGGTCGATGCTGGTGGAAGAACCGACATCGATGAGGAAGCTCACGCTGCTGCCAGGTCCAAGGACAAGGCTGCACAAACCTCGGTGTCCGTACTTCCGCCGCGCCCCTCTCAGGAGGCGCAGGATCGACAGCGTCATGGTATTCGCAGTACCATACGTTTGTTGGACCAAGATCAAGTTGGTGGGTCTCAGGGCGCTCAAGACCAGCATGCACGTCAGCGCGCCGGCACAAGCGGGACACGGTCGCCTGGACGGGGTACTGCTCCTTCTAACATAGTTAGAAGTCCGAGCATGTCCCGCTCCTCGCACCGTTCGCCGCTGCCGCCCACCACTCCAGCGGAAGCTTTGGCGCGAGCTCAACTGCTCCTGGATTATCCTCCGACGTCGGACAAGATCGACGAATGGAGGGCCACCATTCAGAGCCTCATCGGCTACGCCAACGGCGACACTCCGCGGCAACCGAATACATCGCTGTCGCGGTAGGACTGCCAGGCACGAGCCGGTGGCGACGAAACTGGTGGGGGTGCAACCACCGTGCACTCTCCACCCCGAAGGCCAAGATCGCCGACTCGTCGGATCCACCTCGACAGCGACTCCACCGCATCGTCGGATCCACGAGCTCGTCGCGATCAGCGCCAAGTTCTTCACGATCGACAGCAAGAAGACGCTCGAACTCGCATCGAGCGACAAAGAGAAGCGCGACGTCAATCCGACAAGCGCGTTGGGCTTTCTGTTGACATGCATGCGCCCGGGGAACCAGGCGACTTGCCGTACGCGGTAGGTTGCCCTGCGTTCACTCGTGAGCTGCGGCAAGTCCAATGGCCCAGCACGAAGAATTTCAAGCCAGACGTACCAGAGAAGTACGACGGCAAGACGCATTCATCGGAGTTCCTCAGCATCTACACCATCGCGGTGCAGGCTGCCGGGGGGCGAGACGACAAGATCCTTGCCAACTACTTCCCGCTGGTACTCAAACCCAATGTCAGGTCCTGGCTCATGCACTTGCCGGACAACTCCATATCTTCCTGGGCGGATCTGTGCCATTAGTTTGTCGGCGCCTTCACAGGCGGCCACAAGCCTCATGGCCAAGAGAGTGACCTTCATCTGCTCGCCCAGAAGGAAGGAGAGCCCCTGCGCAAGTACATTGAAAGATTCAGCAACGTACAGCACAAGATCCCAGATATCCACCCTACCGCGGTAATCAGCGCGTTCCATCAGAATGTGCGGAACCGCAGGATGCGGGAGGAGATGGCGATGTGCAAGATCAAAGACGTCAGTGAACTATATGCCCTGGCCGACAAGTGCGCACGTGCTGAGGAAGGGAGGAGACTCCCCGGAGAGAGTCTAGGAGCAGAAGGATCCGACAGTGAGGATAATGCCCCGGCAAGGAAAAACCGGCAGCGGAATAACAGAAAGAAGAAAGGCAAAGAGGTGCTAGTTGTCGAGCAGTCCGGCAACGGAGATGGCACCAAGAAAGCCAAAGCTGGTGGCTCTGGCAAGGAGATTGCCGCAGATGCTATGGCGGTCGCCGACAAGCAGGACAGCACCAACAAGCAGTACTGCAAGATCCACCGCACCAAGGGTCATGACCTCCAGAGCTGCAAGAAAGTCGAGCAGCTTGTCGAACAGCAAAGGGCTGAATACAAGCGGCACGACAAGGAGAAGGCCCAGGAAGGTGCTGGGGGATCCGGCAAGAAACATCCGCGGCAAGGCCAAGCAGCGGCAAGGAGACAGACCTCCCCGCAGCCGCGACAAGGATGAAGATGACGACGATGACGAAGACATGGATGATGACGAGACCGATGAGCAGGAGTTCCAGAAAGCCACAGAGGTCTTGTGCGTTGACGGTGGTGCTTCTCTGCATATTTCACACCGCCAGCTCAAACAATGGGTGCGGGAAGTCAATGCGGCAGAACCACCCGTCGAGTCACGCCGGCCTCTGAAATGGTCCAGCAGGCCTATCATCTTTGATATTGAGGACCACCCAGATCGCATAACTGCGGTCGGATGCTTGCCGATGTTGGTATCACCAGCTATCCGCAACCTCAAGGTCACTGAGATGCTAGTTGACGGCGGGGCCGGCTTGAACCTGATCTCCTCCGCGGTGCTCCAGAAACTCCAGATCCCTGACAGCGAGCTCGAGGAGACCGGCACATTCCAAGGAATCAATCCGGGAAGGAGCAAGCTGAAGGGAAAGATCACGTTGCCGGTGACATTTGGCAGTGAGCTGAACTTCAGGACTGAGAGGGTCACTTTTGATGTTGCCGACTTTCCATTGCCTTACAATGGGATACTCGGCCGTCCAGCACTCGCCAAATTTATGGCAGCCTCTCACTATGCCTACAACGTACTGAAGATGCCAGGCCCGATAAGCGTCATCTCTGTCCCTGGGACAAGAAGGATGCTCTTATCTGCGCCGACAAGATCTACCGGGAAGCAACGGCCGCAACGGCCGCAACGGATCGCAAGTCACTTGCCGCTGAAGCTCCCGGGGGGAAGAAGAAGAACAAGTCCGGCAAGAGTTCTGATGCCTACTCCGGCAAGCGCACCTCTTCGGAGTGCTGCGCTACCGTCGAGGATGCACCATCGAGCTCCACCGGCAAGTGTAAGAAGGCAATGGCAGCTCCACCAGAGACTAAGAAGGTGTCCGCCAAGGAGGACGGCACTGGTGGTACCTTCACCATCAGTGCCACTCTCAACCCTAAATAGGAAAGCGCGCTCGTTGCTTTCCTGCGGGCGAACATCGACATGTTTGCATGGAAACCGTCTGACATCCCCGGTGTTCCCAGCAAAGTAATTGAGCACCACCTTGCCGTCTGTCCTCATGCGCGGCCCGTCAAGCAGAAAGTTAGGAAGCAGGCAGTGCAGCACCAAGAATTCATTGCAGAAGAAATCAAGAAGTTGGAAGCAGCAGGCCTTGTGAGAGGAGTGCTCCATCCTACGTGGTTGGCCAATCCTGTTGTCGTACGCAAAGCCAACGGGAAATGGAGGCTTTGTATCGATTTTACCGATGTCAATAAAGCTTGTCCCAAAGACCCATTTCCCTTGCCGCGCATCGACCAGATTGTTGACTCCACAGCCGGATGTGACTTGCTTTCGTTTCTCGATGCATACTCAGGATACCATCAGATCTTCATGGCAGAAGAGGATGAGGAGAAGACCGCATTCATCACCCCGTGTGGCACGTACTGTTTCGTACGGATGCCTTTCGGTTTAAAGAATGCTCGTTCAACATTTGCGAGGGTTGTCCATCACGCTTTTGAGCCGCAAATGCACAGAAATGTGGAAGCCTACATGGATGACATAGTGGTCAAAAGCAAGGACAAAGCAACTCTGATCCAAGATTTAGATGAAACCTTTGTGTTGCGCAAGATCAACCTCAAGCTGAACCCCGAGAAGTGTGTGTTTGGAGTCCCCTCCGGCAAGCTTCTCGGGTTCTTTGTGTCTCAGTGGGGAATTGAAGCCAAGATCAAGGCCATTGAGCAGATTGAAGCACCAAAGCGCGTCAAGGATGTACGAAGACTTGCCGGCTGTGTGGCTGCTCTCAGTAGGTTTATCTCTAGATCTGCTGAGCGCACCCTGTCGTTTTTCAAAATATTGAAAAAGGCAGGTCCAATGAAATGGACTCCAGAAGCCGAGGTTGCGCTGCGGGACTTGAAGAGATACCTGTCCTCCACTCCAACACTTGTCGCACCTAGGCCACAAGAGAAGTTGCTGCTGTATATAGCGGCAACCAACCAGGTCATTAGTGCTGCGTTAGTGGCGGAAAGGGAGGCAGATGATGAGCCAGCAACCACGGCAGATGCATCCAGCGACAAGCAGGGGGCTCCACCGGCAAGCTCTGGTCCCGACAAAGATGGATCTGCGCAGGAGCATAAGGAGATGCAAAAGAGAATGGTGCAGCGCCCAGTTTCCTTTGTCAGTTCCCTTCTACAGGGGGCTATGTCAAGGTACTCTGGTGTGCAGAAACTGCTTTTTGGCCTTCTCATGGCCTCGAGAAAGCTGCGCCATTACTTCCAAGCACATGAGATCACAGTTGTCACTCGCTTTCCGTTGAAGAGGATACTGCAAAATCCAGAAGCAACAGGCAGGATTGTCGAGTGGGCACTGGAACTGTCAAGCTTTGGCCTCAAATTTGAAAGCACTTCAACTATCCAAAGCAGAGCATTGGCAGAGTTCATAGCAGAGTGGATGCCAACACCAGATGAAGAAATTCCAGAGACGAGCATCCCCGTCAAGGAGGCAAGCAAAGAGTGGCTGATGTACTTTGATGGTGCCTTCTCGCAGCAAGGCGCCGGTGCGGGCGTGCTGCTTGTCGCACCCACCGGAGAGCACCTCAAGTACGTGGTCCAGATGCACTTTCCCAATGAGCAAGCAACAAACAATACTGCAGAGTATGAAGGCTTGCTTGCCGGTCTCAGGATCGCGGCAGACCTTGGGATTAAGAAGCTCATTGTCAGGGGTGACTCACAGCTTGTCGGCCGCCAAGTGAACAAGAATTATCAGAGTCCGTTGATGGAAGCTTATGTTGATGAAGTGAGAAAGCTAGAAGAGCACTTTGACGGCCTACAGATGGAACATGTTCCAAGAGCTCAGAATGACATTGCTGATGGATTATCAAAGTGCGCCGCACTTAAGTTACCTGTGGAACCAGGGATCTTTGTGCTCAAGCTGACTCAACCATCCGTGACACCATCAACTGGACAGTGCAAGAAGAGAAAGTTGATCTCTGGTGACTACTTTCCGGCAGAGCTTCCCGAAGCCGCCGCCAGGAAAGTCCCCAAGATCAACACCAAGAGTGCTGAGGAGCAGTCTGCTCCGGCAAGCCTTAGGGTTTGTTCCGTTGAAGCAGACGCTCCCGACAAGTTTTGCTCCGGCAAGCTTGCCGGGGAACATCAAGATACGGCTAAGCCGCAGGTTCTCGCCGTAGAAGCGGATGTTCCCGCAACAGCAGATGTGCCTTTAGTCCTTGTTGTCGAGCCGCAAGCTCCAGCATGGGCACAGCAGATAGTCCATTTCCTTCAGACATGAGGACTTCCCGAAGAGCAAGAAGAAGCGGAAAAAGTAGCCCGACAGTCAAGTATGTACCAGTTTGTCGACAATATACTGTACAGAAGGAGACTCAACGGTGTGAAATTGAAGTGTATTTGCTGGGAAGACGGACAGAAGCTGTTGGCAGAGATACATGGAGGCATATGTGGTCACCACATTGGCGCAAGAGCACTTGCCGGCAAAGCTTTCCGGCAAGGTTTCTTTTGGCCGACAGCCCTCCAGGATGCAACTGCACAAGTAACCAAGTGTGAAGCGTGCCAGTTCCATTCCAAGCAGATACATCAGCCAGCTCAAGCTCTCCAGACGATCCCTTTATCCTGGCCATTTTCGGTCTGGGGGCTCGATATCCTTGGCCCTTTCCCCTGAGCTGTCGGGGGCTTTGAGTACTTGTACGTTGCAATCGACAAGTTCACAAAGTGGCCGGAAGTGGAACCAGTGAGAAAGGTGACAGCACAATCAGCAGTCAAGTTCTTCAGGTCGATTGTTTGCCGTTTCAGGATCCCTAGCCAGATCATCACCGACAACGGCACGCAATTCACGAGCCGCACCTTCATGCAGTATGTCCAAGATCTTGGCGCCAATGTCTGCTTCGCTTCTGTTGCTCATTCGAGAAGCAATGGTCAAGTGGAGAGGGCAAATGCTGAAGTGCTGTGCGGGCTCAAGACCAGAACTTTCGACAGGCTGCACAGGTGCGGAAGAAACTGGATCGAGGAGCTGCCGGTGGTTATTTGGTCGATCAGGACGACGCCAAATCGAGCCACTGGACAGACGCCTTTCGCTCTAGTCTATGGAGCAGAGGCAGTTCTCCCCACGGAACTCGTATACGGGTCGCCTCGAGTGCTCGCTTATGATGAGCTCGAGCAAGAGCAGCTGCGACAAGATGACGCGCTGCTCCTTGAGGAAGACCGTCTTCAGGCTGTTGTACGAGCTGCTCGATACCAGCAAGCTTTGTGCCGCTACCATAGCCGCAAAGTTAATGCCAGAAGCTTCGAGGAAGGCGACCTTGTTCTTCGGCGAGTTCAGTCCGCCAAGAATTCCAACAAGTTGACGCCGAAGTGGGAAGGCCCTTATCAGGTGAAACGAGTCACTAGGCCTGGCGCTGTCCGCCTTGAGACCGAAGATGGCATTCCGGTGAGCAACTCCTGGAACATTGAGCATCTTCGTAAGTTTTACCCGTAGGGCGCGGTTGCCGGAACCTGTTCTGGCAACCACCTTTTGTACAAGTCTTGCCGATGTTGCATGTAATCCTTTGTACAAAGCCGGGCGCAGATCCCGTGCATAAGTAAAGCTCATGTGCTCCGCACACCTTGTCAATTTCATGCATTACATTCCTTATATTTGCATGCTTTATCTGACACTTTGTGCAGCACCTACCCCCGGTAAGCAATAACTGGCCGAAAGGCCCCATATCTTTATTTTCTCTTCTTTCTTTTTCTCAAACAAAGGAAAGAAAGGTTCCCCTCGCACACAAGTTTGCCGGGGGGGAGGAGAAGATAATGATGTGGACCAGGCGTCATTTAAGGAAGGTTCGCCTTGCCGGGAAGCAAACGACAGAAAAGCTAAGTTGCCAGAGTCTGAGCAATTAGTTTTAAGTTTTAATTCTTTAAGTTATCTTCCTCGAACGACTGTGCTTTGTATGGAAAACCTGTGCGCGGAGGAACCAACTCGTAGCTAGATGCGCCCTTACTTTGTTTCGAGTCCGCTCAACAACTTAAGTGAGCTGCAACTAGTCGCGACAAGGTTTCTTGTCGGAGCGGCACCGCCAGCAGGCTGCTGACGTCCCGCACTTAGCGCTCGCGGCTCGGGTGCCTGCGCCGACAAGTTCCCTAAAAGCGTAGGGTGAAAACATACAAAGCAAGGGATCTAGTAAAGGAGATAACATAGCAATTGATATCCAAAATAAAGTTATATTACAAGAAAACTTGTCACAACTCTAACACATTGTTCCCATGACACGATCAACAGCGACAAGGAAAAAGATAAAACGGGCGGCCTAGTCTACGCAACCAACCTCAACCCTCCTGATCTCGCTCACCTTGTCCACAATGGGTGCGATAAGGGCCTTGAGCACTTCCAGATCGGCGTCAGGCAGCAGGGACCTGAGGACATTGGTGAGGTTGAGACCTGGGTTGCGGAAGGCCACCTTCACCAGCACCTTCTGAAGAACTCCCGCGAAAATCTTGCGCGACTCGTCGGCCAGCTGCTTTGGGATTTTGCCGAAGCCGCTGGAGGGCCGTCGCCACGCCCTTGAAGAACAAACTGAGCTTGGCGCTGGGCTGGAGATGCTCGTCGGAAGAGTACCCGAAGTCCTCCATCCCCAGCTGCGCCAGCTCCCCGTCGATGACTGCAGCGATATTCACCAGACCCTCGGTCCAGTGCTCCACCGTCTCCCTGAACGAGTTCTGGGTGACGGCAATGCTCGCCAGCAGCCCCTCGTCGGCCTTGATCTTCTCCGACAGGGTCACCTCTCGCTCCTTGGCGGCGTCCAACGTCTGAGTCAGCGTGGCCAGCTTCAGCTCGAGATCCGCGTTGGAGTCCTTGGCGGCGCTGAGCTCCTTGCCCCTCTCCGCGAGAAGACCCTGCAGCTCACCGTGGGCAGCAGCATCCTTCTCGCGCTTGAGATTGGCCTCCAGCTACGCCACTTTCGCCTCCAGCTCCTTCTTGGTGGCCTCGGCAGCTGCGGCAGCGTCCTTTGACTCCTTGAGAGCTCCGCCAATCGCTAACTCCCGCGCGGCGAGCTCCTCCTCGTGGCTGTCAAGGTTCACCTTGCACTGCGCCAGCTCTCCTTCCTGCGCAAATAGGCTTTCAGCGGCGAGCCGTTGCTTCTCTTCGGCTTCAGCCTTCTCGAGGAGGAAAGCTTTCCGCTCCTCGAGAAGTTGCTCCCGCTCTTCTGCCAGGCTCCGGAGAGTCTCTTGCCTGAGGTCCCGGAGCTCCCCCCGCGCGCTTCTTGATATCAACTCCCGCCCTTGTGACAAGCGCTTCTCGGGAAGCCAGCTTGGCTTGTCGGGCGCGGTAGAGCGACATCAGCTTCCGCAGCAGCCGCTCCTCTTCAGGCTCGTCGCTGCTACTTGGCGCGTCAACCAGCGCCAATCCGGCGGAGGCAAGCACCTCTCCGTCGAAGGTTTCTCCTTCGACCGGCGCCCTGGAGCTCGAGGCCCAGGGGAGCTTGATGAAGACGCCATCGTCGGCCTTCAAGTAGGCGTCGGGCTGGGGCTCTTCGGAGCCCGGCGCTGCGGCAGCGGCGGAGGGATCGGCGGTCGGTGCAGCACCTGGCGCTCCTGCGGCCTCGGGGCCGTCAGTATGATCGCCGGATCCCTCGCCGGCTTCTGCGGCGGCAGCCTTGGCGGCCTCTTCGTCGGCGGATTCATCAACGCCGGCCTCTCCTTCAGCGGCTTTGGTTTCCATCGGCTCAGTGGCGGATGGATCTGAAGAACGAAGAAGGGAGAGAAGTCAAGCAAATATGCAAAAGGAAAGTCAGAAGAAGAAAAATCCAAGGGCAAGCTTGTAGGCAAGTGGATTACCTGTGCTGGGGTCTGCAGTCGCGGTCTCAACCGCCGGAGGATCACTGGTGTCGTCCTTTGCCGGAGAACTGACCCTTGCCGGAGAGTTCTCCCTTGCCGGAGAGCGCTCCCTTGCCGGGGACTCCTCCCTTGGCCGTGTAGTCGAAGCAGATGGCGCTTCGGGGGCGGCTTCCGGGCCCTCCTGGTGAGGCTGCTCTGCTCCTACACAAATCCAACAGTCAAGATATCAGTAAGAGAAAAGAGCAACCATGAGCGCCTGTCAGCAAGAAGTAAAAATCATGTACTTACGCTGGGGGCTGCGCTGGGGGCTGCTTTGAGGAGTAGTTTCCAGGTCCGTCAACGTGGGCTCAGACACGCCCCCTGCTGACACGGTGGGATCGTCTTCGATGACAATCACCGAGGCCTTGGCTCTCTTCGCCGCTCTCTGGGCCAGCGTCCTGAAAAGGAATGGATTCATATCGAAGCAAGTCAGATACAAGACGAAAGCAACAAGATTGAAGAACTATGAGGACAGCAAGAAAGCATACTCTTCTTCTTCATCATCGGAGCTGAGCGCGGAGAGATCGAAGCCCGGCTCCCCTCTGGTGCGGCGAGGCGGAGGAGTAAGTTCCCTTGCCCGCTTGGCGGGGGCGGTGGCGGTGGTCCGGGAAGGTCCCGCCCCGGTTGCCACAGCGGCGTGAGGCGCTCCCGCGGCAACGGAGCTTGCCGCGGTAGAGCGTGTCGCGCGGCTCGGCGGCTGTTGACCCGTCTGCCGCCCCGCTATGTCCCCGGCCCTGCGGAGACGCCTTCTTGGTGCAGCCGGGGGCTCCACTTGCGGCAAGCTGTCTGAGGGTTCGGGCTCTTCCTCGCCGGGCTCGCTCGGCTTAGCTTCAGGGCCAGCAAGACCTTCCTCGCCGACAAACTCCTCGCGCTCGGCAAGGCTTGCCGCCTCTGCTGCCTCTGCCTCCTCCACGGTGAATCCGAACTCGCCCGCGGCAGCTGCTGCAGCAGCCTCTTCCGTCCTAGTGGCGATGCGCTGCAGCTCCGCATCGGTGGTGTCGCGGGTAAGGTTCTTCTGCTCGTCGGCGTGGATCGGCACTTCCTCCAGACTGTCGAAGAACGCCCGCACAGCGTCATCCGCAGGCTCTTGCCAAGTTGGAGCGATTCCGTGTGAATCGCACAAGGGCATCATCGCGCGGATCCGGTCAAGTGAAGAATTATTGCACAATGGAACGACGCCCCTCGGCAACATGAATGGGTGCTGAGGGTCGCGTTTGAACAGCTCCAGGAGCATTGCATCCAGCTCTAGGACGGTGAAATTGAAGTTGAGGCCCGGGCGCAGCCTCATGATGTCCGCCGAGTTCTTGAACTCCCAGGCGGGTCTCCCTCTCTCCTGCAAGGGGGGATGCGGCGACGAATGAAATCTGCACCAACTGCGCCTACAGTGAGCCCGGCAAGCCTGAGGCGAAGGATTCGGGTGACGGCGATCTTCAGCCTGTCATCTTCCGGGGCCACATTGCTCCAATCGTTGCCGCGCACTATTAGGGCTTGGCGCTCGGCAGTGAACGGCTGCGGGTTCTCCTCGACGATCCAGCACCACTCCGCTCTCCACTCCTCCCATTTGCTGCGAAGCTCGCCCTCCAGATACGCTTCCTTCTTGCCGACTCTCAAGATCCATGCGATCCCTCCGGCAAGCGGCTCTCCTCTCTCGACCCGAGGCATGAAGAAGTGGCGGAAAAGGGCTACATTGGGGTGGACTCCGACAAAGTTTTCGCACAAATGTGTGAAAACTGCCATGGTCAGGACGGCGTTGGGGGTGAAATCTAGGAGGCGGAGCCCGTATGTGTTCATAATATCACTGAAAAACTCCGAGAAGGGCGGGCAGAGCCCGCAGTAGAAGAACAATGCGAAGAACGGGTACCCGTTTGGAGCCAATTCCGATGCGGCGGCCGGAAGTACCCTCGTGCGCGGGTGCGCCCGCGTCTCCGTCGACCAGAAAAGGTAGTAGTGCTCCCTCAGCTCCTTGGCGTCGAGCTGAGGGGGGAAGATGGCCCGCTCCTTCCGCAGTGCCGCGAGCCGCTGCGCCTCGGCCAACTTCACGCCCTTCCCCTTGTCGGCTTTCGGAGCCATGGCGGAGGTGGCGGGGGAGGTCGACGACGTTGGTGGTGCTGGTGGCGACGGGGGGCAGAGCGCTGCTCTCTTTCGGCTTTGAGACGAAAGGGGGAGCGACGGAGATTTTTGAGGAAGGAGTAACAACCGGCAAAGTGGGGAAGCTGCCCTTGTTTCCCCTGCTTATAAAGAGGGAAGGGGCGGACGTTTTGCCCTTCCGAATAAAGAATCCCCCCACGATCTCTCCCACGATGCCGCGTTCAATGTGTACCATTGGGGGAGGGCGCGGTGGATACGGAGTAAGATTCGGCGTTACCCGGGCCGCATGTGCCCGTGCCCTGTTTTGGGCCCGGCCCAACAGCGCTCGGCACCATGTGTGGCCCAGGCCCGGGGGCTCCTGTCGGTGTACTAGAATAGGGGTACCCTAGTATCCCGAACTCGTGCACGGGCAGTGGCAGCTCCTCACGGCAAGGCTTGCCGGACGACCGCCAAGATACTCCGTGGCTCTTTTGGAGCCATTCAAGAACAAAGTATTCAAGTCAAGAAGACAAGGCCCCGGCAAGAGGAGCTTGCCGGGAAGGCCAACCGAGGCATCTCAAGGAACTTGCTGCAACGCACCACGCGTCCCGGCAAGGCCCGGCGAGCGATAAGCTTCCGGGCGCGACAAGACCACGACCGCGGCAAGACTCTTGCCGCGGCAAGCGGCCACTCTGTGCCCACGCTCCAGCGCATCCACCAACGTGTCACTCTAGGGGCCTTTCCAGGCGCGCGTGGCGGAAGGCTGTGCAGCCAGCGGTGCGCGGCGGCATGCGACGCTGACAAGATCGCCATTGTGGCGATCGGTGGCGCCCCTAACGGTCCTTTTCTGCACTGTTTGGGCGACACAGACAGGCATTTAATGCCCTTGTCCCCTGCCGTCAGGGTTAGGTAGAGTACACTATGCAGGTAGCTGTACCAACCGCAACTCTTTTTACATTTTTGCCCTTCTCTATGTTGCCACCTGTCAGTGACCCCTTTAGCATATAAAAGGAGGCCCATGCACAACGTAGGGGGGGTTCGTGATTCGGCTGGTTCGGATCATTTCGAAGCCAGGAAAACACTTAGCTCTCTTGAGCAAGAACACAATACAATCAGACAAGCAGCAGTAGGAGTGTTATCTCTCCGGAGAGCCCCGAAGCTGGGTAAACTGCTCATGTGCTTCACCTCGATCTGCTCTTCGTGCGACCTCCGCCCCCCGCCGAACCGAAAGGGGCTCGGTCCTCCGGTCCCATCGGTGTTCGTGGATCAGTTTCCCCGACAAAAGGACAAGCCTGGACAAACTCTTATGATAGGAAAAGCGCTCCCGAGGACACATGGGAATATTGTCAAGCTAGTTTTCATCACGCTCAAATGATTCACGTTCGGTACTTTGATAATTTGATATGTGGGTGGACCGGTGCTTGGGTACTGCCCTTACTTGGACAAGCATCCCACTTATGATTAACCTCTATTGCAAGCATCAGTAACTACAACAAAAGTATTAAGGTAAACCTAACCATAGCATGAAACATGTGGATCCAAATCAGCCCCTTACGAAGCAACGCATAAACTAGGGTTTAAGCTTCTGTCACTCTAGCAACCCATCATCTACTTATTACTTCCCAATGCCTTCCTCTAGGCCCAAATAATGGTGAAGTGTTATGTAGTCGACGTTCACATAACACCACTAGAGGTTAGACAACATACATCTTATCAAAATATCGAACGAATACCAAATTCACATGACTACTAATAGCAAGACTTCTCCCTTGTCCTCAGGAACAAACGTAACTACTCACAAAGCATATTCATGTTCATAATCATAGGGGTAATAATATGCATTAAGGATCTGAACATATGGTCTTCCACCAAATAAACCAACTAGCATCAACTACAAAGAGTAATCAATACTACTAGCAACCTACTAGCACCAATCCCGGACTTGGAGACAAGAATTGGATACAAGAGATGAACTAGGGTTTGCAGATGAGATGGTGCTGGTGAAGATGTTGATGGAGATTGCCCTCTCCCGATGAGAGGAGCGTTGGTGATGACGATGGTGATGATTTCCCCCTCCCGGAGGGAAGTGTCCCCGGCAGAAAAGCTCCGCTAGAGCCCTAGATTGGTTCCGCCAAGGTTCCGCCTCGTGGCGGCGGAGTCTCGTCCCGAAAGGTTCTCCTTGATTTTTTTTCTCATTGAAAGACTTCATATAGGAGAAGATGGGCGTCGGAGAGCCACCAGGGGGCCGACGAGGTAGGGGGGCACGCCCAGGGGGGCACGCCCCCCACCCTCGTGAGGAGGGTGTGGGCCCCCTGGCCTTCATCTTTGGCGATGATATTTCTTTATTTATTCTAAGGTATTCCGTGAAGTTTTAGGACTTTTGGAGTTGCGCAGAATAGTCCTTCAATATTTGCTCCTTTTCCAGCCCAGAATTCCAGCTGCCGGCATTCTCCCTCTTCATGTAAACCTTGTAAAATAAGAGAGAATAGCCATAAGTATTGTGACATAACGTGAAATAACAGCCCATAATGCAATAAATATTGTCATAAAAGCATGATGCAGAATGGACGTATCAACTAGTAGTGTTGATTACATCTTGTAGTTGATTACTATATGGTTTATTTGGTGGAAGATTATATGTTCAGATCCATTATGATATTTAATACCCCTCCGATCTTGAGCATGTTTATCATTTGTGAGTAGTCACTTTCCTTCTTGAGGTCACGAGAGAAATCATGTTGCAAGTAATCATGTGAACTTGATATGTGGTCGATATTTTGATGATATGTATGTTGTCATTCTCTTAGTGGTGTCATGTGAACACCAATTACATGACACTTCACCAAATTTGGGCCTAAGGGAATGCATTGTGGAGTAGTTATTAGATGGTGGGTTGCGAGAGTGACAGAAGCTTAAACCCCAGTTTATGTGCTATTCCGTAAGGGACTTATTGGATCCAAAAGTGTAATGCTATGGTTAGACTTTATTCTTAATACTTTTCTCGTAGTTGCGGATGCTTGCGAGAGGGTTAGTCATAAGTATGAGGTTCGTTCAAGTAAGAAAATCACCTAAGCACCGGTCTACCCACATATCAAATTATCAAAGTACCGAACACGAATTAAGCCAACATGATGAAAGTGACTAGATTAATTTCCTGTGTACCCTCAAGAACACTTTGCTTATCATAAGAAACCGTTTTGGCCTATCCTTTGCCTCAAAAGGATTGGGCTACCTTCCTGCACTTTTGTTACTACTTTCGTTACTTGCTCGTTACAAATTATCTTTCTATCAAACTACTTCGCTACTTACAATTTTAGCACTTCCAGACAATACCGTGCTGAAAACCACTTGTCATTTCCTTCTGCTCCTTGTTGGGTTCGACACTCTTACTTATCAAAAAGGCTACAATTGACCCCATATACTTGTGGGTCATCAAGGCTATTTTCTGGCGCCATTACCGGGGAGTGAAGCGCTCTTGGTAAGTGGAAATTGGTAAGGAAACATTATTACTACATGCTGAAATTTATTGTGACTTGCTACTATGGAAAACAATCCTTTGAGGGGTTTGTTCGGGGTATCTTCACCTCGACCGAAATGAAAATTAATTTCCCCTCAACCTACTGCACCTACTGAAAATATTGAATATGAAATTCCTTCGGGTATGTTAGAACAACTACTAGCTAATCCTTATGCAGGAGATGGAACCGAACATCGTGATATGCACTTGATATATGTGGATGAAATTTGCGGATTGTTTAAGCTTGCAGGTCTGCCCGGAGATGAAGCTAAGAAGAAGGTTTTACCTTTATCTTTGAAGGGAAAAGCATTGACATGGTATAGGCTATGTGATGATATTGGATATTAGAACAGGAACCGTTTGAAATTGGAATTTCATCAAAAAAATTATCATATGCATCTAGTTCATCGTGATTGGAATTATATATATAATTTTTGGCCTCGTGAAGGAGAAAGTATCGCTCTATCTTGGGGGAGGCATAAGTCAATGTTATATTCATGCCCCAATCATGAGCTCTCTAGAGAAATTATTATTCAGAATTTTTATGCTCGGCTTTCTCGTTATGATCAATCCATGCTTGATACTTCTTGTACTGGTTCTTTTATGAAGAAGACTATTGAATTTCAATGGGGTCTTTTAGAAAGAATTAAAAGCAACTCTGAAAATTGGGAACTCGACGAAAGTAAAGAGTCGGGTATTGAACCTAAGTTTGATTGTCTTAAATCTGTTATGAATACCGAAACTTTTCAAAAGTTTAGCACTAAATATGGACTTGACTATGAGATAGTAGCTTCCTTTTGTGAATCTTTTTCTACTCATGTTGATCTCCCTAAGGAGAAGTAGTTTAAATATCACCCACCAATTAAAGAAGAAGTTAAAGAACCGGTAAAAGCTAAAGAAGAAACTACATTTACAATGTTGATCCAGTTGTTCCCACTGCTTATATTTAAAAACCACCTTTCCCTGTTAGGATGAAGGAACATGCTAAAGCTTCAATTGTGGTTAACAAAAGTTACGTTAGAACACCCAAACCAGCTGAACAAATCAGAGTTGAACCTAGTGTTGCTGTGGTTAAAGATCTCTTAGTTGATAATATTGACGGGCATGTTATTTACTTCTATGGTGAAGCTTCTAGAATTGCCAAACCTGAAGGAAAAGATAAACATAGACCAGTACTTGGCATGCATGTTGTCTCGGTTAAGATAGGAGATCACTGTTATCATGGGTTATGTGACCTAGTGTTATGACCGGGCAGACTTATGCTCGTAGGAGGCCCACTGGGCAGGTTTAGTTAGGGGCTTAGCCCGCAAGTTATCTATTTTATTTTCCATCGTGGTTATATATGCTAGTTGTAAGACTCTATGATAATCAAGCAATAAGAAACATCCTATTGCCCGGCTCCCAGAGGAGCCGGAACTCTAAAACCCTAGCCGCACCCTTGCGCCGCTGCCGCCTCTTCTCCAGCGTGCCACGGCGCCCCACCGCTAGCAGCCGCGCTCACTCCTCCGCCAACCCTCCTCCTTATCGTATAACCTATGCCCTAGACCTGGTAGGGTCCTAGATCCTACCACTATGGTATCAGAGATCGTCGTGCGTCGGCATGAAGACCCGGCGCCCATGAAGGAGAAACCCGTCGTCAAGGCACCACGGATCCTCCAGGTCACCCGCAGCCAGCTTCTGCTGAAGAAGGAGGGCGTCGGGCATGGCTACCATCGCTCATCGAATGTCGTTGAAGAGGGCGAAGGTAGGCCCCAAGCGGATGCAGAGTGCTACCCCCTCGGAGTCGCCGCCGGCGGCGGCATGGTCGGCATCGCGACAAGAGAGGGAGTCAGCCACTATTTTAAGGCGGCCTAGTTGATACTTGATGGTGAAATCAAAGCCGAAGAGCTTGCTGATCCACTGGTGCTGCGGCACAGTCGAGAGCCTCTGGTCCAGCAAGAACTTGAGGCTGTAGTGGTCCGTGCAAATCCGGAAAGACCGGCCCCAAAGATAGGGCCACCAATGGCGCACCGCCTGCACCAATCCAATGAGCTCTCGCTCATAGGCCGTGAGCTTAAGATGGCGCGCGACGAAGGGCCTGATGAAGAAGGCGAGGGGTCCATCGCCCTGATGAAGGATGGCGCCGAACCGTGCATCGGAAGTGTCGCAATCCACGTTGAACGCCCGGTCGAAGTCCGGCATATGAAGGATGGGGTCTGTTATGAGGGACCCCTTGAGGGCCTCGAATGCCTCAGTCTCCTCCTCATCCCAGGCAAAGGCGTCGCGCTGGAGCAAGCGCGTGAGCGGGGACGCGATGAGGCCGAACTCTAGGACAAATTTCTGGTAGTACCCTGCAAGGCCCAGAAACCCGCGAAGAGCCCGTGGTGAACCCGCGACGGCTGCCACCTTCTCAGCATCCATGGCCACCCCCTCGGCCGAGATGACATGGCTGAGGTAGGCGACAGAAGGCGCCCCGAACAAGCACCTCGAGTGCTTAAGATGAAGATGATGTGCTCGAGGCTCGTTGAAGATGATGGCGACATGCTGGAGGTGCTCCGCCCATGAGGCGATGTAGATAAGAATATCATCAAAGAAATCGAGCACAAACCTGTGCAAGTAGGGGCGGAGGACGTCGTTCATCAAAGCCTGAAAAGTTGCCGGTGCATTGGAGAGACCAAACGGCATGACCAAGAACTCAAAGTGGCCGTGATGAGTCCGAAACGATGTCTTGGCGATATCATCCGGGTGCATGCACACCTGGTGGTAACCCAACCGGAGATCGAGATTGGTGAAGAAGCTCGCCCCATGTAGCTCATCCAGGAGCTCATCAACCACTGGAATAGGAAACTTGTCCTTAAGTGTGAGGGCATTAAGTGCGCGATAGTTGATGCAGAAGCGCCACATGCCGTCCGACTTGCGGACGAGGAGGATGCTACGTCTCGAGCTTGCGTTGGATTTCCCTGAAGAGGAGAGGATGATGCAGCACAGTAGCGTAAGTATTTCCCTCAGTTTTTGAGAACCAAGGTATCAATCCAGTAGGAGACCACGCGCAAGTCCCTCGTACCTGCACAAAACAATAGCTACTCGCAACCAACGCTTTAGGGTTGCCAATCCCTTCATGGTCACTTACGAGGGTGAGATTTGATAGAGATAATATTTTTGGTATTTTTGGTATAAAGATGCAAAGTAAAAAGTAAAAACAAAAGCAAGTAAATAAAGTGATGGAGATTGATATGATGAGAATAGACCCGGGGGCCATAGGTTTCACTAGTGGCTTCTCTCAAGAGCATAAGTATTCTACGGTGGGTGAACAAATTACTATTGAGCAATTGACAGAATTGAGCATAGTTATGAGGTTATCCAGGCAATGATCATGTATATAGGCATCACGTCCGTGATAAGTAGACCGAAACGATTCTGCATCTACTACTATTACTCCACTCATCGACCGCTATAGTATTAAGTTAAAAACAGAGTAACGCCTTAAGCAAGATGACATGATGTAGAGGAATAAATTCATGCAATGTGATAAATACCCCATCTTGTTATCCTCGATGGCAACAATAAAATACGTGCCTTGCAACCCTTTCTGTCACTGGGTAAGGTCACCGCAAGATTGAACCCAAAGCTAAGCACTTCTCCCATTGCAAGAACTACCAATCTAGTTGGACAAACCAAACGAATAATTCGAAGAGACTTGCAAAGATAACTCAATCATACATAAAAGAATTCAGAGAAGAATCAAATATTTTCCATAGATAAGCTGGATCATAAACCCACAATTCATCGGTCTCAACAAACACACCTCAAAAAGAAGATTACATCAAATAGATCTCCACGAGAGAGGGGGAGAATATTGTATTGAGATCCAAAAAGAGAGAAGAAGCCATCTATCTACTAACTATGGACCCGAAGGTCTGAAGTAAACTACTCACACTTCATCGGAGGGGCTATGGTGATGATGTAGAAGCCCTCCATGGTAGATGCCCCCTCCGGCGGAGCTCTGGAACAGGCCCCAAGATGGGATCTCGCGGATACAGAAAGTTGCGGCGGTGGAATTAGGTTTTTGGCTACGTCCCCGATCTGTTGGGGGTACGTAGGTATATATAGGAGGAAGGACTATGTCGGTGGAGCGTCAAGGGGCCCACGAGGCAGGGGGGCATGCCCAGGGGGGAGGGCGCGCCCCCCACCCTCGTGACCGCCTCTGGCACTTCTTGGAGTAGGGTCCAAGTCTCCTGGATCACGTTCGGTGAGATGATCACGTTTCCGAAGGTTTCATTCCGTTTGGACTCCGTTTGATATTCCGTTTCTTCGAAACACTGAAATAGGAAAAAAACAGCAATTCTGGGCTGGGCCTCCGGTTAATAGGTTAGTCCCAAAAATAATATAAAAGTGGATAATAAAGCCCATTATAGTCCAAAACAATAGATAAAGTAGCATGGAGCAATCAAAAATTATAGATACGTTGGAGTCGTATCAGGCATCCCCAAGCTTAATTCCTGCTCGTCCTCGAGTAGGTAAATGATAAAAGGAGAATTTTTGATGCGGAGTGATACTTTGGCATAATTTCAATGTAAATCTTCTTAATTGTGATATGAATGTTCAATTCCGTAAGATTCAAGACAAAAGTTCGTATTGACATAAAAATAATAATACTTCAAGCACACTAATCAAAATAATTATGTCATCTCAAAATAACATGGCCAAAGAAAGTTCATCCCTACAAAATCATATAGTTAGGCTATGCTTCATTTTCGTCACACAAAGATGTTCCCAACTTCTATACCCCTGATGACAAGCCAAGCAATTGTTTCATACTTAAATAATCTCAAACTTTTTCAACCTTCACGCAATACATGAGCGTGAGCCATGGATATAGCACTATGGGTGGAATAGAATATGATGATGGGGATTGTGTGGAGAAGACAAAAAAGGAGAAAGTCTCACATTGACGAGGATAATCAACGGGCTATGGAGATGCCCATCAATTGATGTCGACATGAGGAGTAGGGATTGCCATGCAACAGATGCACTAGAGCTATGAATGATCAACAAAAGAAAACTAGTGGGTGTGCATCCAACTTGCTTGCTCATGAAGACCTAGGGCATTTGAGGAAACCCATCGTAGGAATATACAAGCCAAGTTCTATAATGAAAAATTCCCACTAGTATGAAAAAGACAACTTATGAGACTCACTATATGAAAAACATGGTGCTACTTTGAAGCACAATATATGAGACTCACTACATGAAGAACGAGGTGCTACTTTGAAGCACAAAATATGAGACTCACTACATGAAGAACATGGTGCTACTTTGAAGCACAAGTGTGGAAAAAGAGATAGTAGCATTGCCCTTTTCTTTTCTTTTTTTTGGGCCTCCCTTTTTTTTGGCCTTTCTCTTTTTTTTATTTGGGCAATGCTCTAATAATGATGATCATTACACTTCTATTGATTACAACATGAGGATTACAACTCGAAACTAGAACAAGGTATGACTCTATATGAATGCCTCCGGCGGTGTACCGGGATGGTGCAATGAATCAAGAGTGACATGTATGAAAAATAATGCATGGTGGCTTTGCCATAAATATGATGGCAACTGCATGATCATGCAATGGCAATATGACAAAAGTAATGTAGGTCATAATAATGATGAATGGAATGGTGGAAAGTCGCATGGCAATATATCTCGGAATGGCTATGGAAATGCCATAATAGGTAGGTATGGTGGCTGTTTTGAGGAAGATATAGGAGGTTTATGTGTGATAGAGCGTATCGTATCACGGAGTTTGGATGCACCGGCGAAGTTTGCGCCAACTCTAAATGTGAGAAAGGGCAATGCACGGTACCGAAGAGGCTAGCAATGGCGGAAAGGTAAAAGTGTGTATAATCCATGGACTCAACATTAGTCAAAAGAACTCATATACTTATTGCAAAAATTTAGAATTCATCAAAAATCAAGTACTACGCGCATGCTCATAGGTGGATAGATTGGTAGGAAAAGACCATCGCTCGTCCCCGACCGCCACTCATAAGGATGCACAAGCCAGGTACACTTCATGCTTCAAATTTGTTACAAAACTTTAACCATACGTGCATGCTACGGGATTTACCAACTTCAATACAAGTATTTCTCAAATTCACAACTACTCAACTAGCATGACTTTTATATTATTACCTCCATATCTCAAAACAATTATCAAGCATCAAACTTATCTTAGTATTCAATGCGCTCAAAAGAAAGTTTCACAAATCTTGAACACCAAGTATATTAACATTAAGCAAATTACCATGCTATTAACGACTCTCAAAATAATCTAAGTGAAGCATGAGAGATCAAGTTTCTTTAAAACAAATCCACCACTGTGCTCTAAAAGATCTAAGTGAAGCACTAGAGCAAAAATTATCACGCTCAAAAAGATATAAGTGAAGCACTATGAGCAAACTATCAAGCTCAAAAGATATAAGTGAAGCACATAGAGTATTCTAACAAATTCCAAATCATGTGTGGCTCTCTAAAAAGGTGTGTACAGCAAGGATGATTGTGGTAAACTAACAAGCAAATACTCAAATAATACAAGACGCTCCAAGCAAAACACATATCATGTTGGTGAATAAAAATATAGCTCCAAGTAAATTACCGATGGAAGTGGACGAAAGAGGGGATGCCTTCCGGGGCATCCCCAAGCTTTGACTTTTTGGTGTCCTTGGATTATCTTGGGGGTGCCATGGGCATCACCAAGCTTAGGCTCTTGCCACTCCTTGTTCCATAATCCATCAAAAGAATTCACCCAAAACTTGAAAACTATACAACACAAAACTCAATAGAAATCTCGTGAGCTCCGTTAGAGAAAGAAAACAAAAGACTACTTTAAGGTACTGTAATTAAATCATTCTTTATTCATATTGGTGTTAAACCTACTGTATTCCAACTTTTCTATCGATTGTAAACTATTTTACTAACCATAGATTCATCAGAATAAGCAAACAACACACGAAAAACAGAATCTGTCAAAAACAGAACAGTCTGTAGCAATCTGTAACTAACGCAAACTTCTGGAACTCTAAAACTTGTACCAAAATAGGAAGTCCTCGAAACTTTGTTTATTGATCAGCATCAAAAATAATCAATTCAAAATCACGTTCCTGTGATTTATTGATTTTTTTCTCGTGAGCGCAAAGTTTCTGTTTTTCAGCAGAATCAAATCAACTATCATCGTAGGTTATCCTATAGGTTCTACTTGGCACAAACACTAATTAAAACATAAAACAACATCCAAACAGAAGGTAGATGGATTATTTATTCCTAAACAGAAGCAAAAACAAAAAACACAAAATAAAATTGGGTTGCCTCCCAACAAGCGCTATCGTTTAACGCCCCTAGCTAGGCATAAAAGCAAGGATAGATCTAGGTATTGCCATCTTTGGTAGGCAATCCATAAGTGGCTCTCATGATAGATTCATATGGTAATTTTATTTTCTTTCTAGGAAAGTGTTCCATGCCTTTCTTTGAAGGGAATTGGAATCTAATATTTCCTTCCTTCATATCAATAATTGCACCAATCGTTCTAAGGAAAGGTCTACCAAGAATAATAGGACATGAAGGATTGCAATCTATATCAAGAATGATAAAATCTACGGGCACATAATTCCTATTGGAAACAATAAGAACATCATTAATTCTTCCCATAGGCTTTTTAATAGTGGAATCCGCAAGATGCAAGTTTAGGGAGCAATCATCAAAATCACGGAAATCTAGCAAATCACATAAAGTTTTGGGGATAGTAGAGACACTAGCACCCAAATCACACAAAGCATAAAATTAAAAAAAAATAATTTTAATTTTAATAGTAGTTTCCCACTCATCATGGAGTTTCCTAGGGATAGAAATTTTCAACTCAAGCTTTTCTTCATAAGATTGCATCAAAGCATCAACAATATGTTCGGTAAAGGCCTTATTTTGACTATAAGCATGAGGAGAATTTAGCACGGATTGCAACAAGGAAATACAATCAATTAAAGTGCAATTTTCATAATTAAATTCCTTGATATCCAATATAGTGGGTTTAGCAACATCTAGATTTCTATTTCTTTCAATCCCACTTTTATCAATTTCATCATTAAGATCTAAAAACTCCGAATTCTTAGAACGCCTTCTAGGTAAAGGAAGATCATATTCAGTTTCATCAAGATTCATATTGCAAAACAAAGATTTAATAGGGGACGTATCAATAACTTTTAGATCTTCATCTTGATTTTCATAGGAATCAGAAGAACACGCTTTAATAAAGGCATCTTTGGAAGCACGCATCCTAGCGGTTCTTTCTTTGCACTCATCAATGGAAATTATCATAGCTTTGAGAGACTCATTGATATCATGCTTAGGAGGAATAGATCTAAGTTTTAAAGAATCAACATCAAGAGAAATTCTATCAACTTTCCTAGCCAAATCATCAACTTTAAGTAATTTCTCTTCAAGCAAAGCATTAAAATTCTTTTGTGAATTCATAAACTCTCTAACACTACTCTCAAATTCAGAGGGCATCTTATTAAAATTTCCATAAGAGTTGTTGTAGGAATTTCCATAATTATTAGAAGGATTACTAGGATAAGGCCTAGGATTAAAACTCCCTCTATACGCGTTGTTTCCAAAACTATTCCTACCAACAAAATTCACATCCATAGATTCATTATTATTCTCAATCAAGGTAGATAAAGGCATATTATTGGGATCAGAAGAAACACTCTTAGCAAATAAATTCATAAGTTCATCCATCTTTCAGTATGCCATTGTGAATAATTAACCATAATATTATCTAGGAGTTTAGTAGAATCTCCTAAAGTGATTTCCATAAAAGTGCCTCTCATGGTCGAATCTAAAAGATTTCTAGAAGCAAAATTCAATCCAGCATAAAATTTTTGAATAATCATCCATAAGTTCAAACCATGAGTAGGACAATTACGTAGCATTAATTTCATTCTCTCCCAAGCTTGTGCAACATGTTCATGATCAAGTTGCTTAAAATTCATAATATCGTTCCTAAGAGAGATAATCTTAGCGGGAGGAAAATAATTAGAGATAAAAGCATCTTTGCACTTGTTCCAAGAATCAATACTATTTTTAGGCAAAGATGAAAACCATGCTTTAGCACGATCTCTAAGCGAAAAAGGAAATAGCTTCAATTTAACGACATCATTATCGACATCCTTTTTCTTTTGCATATCACATAAATCAACGAAGCCATTCAGATGAGTAGCGGCATCTTTCGCTAGGAAGGCCGGCGAATTTATCTTTCATAACAAGATTCAACAAAGCAGTATTGATTTCACAAGATTCGGTATTGGCAGGAGGAGCAATCGGAGTGCTAAGGAAATCATTATTATTGGTATTAGTGAAGTCACACAATTTGGTGGCATCTTGAGCCATCGCGACGAACAAGCAAACTAACACACGAGCAAACAAAAGGCAAAGGGAAAAAGAGGAGGAGATTGGGAAAGAGAGGGCCAATAAAACGGCAAAGGTGAAGTGGGGAGAGGAAAACGAGAGGCAAATGGCAAATAATGTAATGCGAGAGATAGGGATTGTGATGGGTACTTGGTATGTTGACTTTTGCATAAGCCTTCCCGGCAACGGCGCCAGAAATTCATCTTGCTACGTCTCGAGCTTGCGTTGGATTTCCCCGAAGAGGAGAGGATGATGCAGCACAGTAGCGTAAGTATTTCCCTCAGTTTTTTAGAACCAAGGTATCAATCCAGTAGGAGACCACGCGCAAGTCCCTCATACCTGCAAAAAACAATAGCTACTCGCAACCAACGCTTAGGGGTTGTCAATCCCTTCACGGTCACTTACGAGGGTGAGATCTGATAGAGATAATATTTTTGGTATTTTTGGTATAAAGATGCAAAGTAAAAAGTAAAAGCAAAAGCAAGTAAATAAAGTGATGGATATTGATATGATGAGAATAGACCAGGGGACCATAGGTTTCACTAGTGGCTTCTCTCAAGAGCATAAGTATTCTACGGTGGGTGAACAAATTACTGTTGAGCAATTGACAGAATTGAGCATAGTTATGAGGTTATCCAGGCAATGATCATGTATATAGGCATCACGCCCGTGATAAGTAGACCGAAACGATTCTGCATCTACTACTACTACTCCACTCATCGACCGCTATCCAGCATGCATCTAGAGTATTAAGTTAAAAACAGAGTAACGCCTTAAGCAAGATGACATGATGTAGAGGAATAAATTCATGCAATATGATAAATACCCCATCTTGTTATCCTCGATGGCAACAATACAATATGTGCCTTGCAACCCTTTCTGTCACTGGGTAAGGTCACCGCAAGATTGAACCCAAAGCTAAGCACTTCTCCCATTGCAAGAACTACCAATCTAGTTGGCCAAACCAAACGGATAATTCGAAGAGACTTGCAAAGATAACTCAATCATACATAAAAGAATTCAGAGAAGAATCAAATATTTTCCATAGATAAGCTGGATCATAAACACACAATTCATCGGTCTCAACAAACACACCGCAAAAAGAAGATTACATCGAATAGATCTCCACGAGAGAGGGGGAGAACATTGTATTGAGATCCAAAAAGAGAGAAGAAGCCATCTAGCTACTAACTATGGACCCGAAGGTCTAAAGTAAACTACTCACACTTCATCGGAGGGGCTATGGTGATGATGTAGAAGCCCTCCGTGGTAGATGCCCCCTCCGGCGGAGCTCCGAAACAGGCCCCAAGATGGGATCTCGCGGATACAGAAAGTTGCGATGGTGGAATTAGGTTTTTGGCTCCGTCCCCGATCTGTTGGGGTTACGTAGGTATATATAGGAGGAAGGAGTACATCGGTGGAGCGTCAGGAGCCCACGAGGTAGGGGGCGCGCCCAGGGGGGAGGGCGCGCCCCCCACCCTCCTGACCGCCTCTGGCACTTCTTGGAGTAGGGTCCAATTCTCCTGGATGACGTTCGGTGAGAAGATCACGTTTTCGAAGGTTTCATTACGTTTGGACTCCGTTTGATATTTCGTTTCTTCAAAACACTGAAATAGGCAAAAACAGCAATTCTGGGCTGGGCCTCCGGTTAATAGGTTAGTCCCAAAAAATAATATAAAAGTGGAAAATAAAGCCCATTATAGTCAAAAACAATAGATAAAGTAGCATGGAGAAATCAAAAATTATAGATATATTGGAGACGTATCAGAGGACCGGCGCAGAGAATGGCGATGTGGAGATCCGGATGATACCCGCGGCGAGCATGAGTGCACACTGGCGCTCCAGCTCGTCCCTCTGCAGCTGCGGATAGTGGTATGGCCGGACTGCCACCGGCGCCGATCTTGGCAGGAGATGAATACGGTGATCGTACACTCGGGCGGGCAGAAGGCCCCGAGGCTCATCGAACAGGTCGACATGCTGCTGCAGGAGGTGCTCCCATATTGGGTGCTCGGCCTCGGACATGGTCGTCGCCAGCTGGAGCTAAGGCGTCAACGGTGAGGCGGCCCCAACGCCCACCCACTAGACGCGGCGGTTGAGACGCCAGAAGGACATCGTCAGGGTGTCGAAGTCCCAGAGGATGGGGTCGAGGGTCCATAGGAAGTCGACACCAAGGCTGAAGTCGAAGCAGCCCAAGTCGATGCCTGCACACGTGATGGTGAAGTGCTCGTCGCCGATGGTGATGGGAACATACCACGCGAGCCCATGACACTGAAGACGATCGCCGTTGGCCACCGTGAGCCGAAGTTACTCACGCCTGTTGGCTACACCATTAAGTCGCACATGGTGGCCTCGGGCAGGAAGTTATGGGTGGAGCCCGTATCCACAAGGGCCACTAGGCACTAGCTGCGTATCATGATGGGCAAGAGCATGGTCCGCTCATCATGGATGCTAGCAAGCGCATGGAGAGAGACGACGAGGGCCGTCACTGGGGCGGCCACGGATGCGGCATGGACACCCACTGAGGGTGGCAGCGCATCGAGCTCGTCGGCCGGGGCATCCTCCCCGGTGTCGTCGATCGTCTCCAGGTAGAAGAGGCGCAGGCAGACATGGCCCAGTTTGTAGGGCTCATCGTTGTTAAAGCAAATCCCCAGGCACCGACGCTCCAGCTGTTCTGCCTGAGAGAGACGACGGAAGGGCCGTGTCGCGGCCGGGGTAGTGGTCACCAGAGCGGCCGGGGGTGGCCGACCTGGCGCGGGGGATTGCCTGGCTGCCTGGCGGCCTCCCTGAGCTGGGCCTACCGGCTGCATGGCCTGCGCACGTCACTCAAAGGCGCGGGCGTAATACATGGCTGTCTGGAGATCCTAGGGTCCCTGAAGCTCCACGTCCACACGGATGTGATCCGGAAGTCCACCGACAAAGAGGTTGGCCCGCTGCTGCACCATCGCGCCCGATGCATGTCAAGCCATGGCCTGGAAACGGCCTGCGAAGTCCTGAACTATGGAGGTGAAGGGCAGGCGGCCAAGCTCTGCCAGGCGGCTCCCGCGGATCGGTGGCCCAAAACGAAGGAGGCAGAGCTCGTGGAAGTGCTCCCAAGGGGGCATGCTGCCCTAGTCCTAATCGAGGGCGTAGTACCAGGTCTGTGTCGCGCCGCGGAGGTGGTAGGAGGCGAGCCAGTTGCGCTCTGAGGCGACGGGGCGTTTCCCGCAAAAGAACTGCTCGCACTAGTTGAGCCAGTTGAGGGGGTCCTCTATGCCGTCATAGGTGGTGAAGTCCAGTTTGGCAAACCGCGGTGGTGTCTGAGTCAGAGTGCCGTGGCCGACTGGCTCGGAGGTGCGAAGTAGCAAGGAGTGGGGCGCCCGGTCATCATGACCATGGCCCGATAAGTGCCGCGCTATGTCGGAGGGGTCGCCGAACTGAAGAGTGGGCAATGGCGGTTCTCCCACTAATGTGTAGACGGGTGGCGGTGATGATCCGGTCAGCCAGGCCAGTATGACGGACGATGATGGTGGGCAGCGCCCTTGCTGGATTGGGTCGCCGGTCTGCGTGGGTGACCCAGGCCCCGTGCTGGGCGGTGGCGGGGCCGTTAGCTGCGACTACGGTGGCACGGACCCGGGTGGTGTGGTCGATGCAGCGAGGGTCGGGGCCGGCCACTATGGCCAGGGAGGCGCGACGGCAGCCGTCGATGGGCCCGGCAGCTAGATTTGCAGCTGCCCGGACCCAGGAGGCGTCGGGGGCGCGACAATCGCCGGGGTCGGCCACTGTGGCTAGTGGGGGGCGACAGTAGGCGGCGGTTGACCGGACCAGTGGTGGTGTAGAGGCCCGATCTGCGCGGTGATGGCCGCGTACCAGGGTAGCGCGGCCGGACCGGTCACGGCGGCCGGCGGCTGGCCGTAAGTCCCTGCGAGGTAGAGGTGGATGCCCTGGACGGCAGTTACGAGGCCATTAAGGACGTTGGTGATCTCCTCCGGGGAGTAGACGGTGGCCTGCGACACGGGGAGGGACGGCGACTGGACGGTGGAGGGCCCCGCGGTTGGTTCGAGCGGCGCGGTGGAGAGCGGAAGCGGCATGGTGGCGAGGGCGGTGGTGGTGGATAGAGGCGCGGTGGGCAGCGGTGTGGTGGGAGGTGGAGAAGACATGAGCGGACCCAAGCTACATGATACCAAATTGGTAGGAGCTAGGACTCTACCGGGTCTAGGGCGTAGGTTGTACGGGAAGAAGGAGGGTTGGCGGATGTGTGAGCGTGGCTGACGGCGGCGCGGTGCCGTCAGCCATGCTCACACCTCCACCAACCCTCCTCCTTCCCGTACAACCAACGCCCTAGACCCAGTAGGGTCCTAGATCCTACCACCTAGGTGCTAGTGTTAGTGCTATTCTTTTCTCCTTATATCAAGAAATTGAAGATGAAATAGCACCTGCTGAAATAGAAGGCATAGATGTCACTATTAAACTTGCTAATAGAGATACTATATCACCAATTGGGATTATTAGAGATGTTGAAGTCTTGTGTGGGAAGATAAAATAGCCTACTGATTTTCTTGTTCTTAGATCCCCACATAATGAATTTTGTCCCATTATTTTTGGTAGGCCTTTCTTGAACACCATCAATGCCAAAATACATTGTGAGAAACAAACTATCGGCGTTAGTTTTGGTGATGAATCTCATGAATTTAATTTTTCCAAGTTTAGTAGACAACCTCATAAGAAAGATTTGCCTAGTAAGGATGAAACTATTGGTCTTTCTTCTATTGTTGTACCTCCTACTGATCCTCTGGAACAATATTTGCTAGACCATGAAAATGATTTGCATATGCGTGAAAGAAATGAAATAGATAGAATCTTTTTCAAACAACAGCCTGTGCTTAAACACAATTTGCCTATTAAAACTCTAGGAGGTCCTCCTCCACCTAAAGGTGATCCTGTGTTTGAATTAAAACAATTGCCAGACACTCTGAAATATGCTTATCTTGATGAAAAGAAGATATATCCTGTTATTATTAGTGCTAACCTTTTAGAACATGAAGATGAAAGATTACTGAAAGTTCTAAGGAAGCACAGGGCCACTATTGGATATACTCTTGATGATCTTAAGGGCATTAGTCCCACTCTATGTCAGCACAAGATTAATATGGAACCTGATGCTAAACCCGTTGTTGATCACCAACGTCGGTTAAATCCGAAAATGAAAGAAGTGGTAAGAGGGAAAATATTGAAACTTCTGGAAGCATCTATCCTATACCTGATAGTAGATGGGTAAGTCCTCTTCATTGTGTCCCTAAGAAAGGGGGTATTACTGTTGTTCCTAATGATAAGAATGAGCTTATTCCACAAAGAATTGTCACGGGATATAGAATGGTAATTGATTATAGAAAATTAAATAAAGCTACTAGAAAAGATCATTACCCTCTTCCTTTTATTGATCAAATGTTAGAAAGATCATCCAAGCACACACATTTTTGCTTCCTTGATGGATACTCTGGCTTTTCACAAATACCTGTTTTACAACCTAATCAAGAAAAGACCACTTTTACTTGTCCATTTGGAACATTTGCTTATAGACGTATGCCTTTCGGTTTAAGTAATGCACCTGCTACCTTTCAAAGATTATGACTGCTATATTATATGATTTTTGTGAAAATATTGTTGAGGTTTTCATGGATGAATTTTCTGTTTATGGGAAGTCTTTTGATGATTGTTTAAGCAATCTTGATCGAGTCTTGCAGAGATGTGAACAAACAAATCTCATCTTGAATTGGGAGAAGTGCCACTTTATGGTTAACGAAGGTATTGTTTTGAGCCATCAAATTTCTGAAAAAGGCATTGAGGTGGACAAAGCCAAGGTTGATGCAATTGAGAAAATGCCATGTCCTAAAGATATCAAAGGTATTCGTAGTTTCCTTGGTCATGCTAGTTTTTATAGGAGGTTTATCAAAGACTTTTCTAGAATTTCTAGGCCTCTTACTAATGTTTTGCAAAATGATATTCCCTTTGTGTTTGATGATGATTGTATGGAAGCTTTTGAAACACTAAATAAAGCCTTAATTACTGCACCTGTTGTTCAACCACCTGATTGGAACTTGCCTTTTGAGATTATGTGTGATGCTAGTGATTATGATGTTGGTGTTGTTCTAGGACAAAGAGTTGATAAGAAACTAAATGTTATTCATTATGCTAGTAAAACTCTAGACGGTGCTCAACGAAACTATGCTACTACTAAAAAAGAATCCTTACCAGTGGTGTTTGCTTGTGATAAATTCAGATCTTACATACTTGATTCTAAAGTAATTGTGCACACCGATCATGCTGCTATAAAATATCTTATGGAAAAGAAAGATGCTAAACCTAGACCCATTAGATGGGTTCTTCTGCTACAAGAATTTGATTTGCATATTAATGATTGGAAAGGAGCAGAGAACCCCGTAGCTGATAACTTGTTTAGGCTTGAAAATATTCTTGATGACCCACAACCTATTAATGATAGCTTCCCTGATGAACAACTAGCTGCAATAAATGTTTCTCATAGTACACCTTGGTATGCAAACTATGCTAATTATATTGTTGCTAAATAAATACCACCTAGCTTCACATACCAACAAAATAAAAAATTATTCTATGATTTAAGACATTACTTTTGGGATGACCCACATCTTTATAAAGAAGGAGTACTATGGTATTATTAGATGTTGTGTACCTGAGCATGAACAGGAACAAATCCTACGGAAATGTCACTCTGAAGCTTATGGAGGACATCACGCGGGAGACAAAACAACTCATAAGGTATTGCAATCTGGTTTTTATTGGCCTACTCTCTTCAAGGATGCCCGTAAGTTTGTCTCATCGTGTGATGAATGCTAAAGAATTTGTAATATCGGTAAGCGTCAAGAAATGCCTATGAATTATTCACTTGTTGTGAACCATTTGATGTTTCGGGATTTGACTTCATGGGACCTTTTCCTTCCTTTAATGGGTATACACATATTTTGGTTGCTCTTGATTATGTTACTAAATGGGTAGAAGCTATTCCAACCAGTAGTGTTGATCACAACACCTCTATTAAAATGCTTAAGGAAGTTATTTTCCTAAGGTTTGGAGTCCCTAGATATTTAATGACTGATGGTGCTTCACACTTTATTCATGGTGCTTTCTATAACATGCTTGCTAAGTATGATGTTAACCATAGAATTGTGTCACCTTATCATCCTCAGTCTAGTGGTCAAGTTGAACTTAGAAATAGAGAAAGAAAACTAATCTTACAAAAGATTGTCAACAGGTCCCAGAAGAATTGGTCTAAGAAATTAGATGATGCACTTTGGGCTTATAGAACAGCTTATAAAGATCCTATGGGTATGTCTCCATATAAAATGGTTTATGGAAAAGCTTGTCATTTGCCTCTTGAGTTAGAACACAAAGCATTTTGGGCAATTAAAGAACTCAACTATGATTTCAAACTTGTTGGGGGAAAAGAGGTTATTTGATATTAGCTCATTAGATGAATGGAGAACCCAAGCTTATGAAAATGCTAAGTTATTCAAAGAAAAAGTTAAAAGATGGCATGAAAAAAGAATCCAAAAGCGTGAGTTCAAAGTCGGAGAATATGTTCTTTTGTACAACTCTCATTTCACATTCTTTGCAGGAAAACTCCTCACCAAATGGGAAGGACCCTATGTCATCGAGGAGTTCAATCGATGAAGAGCTATCAAAATAAATAATCCTGAAGGGACTAACCCGAAGGTTGCCAATGGGCAACGAATAAAATACTATATCTCAGGTACGCCCATTAATGTTGAAAGCAATGTTATCCAAACTTTGACACCGGAAGAACACATAAAGGAAACCTTCTGGAACACTCCAGAATAATGAAAAAAGGAAGGTACGTGATACGGTAAGTAAACAGACTCCGAAAAATCCGCAAAAATATTTTTGTCAGTTTTGGAATATTTAGAAAATTAGGAAAATAAGAAACTTCCAGGAAAGTGAGTCTGGTGGGCACGATACACCAGGGCATGCCAGGCATGTCTGGCGCGCCCAGGTGGGTTGTGCCCACCTCGGGTACTTTCCGGACTCCGTTTTTCTTCCGTTCTACTTGTTCCCCAAGATAAAAAATTCTATATATACCTCCTGAAACTTTTAACCATCGTATCACGGAGAAATCTCATTTTTTTCTTTTCTTGCTGTTTTCTGTTAGATCCAATCCACCATGGTCGCTTCAAGCTCCTCCAAGGACAAGTTCTTCGACAGCGTCATCAACCCATATTTGCGGGAGGTGATGCAGCACCCTCAAGCTATCCAGATGCGCGATGGTGTGATGCACATCCGCGATGTGCAAGGACCCAGGAGGACTGGATCCATGGAGGCCAGGCTTGGAGCTATGGAGCAGGACATCTTCAAGTGCAAGGGGATGGTGGAGTGTGGACTCAATGCCAATCACCTCATGATCGCGGACTATACCCGTGTTCTCAAGGTGGATGGCAAGCCCATAAAGGACATCATCTTCTCCCTCAATGAGCAAATCAACTTCCTCCATAGCCAGATCAGCGACCTTAAAAGCCAAGTCTTTGAATATGAGGCCAGGTTTAAAGCTATGAGTTTGGCTACCAGTTGCAGGATCCGGGAGACTCACTCCTCCTCTTATGATGGTGAGCCTCTGCCGTGGAAACCCGAGGACGAGAAACATTATACTTAATCACCACCATCTTATTCATACCACCAAAATAAAACTGAGTATTGGCTATGGGCACTCTCCTTGGCTTCCGCCAAGCTTGGGGGAGGTGCCCCAGTATCATATCAATCTCCACTAACTTTTGCCTTTACTTTCTTAGTTAGATCAATGGTTATCTTTTGCTATTAGATGAATAAAATTTTAGTCCAATCTTTCTTTTTGTGAGTTTGCTTAGTGATCAATCCTTGTAATCTTGTGCGAGATATAGTAAAGTTTAGTTTGAATTTTGCCTTCTTTACTTTCTTGTTGCAATAAAAAGAAAGGAACTAAAAAGAAAAGGATCATATGCTAATCTTATGGTAAGTGATGACATTACACAAGGAAAAGTATAAGTAGAAAACTTTATTGTAGATTGAAAAACATAGCATTGGTCAATGATGAAACACATGAAAGAATTAATAAGGGAAGAGAAGATTTAGATATAAATATACTATCATGGAAATCTTTTATGATTGTGAGCACCCATCAAAATATTATATGCCAAAATTATTGACGTTGGACAAGGAAGACAACTTAATGATTTAGGTTTGTTCAGATTCACATAGAAGTTATATTGTCATAGATCCTTCAACATGTGGTGCTTGCCCCTATCTTTGCTAGCCAAAAACTCCGCACTAAGTAGAGATACTACTTGTGCATCCAAAACCCTTAAACCCTATCTTGTTTGAGAGTCCACCATACCTACCTATGGATTGAGTAAGATCCTTCAAGTAAGTTGTCATCGGTGCAAAAAGGGCAAAAACAATTGTTATAAAAATGTGAGATCATTTAGTGTAAGGGAAAATTGAGCGTTGTACGAACTTCTGATGGTGAAGAATTAAAGCGAAAGACTGCATAATAAAGGTTGCCATCACAAGGGGTAATATAACGTGACATTCTCTTGCACTAAGGGGTTAAGCATACAAACAAAAGCGCATGGCAACCTCTGCTTCCCTCTGCGAAGGGCCTATCTTTTACTTTCATGTATTTATTTTCATGCAAGAGTCAAAGTTTTCCTCTCTATTCCTTTTATTTTTCTCCTTTGGCAAGCATCATGTGGTAGGAAAGATCTAGGCACACATGTCTTGTTGAGTATGGGTGGCCTAAGTTATTATTGTTGACATCACCCTTCATGTGAGTGTGTTGAGAGGCGAAACTATAAGCCCCTATCTTTCTTTGTGTCCGGTTGAAACGTTTTACTCATGTGTATGCGGTGAGTGTTAAGAATCATAGAAGACTAAATGATGGTTTAGTATGTGGACTTGCCTAAAGGCTATATGTGACCCTTCCTGAAAAGATGATGAATTATAGTTGCAAAGTTGACTAAGAACATAGTTTGCCGGTTTCCAACAGAGTTTATACTTTATACTTCGATGTTGTGATGAAGTGTCACTTGTTCATGACAAGTCTATGATACAAGTTCTATGATAAAAGTTGTATATTAAAGTTTGTTGTTGTTATAATAAGTCACATGATGCTGATATGTCCGTATTTTTGTTTTTATCGACACCTCACTCTCTCTCTAAGCATGTGGACATATTTTTCGATTTCGGTTTTCGCTTGAGGAGAAGCAAGATCTAAGCTTGGCGGAGTTGATACGACCATTTTGCATCATGTTTTCTTACTGTTATTTATGTTGTTTTATTGTATAATAATGCTTTTTGGAGTAATTCTAATGCCTTTTCTCTCATAATATGCAAGGTAGAATTTCGACAGCTGGAAATCTGGACCTGAAAAAGGTACGTCAAGCTACCTATTCTTTACAACTCCAAATGAGTTGAAACTTCTCGAGGAATTTTTATGAAATATTTAATAAATATTGGAGCAAATAAGTGCTAGAGGAGGGCCACCAGGTGGGCACAACCCACCTGGGCGGGCCAGGAGGCCCAAGCGCACCCTGGTGGGTGCTTCCCTCCTCGGCCCACCTCCGGTGCCCATCTTTTGGTATATGAGTCATTTTGACCTAGAAAAAATAAGCAGAGGACATACGGGACAAAGCGCCGCCGCTTCGAGGTGGGACTTGGGCAGAAGCACTTTTTCCCTCCGACGGAGCGATTCCGCCGAGGGAACTTCCCTCCCGGAGGGGGAAATCATCATAATCATCATCACCAACAACTCTCCCATCTTGGGGAGGGATATCTTCATCAACATATTCACAGCACCAACTCGTCTCAAACCCTAGTTCATTTCTTATGTTCAATCTTTGTATCAAAACTATAGATCGATGCTTGTGGGTGACTAGTAGTGTTGATTACATCTTGTAGCTGATTACTATATGGTTTATTTGGTGGAAGATTATATGTTCAGATCCATTATGCTATTTAATACCCCTCTGATCTTGAGCATGTTTATAATTTGTGAGTAGTCACTTTCGTTCTTGAGGTCACGGGAGAAATCATGTTGCAAGTAATCATGTGAACTTGATATGTGTTCAATATTTTGATGATATGTATGTTGACATTCTCTTAGTGGTGTCATGTGAACGTCGACTACATGACACTTCACCATATTTGGGCCTAAGGGAACGCATTGTGGAGTAGTTATTAGATGGTGGGTTGCGAGAGTGACAGAAGCTTCAACCCCAGTGTATGCGCTATTCCGTAAGGGACCGATTGGATCCAAAAGTTTAATGCTATGGTAAGAATTTATTCTTAATACTTTTCTCGTAGTTTTGGATGCTTTTGAGAGGGTTAATCATAAGTAGGAGGTGTTCAAATAAGAACAGCACCTAAGCACCGCTCCACCCACATATCAAATTATCAAAGTACCGAACACGAATTAAGCCAACATGATGAAAGTGACTAGATGAAATTCCCGTGTACCCTCAAGAACACTTCACTTATCATAAGAAACCGTTTTGGCCTGTCCTTTTCCTCAAAAGGATTGGGCTACCTTGCTGCACTTTTGTTACTACTTGCATTAGTTGCTCGTTACAAATTATCTTGCTATCAAACTACTCCGCTACTTACAATTTTAGCACTTGCAGACAATACCTTGCTGAAAACCACTTGTCATTTCCTTCGGCTCCTTGTTGGGTTCGACACTCTTACTTACCGAAAAGTCTACAATTGACCCCATATAATTGTGGGTCATCAGTACACCTTCTATCACAGATCCGAAGGCAAGATCTTTGTTGCCAAGAATGGAACCTTTCTAGAGAAAGAGTTTCTCTCGAAACAAGTGAGTCGGAGGAAGACAGACGGTGATGGTAGATTTACTATCTACAAATCTCAAATTGTCGCAAAAGGTTTTCGACAAGTTCAAGGTGTTGACTACGATGAGATTTTCTCACTCATATCGATGCATAAGTCTATCCGATTCATGTTAGCAATTGCCGCATTTTATGAAATCTGGCAAATGGATATCAAAATTGCATTCCTTAATGGATTTATTAAAAAAGAGTTGTATATGATGCAAACATAAGGTTTTGTCAATCCTAAAGGTGCTAACAAAATGTGCAAGCTCCAGCGATCCATATATGGACTGGTGCAAGCATCTCAGAGTTGGAATATATGCTTTGATGAGTTGATCAAAGCACATAGTTTTATACAGACTTGCGGTGAAGCCTGTATTTACAAGAAAGTGAGTGGGAACACTACAACCTTTCTGATAAGTATATGTGAATGACATACTGTTGATCGGAAATGATGTATAATTTTCTGGAAAGCATAAAGGAGTGTTTGAAAGGAGTTTTTCAAAGAAAGACCTCGGTGAAGCTGCTTACATATTGGGCATCAAGATCTATAGAGATAGATCAAGATGCTTGATAAGATTTTTCAATGAGTACATACCTTGACAAGATTTTGAAGTAGTTCAAAATGGAACAGTCAAAGAAGGAGTTCTTTCCTGTGTTACAAGGTGTAAAGTTGAGTAAGACTCAAAACCCGACCACAGCAGAAAATATAAAGAGAATAAAAGTCATTCCCTATGCCTCAGACATAGGTTCTATAAAGTATGCTATGTTGTATACAAGACTTATTGTGTACCTTATCATGAGTTTGGCAAAGGGGTACGATAGTGATCCAAGAGTGGGTCACTAGACAGCGGTCAAAGTTATCCTTAGTTACCCAAGAGGACTAAGGAAATATTTATTGGGTATGGAGGTGATAAAGAGTTCGTCGTAAAGAGTTACATCGATGCAAGCTTTTACACCGATCCGGATGACTCTAAGTCTCAATCTGGATACATATTGAAAGTGGGAGCAATTAGCTAGAGTATCTCCATGCAGAGCATTTTAGACATAGAAAATTTGCAAAATACATACGGCTCTGAATATGGCAGACCCGTTGACTACACTTCTCTCACAAGCAGAACATGATCACACCTTAGTACTCATTGGGTGTTAATCACATAGTGATGTGAACTAGATTATTGACTCTAGTAAACCCTTTGGTTGTTGGTCACATGGCGATGTGAACTATGGGTGTTAATCACATAGAGATGTGAACTATTGGTGTTAAATCACATGGCGATGTGAACTAGATTATTGACTCTAGTGCAAGGGGGACACTGAAGGAAATATGCCCTAGAGGTAATAATAAAGTTGTTATTTTACATCTCGTTATATCATGATAAATATCTATTATTCATGCTAGAATTGTATTAACCGGAAACTTGATACATGTGTGGATACATAGACAAAACACCGTGTCCCTAGTATGCCTCTACTTGACTAGCTCGTTGATCAAAGATGGTTAAGTTTCCTAGCCATGGACATGTGTTGTCATTTGATGAATGGGATCACATCATTAGGAGAATGATGTGATGGACAAGACCCATCTGTTAGCATAGCATAAACGATCGTTAAGTTTTATTGCTACTGCTTTCTTCATGTCAAATACATATTCCTCCGATTATGAGATTATGCAACTCTTGGACACCAGAGGAATACCTTGTGTGCTATCAAATGTCACAATGTAACTGGTGATAATAAAGATGCTCTGCAGGTATCTCCAAAGGTGTTTCTTGGGTTGGCATAGATCAAGATTAGGATTTTTCACTCTGAGTATCGGAGAGGTATCACTGGGCCCTCTCGGTAATGCACATCATATGAAGCCTTGCAAGCAATGTGACTAATGAGTTAGTTGCAGGATGTTGCATTACGGAACGAGTAAAGGGACTTGCCGACAAAGATATTGAACTAGGTATGAAGATACCGATGATTGAATCTCGGGCAAGTAAAATACCGATAACAAAGGGAATAACATATGTTGTCATTGCGGTTCGACCGATAAAGATCTTCGTAGAATATGTGGGAACCAATGCTACCTCTTGAGCATGCGTTGTTTTTTCCCTTGAAGAGGAAAGGGTGATGCAGCATAGTAGCGTAAGTATTTCTCTCGGTTTTTGGGAACCAAGGTATCAATCCAGTAGGAGGCTCCACGCAAGTCCCTCGTACCTACACAAACAAACAAGAACCTCGCAACCAACACGATAAAGGGGTTGTCAGTCCCTTCACGGCCACTTGCGAAAGTGAGATCTGATAGAGATAATATGATAAGATAAATATTTTTAGTATTTTTATGATATAGATTGAAAAGTAAAGATTGTAAAATAAAGTAGATTGGAAACTTATATGATAGAGAATAGACCCGGGGTCCATATGTTTCACTAGTGGCTTCTCTCAAGATAGCATAATTATTACGCTGGGTGAACAAATTACTGTCGAGCAATTGATAGAAAAGTGCATAGTTATGAGAATATCTAGGCATGATCATGTATATAAGCATCACGTCCGCGACAAGTAGACCAACTCCTGCCTACATCTACTACTATTACTCCACACATCGACCGCTATCCAGCATGCATCTAGAGTATTAAGTTCATAAGAACAGAGTAACGCATTAAGCAAGATGGCACGATATAGAGGGATAAACTCAACCAATATGATACAAACCCCATCTTTTTATCCTCGATGGCAACAATACAATATGTGCCTTGCTGCCCCTGCTGTCACTGGGAAAGGACACCGCAAGATTGAACCCAAAGCTAAGCACTTCTACCATTGCAAGAAAGATCAATCTAGTAGGCCAAACTAAACTGATAATTCGAAGAGACTTGCAAAGATAACTAATCATACATAAAAGAATTCAGAGGAGATTCAAATATTTCTCATAGATAAACTTGATCATAAACCCACAATTCATCGGATCTCGACAAACACACCGCAAAAAGAGTTACATCCAATAGATCTCCAAGAAGATCGAGGAGAACTTTGTATTGAGATTCAAAGAGAGAGAAGAAGCCATCTAGCTAATAACTATGGACCCAAAGGTCTATGGTAAACTACTCACAACTCATCGGAGAGGCCTTGGTGATGATGTAGAGGCCCTCTATGATTGATTCCCCCTCCGGCGAAGCGCCGGAAAAGGCTCCAAGATGGGATCTCACGGGTACAGAAGGTTGCGGCGGCGGAAATAGTTTTTCGTGGTGCTCCTGGATGTTTTCGGGGTACGTAGGTATATATAGGCGAAAGAAGTCGGTCAGGGGAGCCACGAGGGGCCCATGAGGTAGGGGGCCCCCCTAGGGCGCGCCTTGCACCCTCATGGCCGCCTCGGCTGCTTCTTGACGTCCACTCAAAGTCTCCTGGATTGCGTTTGTTCCAAAAAGATCGCTCCCGAAGGTTTCACTCCGTTTGGACTCCGTTTGATATTCCTTTTCTACGAAACACTGAAATAGGCAAAAAAAAATAGCAGTTCGGGCTGGGCCTTCGGTTAGTAGGTTAGTCCCAAAAATGAAATAAAAGTGTATATTAAAGCCCATAAACATCCAAAACGGGTAATATAATAGCATGGAAGAATCAAAAATTATAGATACGTTGGAGATGTATCAAGCATCCCCAAGCTTAATTCCTGCTCGTCCTTGAGTAGGTAAATGATAAAAACAGAATTTTTGATGAATTTTTGATGTGGAATGCTACCTAGCATATTTCTCAATGTAATTTTCTTTATTGTGGCATGAATGTTCAGATCCAAATGATTCAAAGTAAAAGTTCATATTGACATAAGAATAGTAATACTTCAAGCATACTAACAAAGCAATCATGTCTTCTCAAAATAACATGGCTAAAGAACGTTATCCCTACAAAATCATATAGTCTGGCTATGCTCTATCCTCATCACACAAAATATTTAAATCATGCACAACCCCGATGACGATCCAAGCAATTGTTTCATACTTTCATGTTCTCATACTTTTTTCAACTTTCACGTAATACATGAGCGTGAGCCATGGACATAGCACTATATGTGGAATAGAATGGTGGTGGTGGAGAAGACAAAAAAGGAGAAGATAGTCTCACATCAACTAGGCGTATCAACGGGCTATGGAGATGCCCATTAATAGATATCAATGTGAGTGAGTAGGGATTGCCATGCAACGGATGCACTAGAGCTATAAGTGTATGAAAGCGTAACAAAAGAAACTAAGTGGTTGTGCATCCAACTTGCTTGCTCACGAAGACCTAGGGCATTTTGAGGAAGCCCATCATTGGAATATACAAGCCAAGTTCTATAATGTAAAATTCCCACTAGTATATGAAAGTGACAACATAGGAGACTTTCTATCATGAAGATCATGGTGCTACTTTGAAGCACAAGTGTGGAAAAGGGATAGTAACATTGTCCCTTCTCTCATTTTCTCTCTTTTTTTGGTGGGCTTCTTTGGCCTCTTTTTTTATTTGGGATTCTTTGGCCTCTTTTTTTTATTTGGGCTTCTTTGGCCTCTTTTATTTTTCATAAAGTCCGGAGTCTCATCCCGACTTGTGTGGGAATGATGGTCTCCATCATCCATTCCTCACTTGGGACAATGTTCTAATAATGAAGATCATCACACTTTTATTTACTTAGAACTCAAGAACTACAACTCAATACTTAGAACAAAATATGACTCTAGGATGCCTCCGGCGCTGTACCGGGATATGCAATGAATCAAGAGTGACATGTATGAAAGAATTATCAAGGTGGCCTTGCCACGAATACAATGTCAACTACATGATCATGCAAAAGCAATATGACAATGATGGAGCGTGTCATAATAAACGGAACGGTGGAAAGTTGCATGGCAATATATCTCGGAATGGCTATGGAAATGCCATAATAGGTAGGTATGGTGGCTATTTTGAGGAAGGTATATGGTGGGTGTATGGTACCGGCGAAAGTTGTGCGGCACAAGAGAGGCTAGCAATGGTGGAAGGGTGAGAGTGCATATAATCCATGGACTTAACATTAGTCATAAAGAACTCATATACTTATTGCAAAAATCTACAAGTTATTGAAACAAAGTACTACGCGCATGCTCCTAGGGGGATACATTGGTAGGAAAAGACCATCGCTCGTCCCCGACCGCCACTCATAAGGAAGACAATCAAAAAATAAATCATGCTCCAACTTCATCACATAACGGTTCACCATATGTGCATGCTACGGGAATCACAAACTTCAAAACAAGTATTCCTCAAATTCACAATTACTCCACTATCATGACTCTAATATTACCACCTTTATATCTCAAAACAATCATCAAGCATCAACTTGATCATAGTATTCAATTCACTTCCTATGATAGTTTTTATTATACCCAACTTGGATGCTGGACCAATTTTATAACCATAGCAAATACCATGATGTTCTAAAAGACTCTCAAAATAATATAAGTGAAGAATGAGAGATCAATAATTTCTACAAAATAAAACCACCGTCGTGCTCTAAAAATATATAAGTGAAGCACTAGAGCAAAACTATCTAGCTCAAAAGATATAAGTGAAGCACATAGAGTATTCAAATAAATTCCGATTCATGTGTGTCTCTCCCAAAAGGTGTGTACAGCAAGGATGATTGTGTTAAACTCAAAAACAAAGACTCATATCATACAAGACGCTCCAAGGAAAACGCATATCATGTGGTGAATAAAAATATAGCTCCAAGTAAAGTTACCGATAGACGAAGACGAAAGAGGGGATGCCTTTTGGGGCATCCCCAAGCTTAGGCTTTTGGTTGTCCTTGAATTATCTTGGGGTGCCATGGGCATCCCCAAGCTTAGGCTCTTGCCACTCCTTATTCCATAGTCCATCAAATCTTTACCCAAAACTTGAAAACTTCACAACACAAAACTCAACAGGAAATCTCATGAGCTCCGTTAGTGCAAGAAAGAAAAACCACCACTTAAGGTACTGTAATGAACTCATCCTTTATTTATATTGGTGTTAAACCTACTTTATTCCAACTTCTCTATGGTTCATACCCCCCCCCACGATACTAGCCATACATTCATTAAAATAAGCAAACAACACACGAAAAACAGAATCTGTCAAAAACAGAACAGTCTGTAGTAATATGTAACTTTCGAATACTTCTGGAACTCTACAAATCCTATCAAAATAGGAAGTCCTATGAAATTTGTATATTGATCTACTGCAAAAAGAATCAACTCAAAAGCACGTTTCTGTGATTTATTAGATGTTTTCTCGTGCGCGTAAAAGTTTCTGTTTTTCAGCAAGATCAAATTAACTTTCACCCAAGATGATCCTATAGGTTCTACTTGGCATAAACACTAATTAAAACATAAAACCACATATAAACATAGGCTAGATGAATTATTTATTACTAAACAGAAACAAAAAATCAAGGAACAAAAATAAAATTGGATTGCCTCCCAACAAGCGCTATCGTTTAACGCCCCTAGCTAGGCATAAAAGCGAGAATAGATCTATGTTTTGCCATCTTTGGTATTCAATTCATAAGTGGCTCTCATAATAGATTCATAAAGTAATTTGATTTTCTTTCTATGAAAATGTTCCATGCCTTTCCTTAATGGAAACTGGAATCTAATATTTCCTTCCTTCATATCAATAATTGCACCAATCGTTCTAAGGAAATGTCTACCAAGAATAACATGACATGAAAGATAGCACTCTATATAAAGAACGATAAAATCTACGGGCACATAATTCCTATTTGCAACAATAAGAACATCATTAATCCTTCCCATAGGTTTCTTAATGGTGGAATCCGCAAGGTGCAAGTTTAAAGAGCAATCATCAAATTCACGAAAACCTAGCATATCACATAAAGTTTTTGGAATCGTGGAAACACTAGCACCCAAATCACACAAAGCATAACATTCATGATCTTTTATTTTAATTTTAATAGTAGGTTCCCACTCATCATAAAGTTTTCTAGGGATAGAAACGTCTAATTCAAGTTTTTCTTCATAAGATTGCATCAAAGCATCAACGATATGTTTAGTAAAAGCTTTGTTTTGGCTATAAGCATGAGAAGAATTCAACACGGATTGCAATATGGAAATACAATCTATTAAAGAACAATTGTCATAATTAAATTCCTTGAAATACAGAGTAGTGGGTTCATTGCTATGTAAAGTTTTGATCTCTCCAATCCCACTTTTACCAATTTTAGCATCAATATAAAAAAACTCCAAATCATTGGGACACCTTTTAACTAAAGTTGACTCATCTCCAGTCCCATCATTATTAAGATTCATATTGAAAAAAAATTAATAGGGGACACATCAATCACTTTTAGATCTTCATCATTATTATCATGAAAATTAGAAGAACACGCTCTTATAAAGCAATCTTTCTTAGCACGCATTCTAGCGGTTCTTTCTTTGCACTCATCAATGGAAATTCCCATGGATTTGAGAGACTCATTGATATCATGCTTAGGTGGAATAGATCTAAGTTTCAAAGAAGCAACATCAAGAGAAATTCTATCCATGTTCCTAGCCAATTCATCAATCTTAGGAAATTTTTCTTCAAGCAAAGCATTGAAATTCTTTTTAGAGATCATAAATTCTTTAACACTAATCTCAAAATCAGAGGGAATATTATTAAAATTTCCATAAGATTTGTTGTAGGAATTACCATAATTATTAGAGGAATTACTAGGAAACGGCCTAGGATTAAGGTTTCCTCTATACGCATTGTTACCAAAATTATTCCTACCAACAAAATTCACATCCATAGATTCATTATTATTCTCAATAAAAGTAGACAAAGTCATATCATTAGGATCAATAGGATCACTCTTAGTAGCAAACAATTTCATAACTTCATCCATCTTTCCACTCAAAACATTAATTTCTTCTATTGCATGAACCTTTTTACTAGTGGATCTTTCGGTGTGCCATTGAGAAAATTAACCATAATATTATCTAGGAGCTTAGTAGCTTCTCCTAAAGTGATTTCCATAAAAGTACCTCCCGCGGCCGAATCTAAAAGATTTCTAGAAGCAAAATTCAATCCAGCATAAAAAAATTGTATGATCATCCATAAATTCAAACCATGTGCAGGGCAATTACGTATCATTAATTTCATCATTTCCCAAGATTGTGCAACATGCTCATGATCAAGCTGCTTAAAACTCATAATATCATTTCTAAGAGAGATGATCTTAGCGGGTGGAAAATACTTAGAGATAAAAGCATCTTTGCACTTATTCCATGAATCAATACTATTTTTAGGCAAAGATGAAAACCAAGTTTTAGCACGATCTCTAAGAGAAAACGGAAATAACTTCAATTTAACAATATCATTACCAATGTCTTTCTTATTTTGCATATCACACAAATCAACAAAGTTGTTTAGATGAGTAGCGGCATCTTCACTAGGAAGGATGGAGAATTGATCTTTCATAACAAGATTCAACAAAGCAACATTGATTTCACAAGATTCAACATCATTAAGAGGAGCAATCAGGGTGCTAAGGAAATCATTATTATTGGTATTGGAAAAGTCACACAATTTAGTATTATCTTGAGCCATTATGACAAGCAATACAACACACAAGCACACAAGAGACAAGCGAAAGAGAGGCGAACGGAGAAGAGAGGGCGAATAAAATGGCAAGGGTGGAGTGGTGGAGATGAAAATGAGAGGCAAATGGCAAATAATGTAATGCGAGGGAGATGAGTTTGTGATGGGTACTTGGTATGTCTTGACTTGAGCGAAGACCTCCCCGGCAACGGTGCCAGAAATCCTTCTGGCTACCTATTGAGCATGTGTTGGTTTTTCCCTTGAAGATGAAAGGGTGATGCAGCAAAGTAGCGCAAGTATTTTCCTCAGTTTTTGAGAACCAAGGTATCAATCCAGTAGGAGGCTCCACGCAAGTCCCTCATACCTACACAAACAAACAAGAACCTCGCAACCAACGCGATAAAAGGGTTGTCAATCCCTTCACAGCCACTTGCGAAAGTGAGATCTGATAGAGATAATATGATAAGATAAATATTTTTGGTATTTTTATGATATAGATTGAAAAGTAAAGATTGCAAAATAAAGTAGATTGGAAACTTATATGATAGAGAATAGACCCGGGGGGCATAGGTTTCACTAGTCGCTTCTCTCAACATAGCATAATTATTACGGTGGGTGAACAAATTACTGTCGAGAAATTGATAGAAAAGTGCATAGTTATGAGAATATCTAGGCATGATCATGTATATAGGCATCATGTCCGCGACAAGTAGACTGACTCCTGCCTGCATCTACTACTATTAATCCACACATCCACCGCTATCCAGCATGCATCTAGAGTATTAAGTTCATAAGAACAGAGTAACACATTAAGCAAGATGACATGATGTAGAGGGATAAACTCAAGCAATATGATATAAACCCCATCTTTTTATCCTCGATGGCAACAATACAATACGTGCCTTGCTGCCCCTGCTGTCACTGGGAAAGGACACCGCAAGATTGAACCCAAAGCTAAGCACTTCTCCCATTGCAAGAAAGATCAATCTAGTAGGCCAAACCAAACTGATAATTCAAAGAGACTTGCAAAGATAACTAATCATACATAAAAGAATTCAGAGGAGATTCAAATATTTCTCATAGATAAACTTTATCATAAACCCACAATTCATCGGATCTCGACAAACACACCGCAAAAAGAGTTACACCGAATAGATCTCCAAGAAGATCGAGGAGAACTTTCTATTGAGATTCAAAGAGAGAGAAGAAGCCATCTAGCTAATAACTATGGACCCGAAGGTCTGTGGTAAACTACTCACAACTCATCGGAGAGGCCTTGGTGATGATGTAGAGGCCCTCCATGATCGATTCCCTCTCCGACGGAGCACCGGAAAAGGCTCCAAGATGGGATCTCATGGGTACAGAAGGTTGCGGTGGCAGAAATAGTTTTTCGTGGTGCTCCTAGATGTTTTCGGGGTACGTAGGTATATATAGGCGAAAGAAGTCGGTCGGGGGAGCCATGAGGGGCCCATGAGGCAGGGGGCACCCCCCTAGGGCGCGCCTTGCACCCTCGTGGCCGCCTCGGCTGCTTCTTGACGTCCACTCCAAGTCTCCTGGATTGTGTTTGTTCCAAAAAGATCGCTCCCGAAGGTTTCATTCTATTTGGACTCCGTTTGATATCCCTTTTCTGTGAAACACTGAAATAGGCAAAAAAAATAGCAATTCGGGATGGGCCTCCGGTTAGTAGGTTAGTCCCAAAAATGATATAAAAGTGTATAGTATAGCCCATAAACATCCAAAACAGGTAATATAATAGCATGGAACAATAAAAAATTATAGATATGTTGGAGACGTATCAACCAATATGATCATTCAGGTTCTGCTATTGGTTATTGACCGGAGAGGTGTCTCGGTCATGTATACATAGTTCTCGAACCCGTAGGGTCCGCACGCTTAACGTTCGATGACGATTTGTATTATATGAGTTATGTGTTTTGGTGACCGAAGGTTGTTCTGAGTCTTGGATGAGATCACAAACATGACGGGGAGTCCTGAAATGGTCGAGAGGTAAAGATTCATATATAGGACGATGATATTCGGACACCAGAAATGTTCCGGGGGTACCGGGTACATATCGGGTCACCGGAAAGGGTTCCGGGCACCCCTCGGCAAAGATATGTGCCTATTGGGCCAAGAGGGGAAACGTAGCAGCCGACATGGGCTGCTGCGCCCCACTTGTTAGCCGAATAGGAAGGGGAAGGGAAAAGGGGAAGAGAGAAGGAAGGAGAGGCAATTCGCCCCCCCCCCTTCCTTCCCTCCTCTCTTCCCCTTCCTTCCCTCTCCGGAAAATGTTGTAAGGAGGGAGGCGAATTGGACTAGGCCCCCAAGTAGGATTCCTCCTACTTGGGGTGCCCTAGGGCTGTTCCCCTCCCCCTCCCACCTATATATACGTGGGGAGGGGGCGCCTAGAACACACATCAAACATTGTTAGCCATGTGCGGCGCCCCCCTCCATAGTTTACGCCTCCGGTCATATTCTCGTGGTGCTTAGGCGAAGCCCTGCATGGATCACGTCACCATCACCGTCACCACGCTGTTGTGCTGACGGAACTCATCTACTCCTTCGACCCTCTGCTGGATCAAGAGCTCAAGGGACTTCATCACGCTGAAGGTGTGCAGAACTCGAAGGTGCCGTATGTTCGGTACTCGATCGGTCGGAACGAGAAGACGTTCGACTACATCAGCCGTGTTAAGTAAATGCTTCCACTTTCGGTCTACGAGGGTACATGGACACACTCTCCCCCTCTCGTTGCTATGCATCTCCTAGATAGATCTTGCGTGAGCGTAGGAATTTTTGTTGAAATTGCATGCTACGTCTGCCAACAGTCTCATCATATGATTTTATGATCATGATGAGTTATTATACCATTGGGTGAAAGAAACACGGATTAGATTCAAGTGGATGGATCCAAAGTGACCAAGTTGAAAGAAACACGGATTAGATTCAAGTGGACGGATCCAAAGTGATCAAGTTGTCAACTTGGTCACTTTGGATCCATCCACTTGAATTCTAATCCGTGTTTCTTTCACCCAATGGTATAATAACTCATCATGATCATAATAATAAATCATCATCATCATCATCATCATCATCATATTAACAACTTATTATCATAATACATCATAGTCATATGACAACTCCTCATCATCATCATTATCGTCTATGTGTCATATAACAACTTGGTCACTAGTTATCATCATTATAGTCATAATCAACACTAACTAATTGTTCTTAATACCTAGGACCTACTCCTCTCTCCTAGGTAATTAAAATAGCATAAAACAGTAAGCCGGTCCATCTCCATAATGGAGAATGGAGATACACCTATCTTCAACTTGTGGCTTGCGCACATTCATGTTGTCTCCAATTAGTTGCATGTGCGCATTCATTATTTTACTCCATTCTTTGATATTGAGCCTTCGATCATTTAAAGAAATTGAGTATGCACTGTAGTAAGACTTCGAATGAGTTGGTCATAAGCTAACCATATGCATATGACCTTCGGTAAACATCATGTCAGGCACAACCTCCTTTAGGAGCCTCTATTGAAGAACATAATAGTAACATATATAGTTAGCAATGTAGTTTACTTAAGAAGAATGTATGCAATGAAGTTACCATCATTAACAAAACTTACCAAGTTTTGGCAATGAAGTTACCATCATGCAACTCATGGACTAGTGGCACGTACCCACTAAAATTTGGACTGATAGACTGATTGGTTTTAAAGGCCTCAACATCATATATGAATGAGAAAAGATATCCTTTTTCCTCACAATTAAGCTGAGAGCCATAGCTATAGTATGTCTTGTCTACAACCTTCTGAGTATTTCTTGAAGATAAGAAATAAGCTGACAATTATAAATAAACAAGTTTAGTAGCGATGAACACCAAATATTTTTAAATTAACAATATAAATTACTTAACTTAAAAAATTAGTTTGGCAACCCATATTTAGGCAAAAAAAAGGAGGCATATCCACATCGACCCAGATGTCGATATTATTTTGAATATCATCATCTTCGGGACAAATATCAAATGTTATTTGCATATTCTCCTCAAATCCATATGCCTTGCAGAGAGCTTCCCTATTAGATCATCTGAAATGGGAGTGATTAACCGCATTGTATAGCTTAACCCGAAACGCGTAACCATGTTTAGTCCTTAGGTGAGCCCTCCTCGTCTCCATATTCTCAAAGTCTTCGAAACCGAGCTTCTGCAAGACATACGGTCTTGCATGGCACGGGATGTACTAGTCGAATTGTTTTTTTTTTTGGAAATTACACGTTGAAGCAAAGAAGCACAAGTGATGATTCATTACGATGAAATGCTTGTCATTGTGTACTGTACAAACATCGAAGGTCTCTTCCAGCTTCACGGTCAAAACCTATCATTTCGCATGTGAGGCTCCCTATCGCACAAACCTCGGTCATCGTAGCAGTACTTGCACTCTGGGATCCTATCATCATCCAAGAACTAACATAAAAAATGGAGCACTCGATATTTCCTACTTTCTAGCACAAGTCATGCCAAAATTCACGAACACATGCTAGTACTAGACAACACTACTCCACATATCATGAGTTGACTTTCGGTCTGTCGAGTCTTCCTTGAAAACAACTCTCATAGCACGTGGTGTATATGGTGGGCACTCCCTCTCTGATATATTTCGACCATCGGTGACGATCGCTCCTCCCTTCGTCCCCGAGTGCATTAGACCAAAATGTCTAGCACACGGGAAAGAACGAGAAGCGACCCCCACAACAATAGTTGGGATTCTTCACCCTCTCTCATATATGGTGGACACTCCTTCACTAATTTTTCGACCGTCGGTGATGGTCGCTACTCCTCCTTCCCCTAGTGCATAACAAAGGTCTAGCACAAGGAGAAAATGGAGAAGCGACTGCCACGACAACAGTCGGCATCCTTCCTACAAGAACAGACCGAAAGTCACACAAGGAGCATTGACAAAATGAAAGTCAAACCGTTACATATATGGAGCAATTTATTTTCTATTCTATTACTATAATTTATTTTTTAGTCTATTACTGAATTTTCTATTCTATTACTAGTTATAATCTCTACCAACTAAGTGTCCAATACACTAGTACACAACACTAGATAAACATGTTTACCCGCTATAGACGAAGGCATCAACTACATATCACAAGTATAAATCTCCATCATATTTGAGCAACACTAGTACACAACAATAGAAATACATGTTTACTCATTTCATTAGGTCTCTCTCTCTCTCTCTCTCTCTCTCTCTCTCTCTCTCTCTCTCTCTCTCTCTCTCTCTCTCTCTCTCTCTCTCTCGCTCGCTCGCTCGCTCGCTCGCTCGCTCAAAATTCACTAGGCATCAGCTACATCCAAACCTATGAACAAAATTAGTAAACTTTTGAAAGTTTCTATGCCTAAATTAGTACTATTTTTTTATAACGAAACTACTAACATTTTCTATAACAACACTATACCTCAACATTCATAGTACTTTCTATAACGAAACTACTCAAATTTTC
>NC_041381.1:564143618-564183577 GCF_002162155.2 Triticum dicoccoides | reverse complement strand
GAAGGAGTAGGGCAGTTGGAGGAGGGTTGCCGGAGGAAGAGGGGAGGAAGAAGGTCGGGCGGGGGGGAGGGGGAAGGGCGGGGGGAGGAGGAGGGACGAGGGAGGAGGGAGGAGAGGGTCACGGCATAGCTACGAAGGAGGAGGGAGGACGGCGGCGGCAATGCGGTGGCGACGGCAATGCGGTGGGCGGCGGAGGCGGAGTGGCAATGAGGAGTGAGGGAGGGAGAAGGTCGGGTGCGTGGGAATTGGATAAAGTGGCATTAGTAGTAGCGCTGGTCACGGACGGGCGCTACTGCTAAGTCGTAGGCCAGTGTTGCTGCTAAGTGTGGCCCACTTGTTGGCGCAGTGCACCCGTAGTAGTAGCAGTGGGTCGGGGGCACTCGCTACTACTATAGTTTTAGCAGTAGCGCGGGATGGACAGTCGCGCTGCTACTACGGGTAGCCCCCGTCGGTAAGGTGGCCACCATTTAGCAGTAGCGGTGGATGGTAAATCAACATTACTGCTATACACATACCTGTAGCGCTGATTTGTAGCCAGCGCTACCGCTAAGTAGCATTAGTGTGGGTCCTTGACCCCGCGCTACTGCTAAGGTTCTACCTATAATGTTTCTCCAGTAGTGGCTACTAAGGAGCGCAAGGGCATATTGGGAGAGGGCAGCGAAGAAGGCATCGCTACGGGGCATAGGGGAGCTAGCTAAGGTGTCAGTACGACCATGTGAACGACGAACGATGGTGACATGGTGCTCGGACCTAATCACGGGAGAGGGCGGGGAAGAAGGGGGAAAAGCCAAGGGAGCAAGGGAAGCTGGCAGACAACTTCAGGAGGCCTTATCCCCTCTTCGGCTAGCCGCCAACAAGTAGGAGGTGGGGGTTACGCGCGTGCGTTGACCACATGCACATCCTTCTGTCCAAAGGTAGAAGATGAGAGGGGCTCTAGGTTGTGTTGGCTATTGGGCCCACTGATCAAATACCGCTATGACCTTGTCCATGTCAGCAAACCACTAGAGGAAACCCACATAAGATGTTTTCTGAACGGTATTGGATAGATCACGGAGTTAAGAGAGCAAAAAAATGGTTAGGGGGTTATGTGAACCATCAAGTTTCTTCAGGGTAGTAAAATGGACATTTTCTTTCAAAATATCACGAACGTATTTTTGAAACTAGTGAAGATTTTTTTTAATTTAATGTTTATTTTTTAATGGTATGAAACATTTCTTCGGAATTCTAAACGAACATTTATTTTACATGTATAAAGATTTTTAAAAAAATCATGTATATTTTGTTTGGAATGCGTGAGCATTTTGTAATATAACCAACATTCTTTTGAATGTTATATCACCATTTTTAAAAATTACTATGGTAATAAACTTTTTACACCGTGTTAACAATTTTCATACTCAGAGTGAATGTTTATTTAAAAAATTTATGTTAATTAAGTATTTTATTAGAAAATACATATGTATTTAGAATATCCTAAAGTATAAATAAAAAATAAAAGTAAAAAAGAACGAAACTGGTGAACTATATTTACTGGCCCAGCCTACTTAGGATGCTGATAAGGCGAGGAGACATAGACACGTTTGGGAAGAAGGGAAAACTTTGCTTTTGCCACTCTAGTTTTTTGTCCACCTTGCTTATGCCACTCTAGAAGTTGACATTTTATTTTTGCCACTCTTAGCTTTTGACAATATTCACTTTTTTCATCTGTGGCAAAAGCAAAATTTTCAGAGTGGCAAATGTGATGTATTATCAAAAGCTAAGAGTGGCAAAAGTGAAATAAAAAATTATCGTTTTGCCATGGAATGGCATTTATGATGTATTGTCAAAAGTTGAGTGGCAAAAGCAAAGTTAGGCGAGACGGTGGCGGCTCCCTGAAGATGGAATAAAGGTCTTCACGCCTAGCCCGTTTCGGTGACGCGTCTTGCATCATCGATGGGCGTGTGGAGTTGTGTCTCCAGCGGATCGTCTTTGGTGAATTTGCTCGGATTTATTGGTTGTTCATCTTCGTTCGTGTGTTTTCAGGTTGGATCATTTTAATCTACAGTCTTCATCCACGGCGGTTGCTGTTCTGATGTGTTGGTTCTACGCGGCCTTAGCACGATGACTTCCCGATTGTCTACTATAATAAGGTTTGCCCGGCTCCGGCGAGGGAGGGGCGGTGACAGCGACGCGTCTTCGGCTCGTTTTAATGCTTGTAGTCGTCGCTAGGTGGTCTACGGATCTGAATGTAATTTTTATTATTTCTAGTGCTCGTTGTACTACCATGGAAGGGGAGCCTTGGCGCAGTGGTAAAGCTGCTGCCTTGTGACCATGAGGTCACGGGTTCAAGTCCTGGAAAGAGCCTCTTACAGAAATGTAGGGAAAGGCTGCATACAATAGACCCAAAGTGGTCGGACCCTTCCCCAGACCCTGCGCAAGCGGGAGCTACATGCACTGGGGCTGCCTTTTTTTTCGTTGTACTACCATCATTGAAAATGAATAGATTGGAAGTTTTTTTTAAATAAAAAAATTAAGAGTGACAAAACTAAGATGTCAAATTCTAGAATGGCATAAGCAAAATGCACAATAAACTGGAATGGTAAAAACAAAATTTTCCCCGGGAAGAACATCTTCGGATCATTTTCTAGGGCCTCTCTGCCGCGCGCGCACACAGTCCTAAAAATGCCAACTGCCTCCTAAAAAAACTCCAACTGGGTTTGCGGCGGATCTCGAGGCAGAAGCCGCCACCCCAGCACGATACTTGGCGCACGGACAGAGGCGGAATCCCGTCACGATTCACACAGCCTCCCAGTTCGTCTCTCACTTCAAGGTTCGAGCTGCAACGACGAGTGGCCAAGCAAGAGAGCTGCAACGACGAGTGGCCAGTACTAACTCATGTGCTACTGCGTTTCGAAAACAAAGGGACTGGAACAAGACATGACAGCCCATGCAGATGCAGGACTCACTATAGCCTGACCCATTATAGGTTGACACATTACAGATCTGTACGCATAGGTTGCAACTCATGTGTTCCAGCCCGTAGTCACACTATAGCCTGACACATTACAGATCACGAGGCCCATACGGCCGGCAAAAGCCCACCACACCACGGTACTTGTTGGCGCATGGACAGAGGCACGATTCGCAGTTCGCAGTTCGCTGCCCCGTTCGGCTCTCTCTCTCGCTTAGGTTCCAGCCAACCCCAGCTGCAATGGGCTCCGTGGCGGCGCCGCCGTGCCACGTCGTGGCCGTGCCGTTCCCTGGCCGCGGCCACGTTAACGCGATGCTGAACCTGTGCCGCCTCCTCGCCGCCCGCGACGGCGTCTCGGCCACGGTCGTCGTCACCGAGGAGTGGCTCGGCCTTCTCGGCGGTCCCGTGCTCGCACCGGGCGTCCGCCTCGAGGCCATCCCCAACGTCATCCCCTCCGAGCACGGCCGCGCGGCCGACTGGGCCGGGTTCGTGGACGCCGTGTACACCAAAATGGAGGCGCCGTTCGAGCTCCTGCTCGACCGTCTCGGGGCCGCGCCCGCGGCCATCGTCACCGACACGTTCGTGCCGGGGGCGGTGCGCGTCGGCAACCGGAGGGGCGTCCCCGTGTGCATCCTCTCGGCGCTCGGCGCCACCATGTTCTCCGTGCAGTACCGCTTCGACCGGTTGCCCACGGCTGCCCGCGGTAGCGCTGACATGGCCGGTACCAGTTCTACGCCCCAACTCGTCCCTCGTAGTGTGATGTTCTTCTTTGTCTACTCTGCAGCAAACCAGTGCATTAATGGTACTGTACATGATTAGCCTTAAATCTCATGCAGATGTCACTGATCCTTGTCTGATGGAAAACTATATTCCTGGACTCAAGTCGATCAGGCTAACCGATCTTGAGCCCACGCACTCGGACAAGATTAGGCTGGACAAAATCCTTGAAGCATACCCGTATGTGAGGAAAGCACAATGTGTCATCTTCACCTCCTTCTACGAGCTCGAGAGCAACGCCATTGACTTTCTAAGGCAAGAGCTCCCCTGCCCGGTGTTTGCCGTTGGTCCTTGCATCCCATTCATGTCACTCCAAGAAAACCAGGCAGATTCAGAGGAAGAACAAGGCTACAAGACTTGGCTGGACACACAGCCGGCGAGCTCAGTGCTCTACGTCTCACTCGGCAGCTTCCTCTCCGTGTCGTCCGCCCAGCTCGACGAGATCGCCATTGGCCTGGCCCAGAGCAAGGTCAGGTTCCTCTGGGTGCTCCGAGACGCGTGCTCCCGAGTGCAGGATTTGATCCGTGGAGGCGACGGCGTGGTCGTTCCGTGGTGTGACCAGCTCAAGGTCCTGTGCCATCCATCCCTCGGTGGGTTCTTCACCCACTGCGGCATGAACTCGACGCTCGAGGCGCTGTACGCCGGCGTGCCGATGCTGACTCTGCCGATAGCCTTCGACCAGCCGATCAACAGCCGGCTGATCGTCGATGAGTGGAAGGTCGGGTACAGCCTCAAGGAGAAGGCCCGGGCCGACGGCGTCATTGGTAGAGAGGAAATCGCGGAAACCGTGAAGAGGCTGATGAACCGTCGTGGTGATGGCGAGGGCACGAGGAGGAGAGCTTCGCTGCTGAAGGAGGCTTCCCGCGCCGCCGTTGAAGTGGGTGGTTCCTCGGACAGAGATATGGCGTCTTTCATCAATTACATTTCACATTTCAAGGACTGATATGTTCTTAGAGGCTACATTCTCAAACAAACGTACTACCTCCGTTCCATAATTCCTGTCGTGGTTTTAGTTCAGAAATACTAGTGGGTTCCTTATCGTGATGTATTCGAATTTGATTTGTAGTAGCTGCTAGTACTCCACCATTTCCAAATGAACTCTGGTCTATTTTCTCATGGAATGGGGGAGATTTCTAATACATTCAGAATAATCTCTTTGGTGTAGTAAACTTGCACAAGATTCAATTGGTGGCAGAGGGAAATACCCAATGGTTCCTGGGGACATCTGTCCCCGGAATCTCACCGGTCATCCGCAGCTGCCTATTAGTATAGTTATGTACTTTCGTTCTGTATTACAGCGTTCTCAGCAGCAGTTCTTGTACTCCCTCCGTTTTTATTTACTCTACATATTAGAGTTGACTGAAGTCAATCTTCGTAAAGTTTGACCAAGTTCATAGAAAATAATATAGACATTTATCATAATAAATCTATACGATGTGAAACTATATTTAATAATAAATCTAACGTTGTTGATTTGTTATTGTATATCTTAATATTTTTATTTATAAACTTGCTCAAAGTTTGTAAAGCTTGACTTTGACCAAAGCTAATATGCGAACTAAATAAAAACGGAGGGAGTATTTGATTCCTTCGGTCCAGTTTGACGTGTGGCCCCACACTCATTTACCCCAGCTACTTTCTCCCCAACTGTCCCTGATGTTCACCACAGTGCAAAGCGCGTCTGTCCACTGAAAAGAAGACATTCTTGTGGCCCACGCCCTTGTGGTGTTGCTTTTTGATCAATGTTTGTCTGGACTGCTAATTACCTCGATGGCCAGCATCTATGTTTTTATTTGTCTCTACGGAATAGAAAAGTGAGCATCGTTGCGACTCGGGGGGATAGTTACTACGTTCTGTTTTTCTTATTCTTCCTTCCTTACTCTAGTATTCCATCCGTTTCTAAATATAAGTTGTTTTTAGAGATTTTATAATACAGACCACATACAGATGTATATAAATATATTTTAGAGTGTAGATTTACTCATTTTGCTCCATATGTAGTACATATTGGAGTTTAAAAGGTTTATATGTACGAACGGAGGAAATAAGTCTTTTTAGAGATTTCAATGCAGACTACATACGGACTTATATGGACATGCTTTAGAGTGTAGATTTACTCATTTTGCTCTATATGTAGTTTGTGGTGGAATCTTCAAAAAGACTTATATTTAGGAATGGTGGGAATAGTAGCTGTTAAAGAAAGTCACGAGGAGTATGATTTGCTTGGCCTATAGAAATATGCGACTAATCCTTTTTTTGTTCCTTTTTTTCAAAAAGATCCATGTTCCTTGCATGTATGAAATCAATTCGAGTTTTGTGCCCTCACTTAGTATGTTTTTGTAGATTACAAATTCAGTTTGGTATTATTTCACTGGATAGACTCCGTTTTCAATCATTTGCAAGCTGCTGCGTAGTACAATTTGATAATCTTTAAGTTGGCCCACACCCTTGATCACAATTAACTTGAATTGGTTTAGAAAACATACTATACGCACGGAAAGATTAATGATTAGAAGTGGGCTATTCAATTACATCGATCCATGCATGAAATATACATGAAGGCATACAAGCACAAACTTTCAACACGGGACGTACATCCGTCCAGCGGCAATATATAAATTTTTTTTCGGGGGGCAATATATAATTTTACTCACGAATCCTCGAGCATCATATAGTCCGCTGGCGAGCCAGGCGTCGAGCTGCTCTCTATTCTTTTTCTTTCACGTCTAATAAACTAATTCAGTGGAACAAATGAAAGATCATTTCTTCAACCCTGTATGGCACCAGGGGTAGATGGTCTTTTCATGTTGCAGTTAACACTGTTTGTGGCCAAACTAGATAGAAGTGTCACATAGGGAACACATTTTAGGGCCAAATAGGAAAGAAAAACTTTTTTGGGCCGAATAGGGAAGCAAATTTTAAGAAAAGGCCAAATAAGGAATTCTCTCTTCAATTAAAGGATGACCAACCAACTACCAGAATTTACTGTCCTCCCTTTTTTTACTGCTAACGGACTAACCACTGGCCGATCATCTTTAACTAATGTCTGTGTTATTACGTTACATGCAAACACGACTTGTACAAAAGGTTCTATTTTAACTAGTATGAATGCCCGAGAAATTTTACTGTTATTAATGTATAATTTTTAGCATTTTATCCAGTTCATGTAGGAAACTTTTGCTACTAAACAGTTTTCTTTCCTCCTGTACTTACATTTTTTCCATGTTAAACACCACTTAATCATATCTCGTTACCATGAGACCGTACAGCTTGATTTACTACTTGCTTACTAACCTAACTACATTCTTTCTAAGATATGTATCCCGTCTTTTTAATAGTTTCTTTTTTGCCTATTATAAGTATACGTGATCAAGGATCAACGTAATAATGAACGCAGGATGAAGTCAAGCTTCTGTTTATCGAAGTTATGGTGTCTATCTCCTCTGACAAGCGCATCGGGCGTGCAAAAAGTTTTGCCTGTGCAACCAGCACAACATTTATAGATCAAGCACGGCAAAACGCGTCTGGCCACTGCAGTAGATCCTGTACTGTCCTGTTCTTAGGCTCGCACTACCTCCGTCCTAGTTTATAGGTTTCCTTTATAGTTTGTGCCAAATTTTGACTAAAGATTTTAACTAACAAAATGTTAATGCATGTCAAGAAAGTTTATCTCATTGGATTCGTATTTGAACATAGTTTTCAAAAATATAATGTTTGGTGACGTGTGTGAACATTTTGTTAGTTTAATTTATGATCAAAATTTGGCACGAAATACAATGGGGACCAATAAACCCGGACGGAGGTAGTACAACACTGTTCTTCACATGTATATGCCGCTTTCCACGTCTAAATGCACAACGTATAGGAAGACATGCTACTTTAGCTACACATCGCAATGCACTTCCTGACGAAGAGGATTCCAGGGACACATGTCTCCATAGACCAAAAGTTCGCCTCCGCTGGTGGCAGATTGTTAATAACTCAAACAACTTTCGCTGGTGTAGTAAGTCGACTCCACAACCCTCTTTGCTTTTAAGGAGGCCTATTAACTCCTTTTTCTGCACTTTTCTGCCGGTGTAGTGTATTTGTGACTTTAACTTCTCTTTGTACTCTTCGTCTTTGTCTTTGAAGGAATAATTAATTATTACAATAGCTCTCGTTGTCTTTGAGAAAGTCACTTGCATTATTCAAAACACTTGCAAGTAAGCACATGAGTATTTTGTTCAATTACAACCAGAGAAGTGGCCAATACCACACAAGAAATTGGAAAAGCTTTAGGACACCTTTGCTTCAAAGGATTTTTATAGGAATTCCAGAGGATTATAATCCTTAGAAATTTTTTCTACGTTGGTTGTTCGATTCATAGGATTGAACGAATTTTTTCTAAGGATTTCTTTGTATTTCTTCTCTTAGGATTTCTAGCATTCACTCAAACCTCTTTCAAAGAATCTTTCATTTCTCCTATGATGCCTAGAGGATTGTATCTTCCCAGTGCGTGTTGGAAATATGAGCAATTTTCCGAATGATTTTATTACCAGAAATACTAGATAAAGCATGACTAATATAGCAAATATAAAGTAAGTCATGCAATCTGACAAAGAGAAGGTAAACATCATCTGCATATATGAACTTGAGGTAAACATATCTAGAACAGACACTAGATGAAGATGCTTATACCACATAGAACCTAACATATGTAGGGCAGAGACTAGAGCCAAGAACTGTAGCACGACTTCTAACAGAAAGGATAAGAACATGTATGGCACAGCAGCAGCAGAAGCGCTGGTCTTGGGGTCGATGTCCTCGCCTGCCATGTCGTCGAGGAGGTCGTGGACGTCGGGGAAGAAGTCGTCGTCGGGGAAGTAGTCGTCGGCGACCGGATCGTCCGTGATGAAGCAGCCAGTAGTCGCGCTGAGCGCTCCCCAAAAACCTTATCACCCTTCTCCCGTACAGGACTCAAAAGGTGCGGTCTCGGAGGCCTACTGTCCCAACGCGCGGTGCACGCCGCAAGCCGGGATGAGGAAGACAGCAGTAGCGCAGAGTTTGGAACTGTGTGGCGAGAGGAAGAGAACCTTCTGATGTGTATCTCGGGAGAGGAGCGACCTCTCTTATATAGGCACAGCAGAGGGACGCGAACAGGCTGCGCCGGGAGGTGAAGCAACGGAGGGAGACGAAGTGAACAGGCAGCACGCGAAGAGGTGCGCCGTTCGTATTCATTATCCACTACCGCAAAACTTTTCAGCTCCCACGTGACGTTTCGTATACCCGTAGTGCGTGGCAAAAATTAGACATCGGCTCGGCTCATTCCCGCAACCCGCGGCGCGGCGCGGTGCGGCGAGGCGGGCGGCGGAGGAGGAGCGCGCGTGGATGTTCCTCTTGTTCTCATGCTCATACAAGTGGGGAAGGAGCCTCCCTTATAAAGAGGTCCAACTCCCTCTAAACTAGCAAGGTGGGACTAAACTTTAGTTCCACCTCTTGCCTTGCACAAATGGGCTGCGTGAGCCTCTAGGATTTATTAGGAATTTCTGAAACTACTATTGGGCTAGGCCCAAATAGGCAAAAATTTCAGCAATCCCCCACCAGATCCCAGAGGCACACAAAATTTGCCTTTGGTTCCAAAACACTGTTTTATATACTGGTGCTGCAGTGGAGACTGTTAAGTTGAACTTCCACCTAGAACTCTATGCTACACTAGTAAGCAACTTGAACAGTGGACTGGGCCTTGAACTACAAGTTTTCTGTGAATCTAGCTTCACATAAAGCCTTGACCGATACGTGGCTACCGTGGGTCTTCCCCGCAAGTGGAGCTTATGCGTCATACTCCGTGACCTTTCATGAGTTTACTAGAGAGAACCCTACTCTCATAGATTGCGAAGTTTAACAATCAGACTCATATAGGTGCGTTCTTCAAAAGATGTTCTGTAGGACAACATCTCTGCTTCAAAGAGCCACTTAGAACACATTAAGATATACATAAACCTGCCATGCAGATTAGGAGAGTATTGCATCTTCATGGAGTGGTATTTTATCAGTAGGAATACTCTCCTCCCAGTTGACCAACAGCTTGTCTTCCACATCTAATTCACGGGATCTCCGATCACAAAGAATAGGTTACCACTGTGAACAACTCATATTGTGGGTCTCATACCCATCTCCCTCGATGCATTATCTATCACATTACATGATAGACCCTTAGTAAAAGGATCTGCCAGATTTTTAGAAGTTTGGACATAATCCAATGCAATAACTCCGGAGTTTTTCATTTTTCTGACAGACTTTAACCTTCTCTGAACGTGTCTTGATGACTTCATGTTATCCTTTGAGATACTCACTTTAGTGATCACAGTTTGATTGTCACAGTTCATAAGGATACCCGGTACAGGTTTCTCAACTACCGGCAAGTCATTCAAGAGCCGGCGAAGCCAATCTGCTTTGACCGTAGCTGTATCTAGTGTTGTGAGTTCTGCTTCCATTGTTGACCTCGTTAAGATGGTCTGCTTGCAAGACTTCCAAGAAACAGCGCCACCTCCATGAGTGAATACATAACCGCTCGTGGCCTTTATCTCATCAGCATCTGAGATCCAGTTTGAGTCACTATACCCTTCAAGCACCTTTGGATGCCCAGTGTAGTGAATTCCATAATTCGCAGTGCCTTTCAAATAACGCAAAACTCTCTCTAGAGCTTTCCAATGCACATCTCCTAGTTTTGAAACAAACCAACTCAGTTTGCTAACAGCAAAAGAGATGTCAGGTCTTGTAGCACTTGCTAAGTACATAAGCGAGCCAATAATCTGAGAATACTTCAATTGATCTCTAGCAATTCTTCGATTCTTTTGAAGTAGCACGCTAGCATCATATGGTGTTGGAGAGGGCTTGCAGTCACTATAGCCAAAGCGACTCAAGATCTTTTCCACATAGTGAGATTGAAGCAATGTAATCCCACCATCATCATTTCTCAACAACTTGATGTTCAGAATGACATCAGCCACTCCTAAATCCTTCATCTCAAAACAGCGAGATAGGAAATCCTTAACTTCCTTAATAACATTCAGATTTGTTCTGAAAATCAGTATGTCATCAACATACAAGCAAAGCATAACTCCCTCGCCCCCACCATGGCGATAGTACACACATTTGTCAGCTTCGTTCACAATAAAGCCTGCAGCTGTTAAAGTTCTTTCGAACTTCTCATGCCACTGTTTGGGTGCTTGCTTGAGTCCATACAAAGACTTCAGCAACTTGCACACTTTCCCTTCCTGACCATCTATTACAAACCCATCTGGTTGTTCCATATAAATTTCCTCATCCAACTCTCCATTTAGAAAAGCAGTCTTAACATCCATTTGATGAACGAGAAGACCATGTGAGGCAACTAGTGAAAGTAGAACTCGAATAGTGGTCAGTCAAGCCACATGTGAGTAAGTATCAAAGAAGTCTTCTCCTTCCTTTTGGGTATAACCCTTTGCCACGAGCCAAGCCTTGTACTTTTCAATAGTACCATCAGGCCTAAGCTTCTTCTTGAATACCCATTTGCATCCTATAGGTTTGCACCCATAAGGACGATCAGTTATCTCCCAAGTTTGATTCGCCAAGATGGAATCCATCTCGCTACGAACCGCTTCCTTCCAGTAGTCTGCATCTTCCGATGCATAGGCCTCTGAAATAGAACTGGGAGTGTCATCTATGAGATACACAAGAAAATCATCACCAAAGGACTTTGCAGTCCTCTGTCTCTTGCTCCTAATAGGAACTTCATTGTTCTCCTCCACAGGACTTTCAAAGTGTTCCATCGAAATGGAAGGTTTGGTAATTGTAACTAGTTCCTGATTCGATGAACTAGGCATCTCCTGATTAGATGAGGTAGCCATATCCTTCATGGGAAAGATATCTTCAAAGAAAGTCGCATCATTCGACTCCATGATCGTACCGACATGCATGTCAGGTACCTCAGATTTTACAACCAAGAATCTATAGCCAATGCTATGAAAAGCATATCCCAGGAAAACACAATCCACAGTCTTTAGTCCAAGTTTCCGCTTCTTTGGAATTGGAACATTGACTTTCGCCAAACAACCCCATGTTCGTAGATAAGAGAGTTTTAACCTTTTCTTCTCCCATTCCTCGAATGGAGTTATCTCTTTGTTCTTTGTGGGGACTCGATTTAGGACATGACACGCTGTCAATATCGCCTCCCCCCACCATGCCTTGGAGAGACCCGATGTGTCTAACATGGCGTTAATAAATCAGTTAGAGTATGGTTCTTTCTTTCGGCCACCCCATTTGACTGATGTGAGTAGGGAGGCGTCCTCTCATGGATTATACCATGTTCCGCACAAAAAGCATCAAATTCATTGGAAAAATACTCTCCACCGCGGTCGGACCTAAGCCTCTTGATTTTTCGATCAAGTTGGTTTTCCACTTCAGCTTTATAGATCTTGAAAAAGTTCAAAGCCTCATCCTTAGATTTCAGAAGATACACACGGCAGTATCTAGTGGAGTCGTTGTCGGTGTCAAAACCGACGGATCTCGGGTAGGGGGTCCCGAACTGTGCATCTAGGCGGATGGTAACAGGAAACAAGGGACACGATGTTTTACCCAGGTTCGGGCCCTCTTGATGGAGGTAAAACCCTACGTCCTGCTTGATTTATATTGATGATGTGGGTATTACAAGAGTAGATCTACCACGAGATCAAGGAGGCTAAACCCTAGAATCTAGCCTATGGTATGATTGTTGTTCGTCCTACGGACTAAAGCCATCCGGTTTATATAGACACCGGAGAGGGCTAGGGTTACACAAAGTCGGTTACAATGGTAGGAGATCTACATATCCGTATCGCCAAGCTTGCCTTCCACGCCAAGGAAAGTCCCATCCGGACACGTGACGAAGTCTTCAATCTTGTAACTTCATAGTCTTGGAGTCCGGCCGATGATGATAGTTCGGCTATCCGGACACCCCCTAGTCCAGGACTCCCTCAGTAGCCCCTGAACCAGGCTTCAATGACGATGAGTCTGACGCGCATGTTGTCTTCGGCATTGCAAGGCGGGTTCCTTCTCCGAATAATTTATAGAAGATTGTGAACACCAGGATAGTGTCCGGCTCTGCAAAATAAATTCCACATACCACCGTAGAGAGAATAATATTTACACAAGTTCAATCTGCTGACGTTTTTGGTGGCGTGACGTCACACCACTTCCAAGCCTTTACTCGAATCGTTTTTATTGTACCACCTCAGCGTGTTTAGCGAAGCGGTTTCCTTGGCACGTCTTGCCTAAGCAGAGATCATGTTCCCCTTATTCCAGGATTCCCATCAATACGGACGTGGGTAACCCAACCGCGCCATTGATTGCGGCGCTTAGGAGATAAGCGAGTTTTATCAGGCCGGTGGGGACGCATGTTTCCATCCGCCCATATAAGGGGATAAAGATCCAACCCTTTTATCTGCACCTTGGCTTATCCATCTCCGCGAACTCAAGCTCCAGCGCCCAAGTCCGCACATCTCACCTCAACCTTCTCCAACTATGTCCGGAGCGGGAGGCAAGTGGATGGCCTCCTCCGTTACGGAGGGGCACATCCAGAAGCTGCGCAGCGCCGGATATCTGTTCAGCGACATCGTGCACCGGCTCCCCAATGAGGGAGAGCTCATCCCCGCCCCCAGGCCCCACGAGAGGGTAGTATTTCTTCCCCATTTCCTTCGCGGACTGGGCTTCCCACTCCATCCCTTTGTCCGGGGGCTCATGTTCTACTAGGGCCTGGATTTCCATGATCTGGCCTCGAATTTTATCCTCAATATCTCGGCGTTTATCATCGTGTGTGAGGCCTTCCTCTGCATCCAGCCCCACTTCGGCTTGTGGCTCAAGACCTTCAGTATCAAGCCGAAGGTGGTAAAGGGCAGCCAAGCGGAGTGCGGAGGCGCCATGGTGGGCAAGATGCCCAACGTTACTTGGCTTGAGGGCACTTTCGTGGAAACCATTAAGGGGTGGCAATCGGGGTGGTTCTACATCACCGAGCCGCGTGACCCTGAATGGGCAGCGGCCCCCGAATTCAGATTTGGCATCCCCATACGGCTCACCTCCTGGAAAGAGAGCGGCCGGACATGGGGTGATTCGGAGGAGCTGACCGGACTCCAAGCCTGCATCAAAAAGCTAGTGAAAAGGAAGCTCAAGCTCGTTAATGTAGTCTAGGTCATGCTCATCCGCCGGATTCTCCCGTGCCAACGACGGGGCTTCAGTATGTGGGAGTTCAATTCGGTGCAGCACCAGACTTTGAGCGGGCTCTTCGACACTACGTACGAAGATGTCTGGAGAGTGTTGTTTAAAGGTGCCAAGGCCCCCGCATCCGCTACCAAAGATCGCGGATTCAGCTTGCAGAATCCGTCTAGTGAGGTAAGCGATTTTTCCCTTTTAAGGGACACTTGTTTTTCATAGATTGACTCTATGCAGGATCTAAACTCCCTCTCCTTTGACAGGACTTGCTAGAGAAGGCTGAACAGACTATCTGTCCGGCCCCATTGCCAAAGGACCCAGTGGACGCCCGCTTAACGGGGCTGCTGGCTCCGGTACCCCACGTGGTGCCGGAGAAGAAGGCCAAGAAGAAGGCCACGGGCACTCATAAGAGTTCCCGTTTTCAGGTGTCATCGGACGATGACTCCGAGGCAGACTCCTCCCACAAAGGCGAGGAGGAAAAGAAGAAGGCCTCTCCCCCAGCGGAGGGAGGGAAGAAAAGGAAGGCTTCCCCAACGGGGGAGGCCGAAGGGTCAAAGAAGGGAAAGACTCTTCCCCCAGACTGCTCTGCCAACGCCAGTGATGATGACGAGGATTGGCCTCCAAGGGCCAAGCCCTTGGCGAGATCGTAAGTATCCGGACTCTCGAATAACTTCATGGTTTTTCTTTTCGCCACATAGTGTCTTTCTAATGCCGCATACAACCCTGTAGTCCGCCCAAGGATGATTTTCCCGCTTCGTCGAGCGGGTCCTTGGGTGCGTCGGATATGGATTCCCTTCCGACCGCCTCCACCCCACGTGATGCGGACGGTGCCGAGGTGGGATCCCGGGAAGGGACCCGCCAGGAGGAGGAGGAGGCCCCGGAGGTGCCGCAGGGCAAACTCCCGGACTTTGCGCCGGACTCCGCACCGAAACCTGAAGTGGCTCCGGAGTCCGGCGGGCGGCCCCTTTGTAAGAAGGGCAAGACCGCGATGCCCGCGGCCTCTGTCCAACCGAAGGCGCCGGATAGCTTGCTGGAGGCGCTCAACGGCGCCTCCATCGAAGAGGAACACTGCACCTTCATGAGTGCAGTGATTCAGAAGGCCAAGAGCGGGCTGACCAAAGCCTGCAGCAGCCTTCTGACAGGCTTTGAGGTAAGAATTTTGTTATATGTAGAATAGTACTGCATAGACAGTAGCCGATGATGCTCGGTTCGGTATTCGGAAAGAAAAGTCGGACTGAGGATCTAAAAAGATATACGCAGGAGTCATATATAAGAAATATGTCAATATGGGATTGCAGGCTGTGCTGCTGACCTTTGCCGCACTGACTGCGGAGGTCAATACTTTGAAGCAAAGCCTCGAGCGGTCTGAGAACGAGCTCGGCCGTGCCAAGAAGCAGCTCGAGGACAAGGAAGGTGAATAACACCGTATTGAGATTGTACCTTACAGAAAAGGATTTGGTTGCAAGAAAATTGACAAGGATAACATGGGTATTGCAGGTGCCACGACCGAGGTGGCGACCCTGAAGGAGGTGGTAGCCGCGGCCGAACATAATGCGGCCGCGGAGTGCACCGAGCAAGAGAAACAAGAGGCGCGGGTGGCGGAGGTACAGCAAGGGCTCCAGGATCTCGTGGAGAAACAGGAGACCCTGGAGTGTGACTCGAAGACTCGAGAGTCCGAGCTTGCATCGGCTCTTGAGAGTGCCAAAGCCGCTAAGGCCGAAGCCTACAAGGCCCTCCAAGAAATCGAGGCGTTGAAGAAAATAGCAGCGAGTAAGGCATTTTTCATGCAAAGTAAGCATGTGAGTGTGAATTACCTATCACTTACCCGAATTCAGAGCTCTCCAGGAGCGTTCGCAGATCTTCCTCGCAGCGTGGCCGATGCTGCCGCTTTCTAGCGGGCTGAGGAGGGGAGCTCGACGGAGAAGGTCTTCTGGTCTCAGTATGCTGAGGCCGGACATCCGGTGCCCCTTAGCGACCAACTGAAGCAGCTGGTTGAGCTCCACAAGGTGGCCGAACAGGCCATGAGGGGCCTCATAGTTCGGCTGTGGCCTAAGGAGGCCGTGCCTGGGAGCTACTTCGGCCTGGTGCGGCGGCTGGTGGATGCGTGTCCATGGGTTGAAGTCATCAAGCACTCCGCCTGTATTGAAGGTGCCAGTCGGGCCCTTGCCCGTGCAAAGGTGCACTGGGGCAAGATGGATGCTGAGAAGCTTGTGACGGACGCGCCACCGCTGGGCAAGGAGTATCGTACGCCCGAGATGTATTATAAGACTGTTCTGAAGGGTGCCTGCACTATTGCGGGTGAGTGCTCCAAAGATGTAATATTCGAGTAGACTCGCATTTTGTTATCCTGTGCGCCAAAAACTTTGTTCATATGCGCAAAGCAACGCTTGTTAATTTAAAATATTACCTTCTGTGCGGCCGTTTATCGAATCTGAGAGATGGCAAGTCGTCGGCTTCGGCCCCCATGCCACGAGTGCTGGGGTGTTCGGGATAAATTTGAGCACTCTTGTTCCCATTTTTGGGTCCATCTAGGGAGGCGCTCAACACAACGAACAAGGCAACCGGACTTATAATGCTTGAACACTCTCACTTAGCCATAGAATTCTATAATTTTAAATTTCGGCGAAGCCCCTAGTGTTCGGAAGGCCGAATTTGGGGCGCTATCCACGCCTGGGCCGGACAAAGCCGGTTCCTCGCTCTAAGCGGCATAAGTCTTTAGGGACTCGAAAAAACCTCTCGAATAGCGACCGGCTCTCGCCTCATCATGACGGTCAGTTTTAGCTTTCTCCACTGAGGCGCTCGCCCAGCTCAACTGGGGCGCAATCGCAGTGGTTCTCCCAGTGCTACCTTAGCCGATAGAACGGAACATAAGGTACCAAAACATGGGAGCCGGGCAAACCCAACTATTGACCCAAGACATGATTCGGAGCCGATGCATATAATGCTATAAGTTCGGGGTGCCGCACTTTTGAAAGTGTTCGGACTTGTCGCACCATGATGCGAGAAACATAAGCCCCTGGTGTATTTAGCCGTACCAAAGTGTACGGATGCAACATGTCATAAATGAATATATGTATAAGAAAGGAATGCAATTGTAAGCAAAAAGGGTGCATTGTTTATTCAAGAAATACTGCTGTGAATGCAGAACGATACAAATGGTGCGAGAAGCAAGGGATGGGACTATTAAACATGTCTCCCTCCAGGGGTAGGCTGCGGAATGGTGTATAAAACAGATTTAATGCTCATAATGGAGACCACCTGGATATTCGTTGTAGCCTCTCTCCTTCCCTGGCTGTTGCATCGTTAGTTCGACGGGTCTACTGCCGGACAGGGCCTCTGATGAGCGGGGTCCTGTGGTAAAAAGAAAAGAAAAGAAAAAAAGAACGACACACTTGAGAGCCCCTGGTGTGGTTAAGCCGCATCCTGGGCCTATCATGGTCGTGCCCCTCCCCCTATGCCCATGGTATCTTCAGAGCGTAATGATGTACGCGAAGGACCCGTCTTCGAATTTTGTAGGGGCTGGGGTAGGGGCCGCATTGCTACGCCTGCTCCGAACATGCCAGGTGGTCTTGTTGTAGGTTACTCCGGGCGCATTTAGCCGTGTCCGGTCGCTTAACAGCCGGACTCGAGAATTGCCTTAAGAGGCTGCACTGTACTTTTGCCGCGAGAGCCGCTGTATGTTCCTCTGTTCGGAGAGAGCGTTCAGTATTTCCGTTGACCGTGATGACTCCTCGAGGGCCTGGCGTCTTCAGCTTAAGGTATGCGTAGTGCGGTACCGCGTTGAACTTTGCAAACGCAATGCGTCCGAGCAGAGCATGATAGCCGCTGCGGAACGGAACTATGTCGAAGATTAACTCTTCGCTTCGGAAGTTATCCGGGGATCCGAATACCACTTCCAGTGTAACTGAGCCTGTACAATTGGCCTCTACACCTGGTATGACGCCTTTGAAGGTCTTCTTTGTAGGTTTAATCCTTGAGGGGTCTATGCCCATTTTGTGCACTGTATCCTGATAAAGCAGGTTCAGGCTGCTGCCGCCGTCCATCAGGACTCTGGTGAGGTGAAATCCGTCAACGATTGGGTCTAAAACCAATGCGGCGAATCCGCCGTGGCGGATACTGGTGGGGTGGTCCCTTCGGTCAAAAGTGATTGGACAGGAGGACCATGGATAGAACTTCGGGGCAACTGGCTCCATCGCGTATACATTCCTGAGTGCGCGCTTCCGCTCCCTTTTGGGTATGTGGGTTGCGTATATCATGTTCACCGTCCGCACTTGTGGGGGGAAACACTTCTGTCCTCTATTGTTTGGCGGTCGGGTCTCTTCCTCGTCATCGCTATGCAGCCCCTTGTCGTTGTTTTCGGCAATTAACTTGCCTGCCTGCTTGAATGCCCAATAGTTCATGTTGGTGTGATTAGCTGGCTTTTCAGGGGTGCCGTGTATCTGGCACGAGCGGTCGAGTATTCGGTTCAAATTGGATGGACCTGGAGTAGTTCTTTTGAATGGCTTTTTTCGTTGACTGGGTTTAGAGCCTCTGAATCCGGCATTGACTGTCGTATCCTCACTGTTGTCGCCGTTAGTGCGGCATTTGTTTTTGTTGCGACGCGGCCTGCCATTGCGGTCCTTGATATCCGGACTGCCAGAATTTTTACTGAGGTTGTTGCTGCGTGCTAGCCAGCTGTCCTCACCCGCGTAGAAGCGGGTCATGAGTGATGTGAGGTCTGCCATGGATTTCGGCTTTTCCTGTCCCAGGTGCCAGGCAAGCCACTCATCACGGATGTTATGTTTGAAGGCCGCGAGGGCCTCCGCATCTGGACAATCGACGATTTGATTTTTCTTTGTTAAGAACCGTGTCCAGAATTATCTGGCCGATTCGTTTGGCTACTGAATTATGTGGCTTAGGTCGTCAGCGTCTGGTGGTCGCACGTACGTGCCTTGGAAGTTATCGAGGAATACGGCTTCCAGGTCTTCCCAACTCCCAATTGACTCTGCTGGCAAGCTGTTAAGCCAATGCCGGGCTGGTCCTTTAAGCTTGAGTGGGAGATATTTGATGGTGTGGAGATCATCACCGCGGGCCATGTGGATATGAAGGAGATAGTCCTTGATCCAAACTGCGGGGTCTGTTGTGCCATCATAAGATTCAATGTTCACGGGTTTAAACCCTTCGGGGATTTGATGATCCATTACTTCATCTGTGAAGCATAGTGGGTGTGCGGCGCCTCTGTACTGGGCGATATCACGACGGAGTTCGAAAGAACTTTGTATAGTTTGTTCGGCCCGGCCGGACTTACTGTGTCCGGCGCGATGGTTGTCGTCGCGTATCATGGGGCGCCCACGCGATCCATAGATCGATCTTGATTGTCTTGCCTTATCCTCCAATATATCTCGCAAGAACGGAGCATTCCCCTGTGGCCTTGTGCTTTTCGAGTGATGCCGGGGTACGGTTCTGCTGGAGGGCCTAGAGGCCTCTCTGTCGCGGCCACGGGGTGGTCGGTCAGCCGTATTGTCTGCGGGTGATGCAGGTTCATATACGTCCTCCTCTAATCGGGGGAGCAGCTTGCGTTTAGGGTAGCTTTTGGAGGGGCGGTCGAGCTCATGCTCTTCGGCCGCAAGGACTTCAGTCCATCTGCCGGCTAGCAGATCTTGATCAGCTCTAAGCTGCTGCTGCTTTTTCTTGAGGCTGTTTGTCGTGGCCATGAGCCTGCGTTTAAAACGCTCTTGTTCGACGGGATCCTCAGGCACGATGAATTCGTCGTCGTCGAGGCTTGCCTCGTCTCTGGAGGGAGGCATGTAATCCTCTACTTCTTTGTCTGCTGCTTTCCCATGAGGGCTGGCGTCTCCCTCCTCCTGCGCTGAATCTTGCTGGAGGGGGTTGTCTTTGGCACTGTCTGGGGTGTTATTATCTCCGGTGCCGGAATCTCCATTCTTGCTGTGGCGGGATTTAGAGCGGCACCGCTGACACCGGCGCTTGGGCTGTTTCTTGGAGGGGTCATCCTCCGCTGTTCCTTCGCCATTCCCATCCTTTGGGATATCCACCATGTATATGTCATATGATGAGGTGGCTTTCCAGTGCCCAGTAGGCGCTGGTTCTTGGTCGTCTCCGGCATCCTCGTCCATACCGTCGATGTCTTCGGAGTCATAGTCTAGCATGTCGGTTAGATCGTCGACAGTGGCTACTAAGTGGGTGGTGGGTGGGCTTTGAATTTCTTCGTCGTCCGCGTCCCAACTGTCCTGACCGCAGTCCGGCCAGGGCTCTCCTGATAATGAGAGATATTTTAGCGAACTTAAGATGTCGCCAAAAGGTGAGTGTTGAAAGATGTCCGCAGCGGTGAACTCCATGACCGGCGCCCACTCGGATTCGATTGGAGGGGGCGCGGGAGGTTCGGAGTCCGGCAAGGGGTCCGGTACCTCGGACTCACGAGCTTCATGAGGGACAAGGTCAGTCTTCGGCTCTATCACCGTAGAGGTTGCAGCCCCCGAGGCGGTGTCTAGCCACCCGTCCTCGATCTGCGCAGCCGGCTCCGAATTGAAGGTCGAAGCGGACTCGTGTGCGGCCTCCAGGTTACTGTCCGGCTGCAGAGCTAAGTCATGCCCGTCGTGACAGTGCGGCGCGCTCGGCTGTGGCTCGAATCCGTCAAAGATCAAGTTCCCACATATGTCAGCCGTGAAGTTCAAACTTCCAAATCTGACCTAACGGCCAGGGGCGTAGCTTTCGATCTGCTCCAGATGGCCAAGCGAATTGGCCCGCACTGCAAAGCCGCCGAATACGAAGATCTGTTCGGGGAGGAAGGTCTCACCCTGGACTGCATCGTTGTTGATGATCAGAGAAGCCATCGAGCCTATCGGCGACGACACAGAGGAACTCTCAATGAAAGCACCACTGTCGGTGTCAAAACCGGCGGATCTCGGGTAGGGGGTCCCGAACTGTGCGTCTAGGCGGATGGTAACAGGAGACAAGGGACACGATGTTTTACCCAGGTTCGGGCCCTCTTGATGGAGGTAAAACCCTACGTCCTGCTTGATTGATATTGATGATGTGGGTATTACAAGAGTAGATCTACCACGAGATCAAGGAGGCTAAACCCTAGAATCTAGCCTATGGTATGATTGTTGTTCGTCCTACGGACTAAAGCCATCCGGTTTATATAGACACCGGAGAGGGCTAGGGTTACATAGAGTCGGTTACAATGGTAGGAGATCTACATATCCGTATCGCCAAGCTTGCCTTCCACGCCAAGGAAAGTCCCATCCGGACACGGGACGAAGTCTTCAATCTTGTATCTTCATAGTCTTGGAGTCTAGCCAATGACGATAGTTCGGCTATCCGGACACCCCCTAGTCCAGGACTCCCTCAGTCGTCAATTAACAACATGAAATATTTCTTTCCACCTTTTGTCAAAACGCCATTCATTTCACATAGATCTGAATGTATAAGTTCTAGTGGTGCAAGATTTCTCGTCTCTGCAGTCATGTGAGACTTACGAGGTTGCTTAGCTTGCACACACACTTGACACTTAGATCCCTTGGCAGTGGTGAAACTAGGGATTAAGTTCAACTTCGCTAGTCGCGACATGCAACCAAAGTTAACATGACAAAGACGTGAATGCCACACATTTGATTCACTATTGTTGCAAATATGATTAACAACTTTATTACAAACGTCTAATAAGGATAAATGAAACAGGCCTCTTGACTCATAGCCTTTACCAACAAAGGTTCCATACTTGGATATTACAAATTTATTCGACTCAAAGACAAGCTTATAGCCATCTCTACACAGAAGACATCCGCTAACAAGATTTTTATTGACGGAGGGGACATAATGCACGTTCTTCAGCCGCACAATCTTCCGCGAAGTAAACTTCAGATCGACCGTGCCAACACCACGAACAGAAGCACTTGAACCATTGCCCATCAGCACGGTTGAAGTCCCTGCGGTCTGATAAGACGAAAACATGGAAATATCACCGCATACATGCACATTAGCACCTGTGTCAATCAACCAATCAGGAGAATGACATACTCAAAGAATAGTGGGGAATATACCATACCCAGCATCCTTCATGTCAGTGTCTCCAATGAAAATATTAGCAGTCTTGCCGCCTTTCCCAGGATGACGCTTGTCATAGCGATTAGGACAACTAGGAGCCCAATGATCAGGATCTCCACACACATGACAAGCACCTTTCTTCTTGCCATTCTTCTTCTTGAAGTTCGTGTGTTGCATAGCCTTGTTCTTCCCATCAAATTTTGCTTTACCATCAAACTTGCCCTTGTTCTTGAACTTGTGGGGCTGGAAGTTCTGCTTCTGTACCACATTGGCACTAGATCCTCCCTCAATACCTCGAGCACGTGTGTCCTTTGCTCTCGCCTTTTCTTCCACATCAAGAGTACCAATGAGATCCGGAACGGAAAACTCCTGTCTCTTATGCTTCAGTAAGGTAGCAAAGTTCCTCCATGAAGGAGGAAGCTTAGTGATGATACCCCCGGCAACAAACTTGTCCGGTAGCATGCAATTGAAGTGCTCAAGTTCTCTAGCAAATGACTGTATCTCATGAGCCTGCTCAACCACGGAGCGCTCTTCAGTCATCCTGTAATCATAGAATTGCTCCATGATGTACAGCTCAGTGCCGGCATCCGAGACCCCAAACTTGGCCTCGAGTGCGTCCCACATATCTTTTCCATTATCAATTGACGCATAGGCATCAACAATGTTCTCACCAAGAACACTCAAGAGAGCAGCCTTAAACAAGGTATCCATTTTCTGAAAAGCTTGTGCCTGTTGGGCATCTTGCTCTCCTTCAGGTTTGCCAAGAGTGGCGTCATAGCAACTCATGGTTTGAAAGCATAAGACTGCTCTCACACGCCACCTCTTATAGTGGATACCCTCAAAAATAGGAGGTCTCATGGAAGCAGCAAAACCACTCGGGGTAAATTGCCTATAATAAGGTTTTTGGATTGTTGGAAATATGAGCAATTTTCCGAATGATTTTATTACCAGAAATACTAGATAAAGCATGACTAATATAGCAAATATAAAGCAAGTCATGCAATCTGACAAAGAGAAGGTAAACATCGTCTGCATATATGAACTTGAGGTAAACATATCTAGAACAAACACTAGATGAAGATGCTTATACCACATAGAACCTAACATATGTAGGGCAGAGACTAGAGCCAAGAACTGTAGCATGACTTCTAACAAAAAGGATAAGAACACGTACGGCACAGCAGCAGCAGAAGCGCTGGTCTTGGGGTCGATGTCCTCGCCTGCCATGTCGTCAAGGAGGTCGTGGACGTCGGGGAAGAAGTCGTCGTCGGGGAAGTAGTCGTCGGCGACCGGATCGTCCGTGATGAAGCAGCCAGTAGTCGCGCTGAGCGCTCCCCAAAAACCTTATCACCCTTCTCCCGTAAAGGACTCAAAAGGTGCGGTCTCGGAGGCCTACTGTCCCGACGCGCGGTGCACGCCGCAAGCCGGGATGACGAAGACAGCAGTAGCGCAGAGTTTGGAACTGTGTGGCGAGAGGAAGAGAACCTTCTGATGTGTATCTCGGGAGAGGAGCGACCTCTCTTATATAGGCACAGCAGAGGGATGCGAACAGGCTGCGCCGGGAGGTGAAGCAATGGAGGGGGACGAAGTGAACAGGCAGCACGCGAAGAGGTGCGCCGTTCGTATTCATTATCCACTACCGCAAAACTTTTCAGCTCCCAGGTGACCTTTCGTATACCCGTAGTGCGTGGAAAAAATTAGACATCGGCCCGGCTCATTCCCGCAACCCGCGGCACGTCGTGCTGAGGCGTGGCGTGGCGTGGCGAGGCAGGCGGCGGAGGAGGAGCGCGCGTGGATGTCCCTCTTATTCTCATGCTCATACAAGTGGGGAAGGAGCCTCCCTTATAAAGAGGTCCAACTTCCTCTAAACTAGCAAGGTGGGACTAAACTTTAGTTCCACCTCTTGCCTTGCACAAATGGGCTGCGTGGGCCTCTAGGATTTATTAGGAATTTCTGAAACTACTATTGGGCTAGGCCCAAATAGGCAAAAATTCCAGCAGTGCGGACATAGTCATCGATGGCACAAACCGAGCGTCCATAGGTAAGTTGTGGCACCCCGGCTCAGAGCAACCGGTTTACCTTGCATTGCCAGCCCAGAAATCAAGTCTTCTGACAACACGCAACATGGTACAGAAAACAACTGCTTTATTGATGCTAGCGGAAACATAGGTTCGATATTACATCAAGTTACGAGGCCAAGCGGCACGCACGGTGCGGCTGCACAATATGTACATTATTTAATGAACATGAAGGGGCCTCGATCATGATAACTACGTGGCAGCGGAACGACGACGTAGCGGAACTCCATAGCACAGGGACACCGACGTGGACACGATCTAGACTCGCGAAGCACTCCGATCCGATAAGCCTATGCTGAAATCTGGCATGACACGCCAGGTCAGTACATTGAATGTACTTGCAAGCTCACAACAAGCATAAGCACAATGACAGACAATATCATGACAATTATTCAGGTTAAATGCAATGCAAGCAATACTACTGACGCAGTAATAAATCAACTTTTGCATTGAGTCCCGTGAACTCTCTTACCAGACGGGTTACCTCGTAACCAATACGGTGATCATACCCGGATTACAAACGAAACCGACACTTTGCTTCCAGCAACGATCATCTTCACGATCTCACAAATCATCACATAACCAGTGCCAGCCATAATACTTAGTGTGCAAGATTACTCATTAATGTTGATCCATGGTGTGACTTACTCACGAGCTATGTCCGTAACCGAGGACACGGCTATTGATATACTGAAAATACACTCTGCAGAGGTAGCGCACTTTACCCACACCACGGAACCCATGGCCTCGCACTCCCATTCGGGTGGACCAACGACATTCCGACAGAACCCTCCCATTGGCATGACACTCTCCCGACCACTCCGACTAACTCCCCACTGGGCTAAGTCATGGGTGGCCTCGTGCCTACCAAAGGCATCAACGGCCACCGTCGTGGCAAAACGGTCCCAAACGGGGACAAGGTACCATAACAACAAACAGGCACACAAGGTTATGTCTGCTTACCGGGCTAGGGTACCGCACGCCCATAACCTTCCCTCATTGGAGGTACCGACCAGAGGCATGACAATGGACAGAATAATGACCTCCCCACAAAGGCAAATGTGGTTGCACTAGGAAGAACTCGATTCAGTGGCACCATGACTCGATCAACGTTATGTTCAAGTTGAATTAACATTAGTTTTAACTTGAAATAAAATAACTTGAGTCACAATATGCCATGAACATGCAACTACAGATACCACTCAAAGTGAACAGATCAACATCATCAAATTTTTCTACTTGCACTACTCATCATTAAACTCTACTGGTTTTTACTTTACTGGTTTAGCACTCATCATTTTGGTTATACCATAATATATTAAAATCAATTAACCACATAATGAAACTACCATTATTTATATCAAAAGCATAACCACCCAATCAAAACTTCTTCTACTGCCTTAAACTAGTCATGTTGGTGAACGTAGAAGAAATTCAAAATTTTCTACGCATCACCAAGATCAATCTATGGAGATTCTAGCAACAAGAGAGGGAGAGGATGAGCATCTTCATACCCTTGAAGATTGCTAAGCGGAAGCATTACAAGAACGCAGTTGATGGAGTCGTACTCGCGGTGATTCAAATCGCGGAAGATCTGATCTAACGCCGAACAGACGGTGCCTCCGCGTTCAACACACGTACAGCCCGGGGACGTCTCCTCCTTCTTGATCCAGCAAGGGGAGAGGAGATGTTGAGGGAGAGCTCCGGCAGCACGAATGTGTGGTGGTGGAGCTTGCAGTTCTCCGGCAGGGCTTCGCCAAGCACTACCGAGGAGGAGGTGGAGTTGGAGAGGGGGAGAGCTGCGCCAGGGGGAAGGGTGAAGCTCCCATGCGCCTTCCCACTATATATAGGGGTGGAGGGGGCTGGTTACTTGCCCTCCAAGTCCATTGGGGCGTTGGCAAAGGTGGGAGGAAAGAAATCCCATCATTTCCTTCCCGACCGATTGTTATCCCCCCTTTTTAGGGATCTTGATCTTATCCTTTCGGGATATGATCTTATTCCTTCTAAGGGGGGATCTTGGTGCGCCTTGACCAGGGGGGTGGGGCCTTGCCCCCACTACCCACGTTCATGTGGGTCCCATGCAGGTGGTCCCCACTCCAGAACCTTCTAGAACCTTCCCGGTACAATACCGAAAAATCCCGAACATTTTCCGGTGGCCAAAATAGTACTTTCCATATATAAATCTTTACCTCCGGACCATTCCGGAACACCTCATGACGTCCCGGATCTCATCCGGGACTCCCAACAACATTCGGTAACTGCACACTAATTCCCATAACAACTCTAGCGTCACCGAACCTTAAGTGTGTAGACCCTATGGGTTCGGGAATCATGCAGACATGATTGGGACAGCTCTCTGACCAATAACCACCAGCGGGATCTGGATACCCATGTTGGCTCCCACATGTTCCACGATGATCTCATCGGATGAACCACGATGTGAAGGATTCAAGCAATCCCGTATACAATTCCCTTTGTCAATCGGTACGTTACTTGCCCGAGATTCGATCGTCGGTACTACCTCGTTCAATCTCGTTACCGGCAAGTCACTTTACTCGCTCCGTAATGCATGATCCCGTGACTACCTACTTAGTCACATTGAGCTCATTATGATGATGCATTACCGAGTGGGCCCAGAGATACCTCTCCGTCATATGGAGTGAAAAATCCCAGTCTCGATTCGTGCCAACCCAACAAACACTTTCGGAGATACCTGTAGTGCACCTTTATAGTCACCCAGTTACGTTGTGACGTTTGGTACACCCAAAGCACTCCTACGGTATCCGGGAGTTACAAAATCTCATGGTCTAAGGAAATGATACTTGACATTAGAAAAGCTTTAGCAAACGAACTACACGATCTTGTGCTATGCCTAGGATTGGGTCTTGTCCATCACATCATTCTCCTAATGATGTGGTCCTGTTATCAATGACATCCAATGTCCATGGTCAGGAAACCATGACCATCTGTTGATCAACGAGCTAGTCAACTAGAGGCTCACTAGGGACATGTTGTGGTCTATGTATTCACACATGTATTGCGGTTTCCGGTCAATACAATTATAGCATGAATAATAGACAATTATCATGAACAAGGAAATACAATAATAACCATTTTATTAGCCTCTAGGGCATATTTCCAACAGTCTCCCACTTGCACTAGAGTCAATAATCTAGTTCACATCACTATGTGATTGTAATGAATCAACACCCATGGGGTTTGATCATATCTCGCTTGTGAGAGAGGTTATTAGTCAACGGATCTGAACCTTTCAGATCCGTGTGTGCTTTGCAAATCTCTATGTCATCTCCTAGTTGCAGCTACCATGCTCTATTTGGAGCCATTCCAAATAACTATTCTACTATACGAATCCGGTTTACTACTCAGCATAATCCGGATTAGTGTCAAAGTTTGCATCGGCGTAACCCTTTACGACGAACTCTTTTACCACCTCCATAATCGAGAAAATTCCTTAGTCAACTAGTTACTCAGGATAAGTATGACCACTGTCATGTGATCCATTCCTGGATCACACTTGTACCCCTTGACTGACTCATGGCAAGGCACACTTCAGGTGCAGTACACAACATAGCATACTGTAGAGCCTACGCCTAAAGCATAGGGGACGACCTTCGTCCTTTCTCTCTATTCTGCCGTGGTCAGGTCTTGAGTCTTACTCAATACTCACACCTTATAACACATCCAAGAACTCCTTCTTTGTCGATCTATTTTGAACTCCTTCAAAATCTTGTCACGGTGTGTATTCGTTTGAAAGTACTATCAAGCAATCTTGATCTATCCTTATAGATCTTGATGTTTCATGTTCAAGCAGCTTAATCTAGGCTTTCCATTGAAAAACACTTTCCAAATAACCCTATATGCTTTCCAGAAATTCTACATCATTTCCGATCAACAATATGTCAACAACATATACTCATCAGAAATTCTATAGTGCTCCCACTCACTTCTTTGGAAATACAAGTTTCTCATAAAACTTTGTATAAACCCAAAATCTTTGATCATCTCATCAAAGCATATATTCCAACTCCGAGATGCTTACCCCTGTCCTTAGAAGGATTGTTGGACCTTTGCATACTTGTTAGCATCTTATAGTATTGACAAAACCTTCTGGTTGTATCATATAGAACCTTTCCTCAAGAAAATTGTCAAGGAAACAATGTTTTGACATCCTATCTGCAAGATTTCATAAATAATGCAGTAACTGCTAATATAATTCGAACAAACTCTTAGCACCGCTACGAGTGAGAAAGTCTCATCGCAGTCAACTCCTTGAACTTGTCGGAAAACATCTTAGCGACAAGTCGAGCTTTCTTAATGGTGACACTTACCATCATTGTCCGTCTTCCTTTTAAAATCCATCTATACCCAACAGCCTTACGACCATTAAGTAGTTCTTCCAAAGTCTACACTTTGTTTTCATACATGGATCCTCTCTCGGATTTTATGGCCTCAAGCCATTGTCAGAATCCGGGCCCACCATCGCTTCTCCATAGCTCGTAGGTTCATTGTTATCTAGTAACATGACCTCAAAGACAGGATTATGTACCACTCTGGAGTAGTACGTATCCTTGTCGACCTACAAGTTTTGGTAGTGACTTGATCCGAAGTTTCATGATCAATATCATCAGCTTCCACTTCAATTGGTGTAGGCACCACAGGAAAAACATCATGTGCCCTGCTACACACTAGTTGAAGTGATGGCTCAATAACCTTATCAAGTCTCCACCATCCTCCCACTCAATTCTTTCAAGAGAAACTTTTCCTCGAGAAAGGACCAGATTCTAGAAACAATCCCTTTTGCTTCCGGATCTGAGATAGGAGCTATACCCAACTGTTTTTGGGTGTCCTATGAAGATGCATTTATCTGCTTTGGGTTCGAGCTTATCAGCCTGAAACTTTTTCACATAAGCGTCGCAGCCCCAAACTTTTAAGAAACGACAGCTTAGGTTTCTCTAAACCATAGTTCATACGGTGTCGTCTCAACGGAATTGCATGGTACCCTATTTAAAATGAATGTGGTTGTCTCTAATGCCTAACCCATAAACGATAGTGGTAATTCGATAAGAGAAATCATGGTATGCACCATATCCAATAGGGTGCAGTTATGATGTTCGGACACACCATCACACTATGGTGTTCCAGGCGGTATTAGTTGTGAAACAATTTCCACAATGTCTTAATTGTGTGCCAAACTCGTAATTGAGATATTCATCTCTATGATCATATCATAGACATTTTATCCTCTTGTCACGATGATCTTCAACTTCACTCTGAAATTACTTGAACCTTTCAATAATTCAGATTTGTGTTTCATCAAGTAAATATACTTAGCATCTACTCAAATCATCTATGAAGTAAGAACATAACGATATCCACTGCGTGCCTCAGCACTCATTGGACTGCACACATCAAAATGTATTACTTCCAACAAGTTGCTTTCTTGTTCCATCTCACTAAAAATGAGGCCTTTCAGTCATCTTGCCCATGTGGTATGATTTGCGTGTCTCAAGTGATTCAAAATCAAGTGAGTCCAAACGATCCATCTGTATGGAGTTTCTTCATGCATATATACCAATAGACATGGTTCGCATGTCTCAATCTTTTAAAAAACGAGTGAGTCCAAAGATCCATCAACATGAAGCTTCTTCATGCGTTTTATACCAATATGACTCAAGTGGCAGTGCCACAAGTATGTGGTACTATCATTACTATCTTATATCTTTTGGCACGAACATGTGTATCGCCATGATCGAGATTCAATAAACTCATTTTAGGTGCAAGACCATTGAAGGTATTATTCAAATAAATAGAGTAACCATTATTCTCCTTAAATGAATAACCGTGTTGTGATAAACATAATCCAATCATGTCTATGCTCAACGCAAACACCAAATAACAATTATTAAGGTTTAACACCAATCTCGATGGTAGAGGGAGCATGCGATGCTTGATCACATCAACCTTGGAAGCACTTCCAACACATATCGTCATCTCGCCTTTAGCTAGTCTTCGTTTATCCGTAGCCTTTTATTTCGAGTTACTAACACTTAGCAACTAAACCGGTATCTATTACCCTGGTGCTAATAGGACTACTGGTAAAGTACACATTAATATAATGTATATCCAATATACTTCTGTCAACCTTGCCAGCCTTCTCATCTACTAAGTATCTAGGGTAGTTCTGCTTCAGTGACCATTCCTCTCATTTCAGAAGCACTTAGTCTCGGGTTTGGGTTCAACCTTGGGTTTCTTCACTAGAGCAGCAACTGACTTGTCGTTTCATGAAGTATCCCTTCTTACCCTTGCCCTTCTTGAAACTAATGGTTTTACTAACCATCAACAATTTATGCTCCTACTTGACTTCTACTTTTGCGGTGTCAAACATCGCGAATAGCTCAAGGATCATCATATCTATCCCTGATATGTTATAGTTCATCAAGAAGCTCTAATAGCTTGGTGGCAGTGACTATGGAGAACCATCACTATCTCATCTGGAAGATTAACTCCCACTCAATTAAAGTGATTGTAGTACCCAGACAATCTGAGCACATGCTCAATGATTGAGCTTTTCTCCTTAGTTTGCAGGTTAAGAAACTTGTCGGAGGTCTCATACCTCTTGACGTGGGCACGAGCCTGAAATCCCAATTTCAGCTCTTGGAACATCTCATATGTTCTACGACATTTCAAAACATCCTCAGCACCTCAATTCTAAACCGTTTACCATTACTGAACTATCACGTAGTCATCAAAACGTGTATGTCAGATGTTCGCAACATCCACAGACAACGTTCGAGGTTCAGCACACCGAGCGGTGCATTAAGGACATAAGCCTTCTGCGCAATAATGAGGACAATCCTCAGTTTACGGACCCAGTCCGCATAATTGCTACTATCAATTTTCTCTAGGAACATATCTAAACAGCAGAACTAAAGCGTGAGCTTACGACATAATTTGCAAAGACCTTTTGACTATGTTCATGATAATTAAGTTCATCTAATCACATTATTTGATGAACTCCCACTCAGATAGACATCCCTCTAGTCATCTAAGTAATACATGATCCGAGTCATCTAGGTCGTGTCTGATCATCACGTGAGACGGACTAGTCATCATCGGTGAACATCTTCATGTTGATCGTATCTACTATACGACTCATGTTCGACCTTTCGGTCTCTTGTGTTCCGAGGCCATGTCTGTACATGCTAGGCTCGTCAAGTCAACCTAAGTATTTCGCGTGTGTAAATCTGGCTTACACCCGTTGTATGTGAATGTTAGAATCTATCACACCCGATCATCACGTGGTGCTTCGAAACAACAAACTTTCGCAATGGTGCATAGTTAGGGGAAACACTTTCTTGAAATTATTATGAGGGATCATCTTATTTACTACCGTCGTTCTAAGCAAATAAGATGCATAAACATGACAAACATCACATGCAATCAAATAGTGACATGATATGGCCAATATCATTTTGCTCCTTTTGATCTCCATCTTCGGGGCTCCATGATCATCATTGTCACCGGCATGACACCATGATCTCCATCATCATGATCTCCATCATCGTGTCTCCATGAAGTTGTCTCGCCAACTATTACTTCTACTACTATGGCTAACGGTTTAGCAATGAAGTAAAGTAATTACATGGTGTTATTCAGTGACGCGCAGGTCATACAATAAATAAAGACAACTCCTATGGCTCCTGCCGGTTGTCATAATCATCGACATGCAAGCCGTGATTCCTATTACAAGAATATGATCAATCTCATACATCACATATATTTCATTCATCACATCCTTCTTGGCCATATCACATCACACGACATATGCTGCAAAAACAAGTTAGACGTCCTCTAATTGTTGTTGCAAGTTTTTACGTGGCTGCTATAGGTTTCTATCAAGAACGCTTCTTACCTACGCCAAAACCACAACGTGATATGCCAATTGCTATTTACCCTTCATAAGGACCCTTTTCATTGAATCCAATCCGACTAAAGTGGGAGAGACAGACACCTGTTAGCCACCTTATGCAACAAGTGCATGTCAGTCGGTGAAACCTGTCTCACATAAGTGTATGTGTAAGGTCGGTACGGGCCGCTTCATCCCACAATACCGTCGAAACAAGATAGGACTAGTAACGTTAAACATATTGAACAAAATCAACACCCACAACAACTTGTGTTCTACTCGTGCATAGAAACTACTCATAGACCTAGCTCTGATACCACTGTTGGTGAATGTAGCAGAAATTCAAAATTTTCTACGCATCACCAAGATCAATCTATGGAGATTATAGCAACAAGAGAGGGAGAGGATGAGCATCTTCATACCCTTGAAGATTGCTAAGCGGAAGCGTTACAAGAACGCGGTTGATGGAGTCGTACTCGCGGCGATTCAAATCGCGGAAGATCCGATCTAAAGCCAAACGGACGGCGCCTCCGCGTTCAACACACGTACAGCTCGGGGACGTCTCCTCCTTCTTGATCCAGCAAGGGGAGAGGAGAAGTTGAGGGAGAGCTCCGGCAGCACGACGGCGTGGTGGTGAAGCTTGCAGTTCTCCGGCAAGGCTTCGCCAAGCACTACCGAGGAGGAGGTGGAGTTGGAGAGGGGGAGGGCTGCGCCAGGGGCAAGGGTGAAGCTCCCATGCGCCTAACAACTATATATAGGGGTGGAGGGGGCTGGTTTCTTGCCCTCCAAGTACATTGGGGCGTGGACAAAGGTGGGAGGAAAGAAATCCCATCATTTCCTTCCCCGCCGATTGTTATCCACCCCCCCTTTTTAGGGATCTTGATCTTATCCCTTCGGGATATGATCTTATTCCTTCTAAGGGGGGATCTTGGTGCATCTTGACCAGGGGTGTGGGGCCTTTCCCCCACTACCCACGTTCATGTGGGTCCCCCATGCAGGTGGGCCCCACTCCGGAACCTTCTAGAACCTTCTCGGTACAATACCGAAAAATCCCGAACATTTTCCGGTGGCCAAAATAGGACTTCCCATATATAAATCTTTACCTCCAGACCATTCCGGAACTCCTCGTGACGTCCGGGATCTCATTCGGGACTCCAAACAACATTCGGTAACTGCACACTAATTCCCATAACAACTCTAGCGTCACCGAACCTTAAGTGTGTAGACCCTACGGGTTCGGGAATCATGCAGACATGACCGAGATAGCTCTCTGGCCAATAACCAACGACGGGATCTGGATACCCATGTTGGCTCCCACATGTTCCACGATGATCTCATCGGATGAACCACGATGTCAAGGATTCAAGCAATCCCGTATACAATTCCCTTTGTCAATCGGTACGTCACTTGCCCGAGATTCGATCGTCGGTATCCCAATACCTCGTTCAATCTCGTTACCGGCAAGTCACTTTACTCGTTCCGTAATGCATGATCCCGTGACTAACTACTTAGTCACATTGAGCTGATTATGATGATGCATTACCGAGTGGCCCAGAGATACCTCTGTGTCATACGGAGTGACAAATCCCAGTCTCGATTCGTGCCAACCCAACAAACACTTTCGGAGATACCTGCAGTGCACCTTTATAGTCACCCGGTTATATTGTGACATTTGGTACACCCAAAGCACTCCTATGGTATCCGGGAGTTACACAATCTCATGGTCTAAGGAAATGATACTTGACATTAGAAAAGCTTTAACAAACGAACTACACGATCTTGTGCTATGCTTAGGATTGGATCTTGTCCATCACATCATTCTCCTAATGATGTGCTCCCGTTATCAATGACATCCAATGTCCATGGTCAGGAAACCATGACCATCTATTGATCAACGAGCTAGTCAACTAGAGGCTCACTAGGGACATGTTGTGGTCTATGTATTCACACATGTTTTGCGGTTTCCGGTCAATACAATTATAGCATGAATAATAGACAATTATCATGAACAAGGAAATACAATAATAACCATTTTATTATTGCCTCTAGGGCATATTTCCAACAAGTCAAGCATCTTAAACAGTATTGTAAACTAAGCATGTCAACCATGACAAAGTAATTAACACAAGCAATATTTATTTAAACAATTAAATGCATGGAAAATAACTCAGATTCAAGTTCAAAAATCATAGATATTGAAATTACACCATATAAATGTTGGTATGGCTTGCCTTAATGCAGAGGAGGCTCACACTCCTCCTGGTTCTCTTTAGGACAAGTTTCTTCTTCTAAAAATATTTAAAAACAGCAAAAAGAAATATCAAGAACCATTATGAAAATCACCAGAAAATATAGACAGCGGAGAAAATTCTCATTTTTGGTGTGTTGCTAGATCTTTTCAATAAGAACACAATGCAAAAAGAATCATTTCATTTGGACTTATGGTTTAAAAGTTATAGCTGGTCAAAGTTTCTGGTCAAAATTTGATTAAATTCGAATTAAAAGAAAAACCTGGGGGGGTGATGTCGATGGCGTATTCCAGGAATACGCCGCCACTCATACCGCTTCGGGTGCGAGCGGTGAGGCTGACAGCTGATACGTCTCCAACGTATCTATAATTTATGAACCATTCATGCTATTTTATTATCTGTTTTGAATGATTACGGGATTTATTATACACTTTTATATTACTTTTGGGACTAACCTATTAACCGGAGGCCCAGCCCATACTGATGTTTTATTTCCTGTTTCAGTATTTCGAAGAAAAGGAATATCAAACAGAGTCCAAACGGAATGAAACCTTCGGGAGCGTGATTTTTGGAACGAACATGATTCGGGAGACTTGGAGTACAAGTCAGGGAAGCTTCGAGGACGCCAGGAGATAGGAGGGCATGCCCACCCCCCTGGGCGCGCCCCCTATCTCGTGGGCCCCTCGTGGCTCCCCAGACTGACTTCTTTTGCCTATATATTCCCATATACCCTAAAACCATCGAATACGAAGATAGATCGGGAGTTCCGCCGCCACAAGCCACTTTAGCCACCAAAAACCTCTCGGGAGCCCGTTCCGGCACCCTGCCGGAGGGGGGATCCCTCACCGGTGGCCATCTTCATCATCCTGGCGCTCTCTATGACGAGGCGGGAGTAGTTCACCCTCGGGGATGAGGGTATCTACGAGTAGCTATGTGTTCGATCTCTCTCTCTCTCTCTCTCGTGTTCTCTCTATGGCGTGATCTTGATGTATCGTGAGCTTTGCTATTATAGTTGGATCTTATGATGTTTCTCCCCCTCTACTCTCTTGTGATCGATTGAGTTTTCCCTTTGACGTTGTCTTGTCGGATTGAGTCTTTAAGGATTTGAGAACACTTGATGTATGTCTTGCCGTGTTTATCTGTGGTGACCATGGGATATTCACGTGATCCACTTGATGTATGTTTTGGTGATCAACTTGCGGGTTCCGCCCATGAACCTATGCATAGGGGTTGGCACAAGTTTTCGCCTTGACTCTCCGGTAGAAACTTTGGGGCACTCTTTGAAGTACTTTGTGTTAGTTGAATAGATGAATCTGAGAATGTGTGATGCATATCGTATAATCATGCCCACGAATAATCAAGGTGACAATGGAGTATCTAGGTGACATTAGGGTTTTGGTTGATTTGTGTCTTAAGGTGTTATTCTAGTATGAACTCTATGATAGATTGAACAGAAAGAATAGCTTCATGTTATTTTACTACGGACTCTTGAATAGATAGAATAGAAAGGATAACTTTGAGGTGGTTTCGTATCCTACCATAATCTCTTCGTTTGTTCTCTGCTATTAGTGGCTTTGGAGTGACTCTTTGTTGCATGTTGAGGGATAGTTATATGATCCAAATATGTTATTATTGTTGACAGAACTTGCACTAGTGAAAGTATGAACCCTAGGCCTTGTTTCCTAGCATTGGAATACCATTTACGCTCAATTTTACCACTTGTTACCTTGCTGTTTTTATATTTTCAGATTACAAAAACCTATATCTACCATACATATTGCACTTGTATCACAATCTCTTCGCCGAACTAGTGCACCTATACAATTTACCATTGTATTGGGTGTGTTGGGGACACAAGAGACTCTTTTTTATTTGGTTGCAGGGTTGTTTGAGAGAGACCATCTTCATCCTACGCCTCCCACGGATTGATAAACCTTAGGTCATCCACTTGAGGGAAATTTGCTACTGTCCTACAAACCTATGCACTTGTAGGCCGAACAACGTCTACAAGAGGAAGGTTGTGTAGTAGACGTCAAGCTCTTTTCTGGCGCCGTTGCCGGGGAGGCTAGGTAAGCGGCACTCACACCCCATCAACTAAGCTCTTTTCTGGCGCCGTTGCCGGGGAGGTGAGTGCTTGAAGGTATATCTTTAGATCTTGCAATCGAATCTTTTTGTTTCTTGTTTTATCACTAGTTTAGTTTATAAAAGAAAACTACAAAAAAATGGAATTGAGTTTGCCTCATACGCTTCATCTTTTTAATATCTTTCGTGAGTATGATGAAAAGGAAAATTGTGCTCAAGTGTTAGAAGAAGAATTACATAGAATGCTTGGCATGACATATGAATGATGAGCATGATTGCAATGTTGTTAGTATAAATTCCTTGAATATCCATGATGCTAATGATATGCAAAGCCACAAGCTTGGGGATACTATGTTTGATGAAGATGATATTTTCTGTCCCCCAAGTTTTGATGAGAAAATTTATTATGATGAAAGCATGCCTCCTATTTATGATGATTATATTGATGAAAGTGGGTTTGTAAGAGTGTCAACTTTAGGAAGTAGTGATCCCACTATTTTGGAGGATGTTGAATCTTATTGTGATGAACATGAAAGTGGATTTGGAAGAGTGTCAACTTTATTTAGTGATGATTCCACTATTTCGAAAGAGGTTCCAATTGATTATGAGAACAAAGTTGCTATCTATGATGATTATTGTGATGACTTGTATGCTATTAGGAATAATGATAACCATGAAACTTGTCATCATGATTTTAGTTTTCAATTGGATTATGCCTCACATGATAATTATTTTTTTGAGCGCTCCCACTACTATTCATGAGAAGAATTTTGCTTATGTGGAGAGTAATAAAAATTCTATGCTTGTAGATCATGAAAAGAATGCTCTAGGTGCTGGTTATATTGTTCAATTCATTCATGATGCTACTGAAAATTATTATGAGGGAGGAACATATGCTTGTAGGAATGCAATAATATCAAGTTTCCTCTCTATGTGCTTAAAATCTTGAAGTTATGCTTGTTTTGCCTTCCTATGCTAGTTGATTATTGTTCCCATAAGTTGTTTTCTCACAAAATACCTATGAATAGGAAGTGGGTTAGACTTAAATGTGCTAGTCATATGCTTCATGATGCTCCCGTTATGTTTCAATTCTTATCTTTTATGTGAGCATCATTGTCATCATGCCTAGCTAGAAAGGCATTAAAGAAAAGTGCTTGTTGGGAGACAACCCAATATTTACCCTTACTGTTTTTGTGTGTTCACATGATTATGCTACTGTAGTAATCATGTTTTATATCTTTTGTTTCAATAAAGTGCCAAGTAAGACCTTTAGGATAGCTTACGGTGATAGTTGTGTTGATCCTGCTGAAAATCAGAAACTTTTGCACCCAGTAAATTAGTTTTGGTAATTCACAGAAACATGATTCTGATCTGATTATTTTTTATCTGGATTGGTAAACAAATTTCTTAGGACTTCCTAATTTGGTAGGATTGTTTGAGTTCCATAAGTATATGTTTGATACAGATTACTACAGACTATTCTGTTTTTGACAGATTCTGTTTTTTATGTGTTGTTTGCTTATTTTGATCAATCTATGAGTAGTATCGGAGGGTATGAACCATATATAAGTTGGAGTACAGTAGATATTACACCAATATGAATTTATAATGAGTTCATTACAGTACCTAAGTGGTTGTTTTATTTTCTTATACTAACGGAGCTTACGAGTTTTCTGTTGAGTTTTGTGTTGTGGAGTTTTCAAGTTTTGGGTAAAGATTCGATGGACTATGGAATAAGGAGTGGTAAGAGCCTAAGCTTGGGTATGCCCAAGGCACCCCAAGGTAATATTCAAGGACAACCAAGAGTCTAAGCTTGGGGATGCCCCGGAAGGCATCCCCTATTTCGTCTTTGTTCATCGGTAACTTTACTTGGAGCAATATTTTTGTTCACCACATGACATGTGTTTTGCTTGGAGCGTCATTTTATTTTGGTAGTATTTGCTTGCTGTTATTTATAATAATGTTTTGCATCTATATTTTTAATAAAAATGTCAAGCATAGCCTTTACCATGCTTATTTTGCTAGTATACATATTGCTGTTTGAAAACAGAAAGTTTGCCGCTGTTGCAAAAATTCCCTAGAAAAGTCAGAGAATGGTATAATGTATAAACTTTTTTGCATTTTGAGCTCTCATAAATCTTCTATGGCATAGTATTTTTCTCATAATTTTTGGATTTAGGGAAGTATTGATACTCTTGCATTCTTTACAGACTATACTCTTTTGGCAGATTGCTGTTATGTTTGCATTGTTCGCATATGTTTGCTTGTTTAATGATTCTATTTGAGGATAGGAGTATTAAATATGAAGAGGCATTTAGTATGCAATGTTGAATAATAATTCTAGTGATTTGTTACAGTATAAAATGATAAGGTTTTGCATTGGTTTATACTAACTTATCTCACGAGTTCTTGTTGAGCTTGGTGTGGATGAAGCTTTTGGTAAAAAGAGAAACCATGATATGAGAGGAATTAAGGAGACACAAAAGTTCAAGCTTGGGGATGCCCAAGGCACCCCAAGATAATATTTCAATAAGTCTCAAGCATCTAAGCTTGGGGATGCCCCTGTAGGCATCCCACCTTTCTTCTTCAACAACTATCGGTTAGTATCGGTTGAGCCTAAGTTTTTGCTTCTTCACATGAGTTGTGCTATCCTTGCAATGTCATTTTATTTTGTGTTGCTTGCTGTTTGAATACAATACCAAGATCTGAAATTCTTTAATGAGAGAAAGTCTTCGCATAGTTACATAATTATTTAGCTACTCATTGATCTTCACTTATATCTTATTGGAGTAGTTTATCATTTACTCGTGTGCTTCACTTATATCCTATGAGTAAATGGTTGAATGAGTTGAATGCCATAAATCTGAAATTTTATATGTTTCATTTGCTTATCCCATGGGGAGTAATGACTTCACATCTAAGAAGTAGAGGTTGTAAATTTATAGAAGGTTAGCAAGCATTGTATTGGTCATTTGAACAATTCATGAAGGAATATTGAAGGAAGAGAGATTCCACATATAAATATAATATCCTAGACATATTTTATAATTGTGAGCACTCATTAAGTATGACATGCTAAAGGGTTGATGTTGGACAAGGAAGACAACGTAATGGGTTATGTTTTCTCACATCTCAGTTAAAGTATATTGTGATGGATCATTCAAACATGTTGAGCTTACCTTTCCCCCTCATGCTAGCTAAATTCCTTTCACCAAGTAGAGATACTACTTGTGCTTCCAAATATCCTTAAACCCAGTTTTGCCATGAGAGTCCACCATACCTACCTATGGATTGAGTAAGATCCTTCAAGTAAGTTGTCATCGGTGCAAGCAATAAAAATTGCTCTCTAAATATGTATGATCTATTAGTGTGAAGAAAATAAGCTTTATACGATCTTGTTATGGAAGTAATAAAAGCGACGGACTGCATAATAAAGGTCCATATACAAGTGGCAATATAAAGTGACGTTCTTTTGCATTAAGATTTGTGCATCCAACCATAAAAGCGCATGACAACCTCTGCTTCCCTCTGCGAAGGGCCTATCTTTTACTTTATGTCTTTTACTTTATGCAAGAGTCAAGGTGATCTTCACCTTTCCCTTTTTTTCATTTTATCCTTTGGCAAGCACCTCGTGTTGGAAAGATCCT
>NC_041381.1:564132194-564143205 GCF_002162155.2 Triticum dicoccoides | reverse complement strand
ACATCACCCAAAGGTGAATACGTTGGGAGGCAACACTATAAGCCCCTATCTTTCTCAGTGTCCGATTGAAACTCCATAACCATTAGTATTGCGTGAGTGTTAGCAATTGTAGAAGACTATATGATAGTTGAGTATGTGGAGTTTGCTAAATCAAAGCTCTGACATAGACCCTTCCTGAAAATAAGATGAATTGCAATTGCTTGATGACTAAGAATGAAGTTTGCTAGTTTTCAAGAAAGTTTATAGTCTATGCTTTAACATGTGAACTGCTTGTTGCTTGTTCGTAAGAAGTTTTATGAGATGAACTACTGTTATGACATATAATCATGCTAGAAAAGGTGATTGAAATTATCATTGATCAAACTTTTGCACCTTCTAGCATTCACACTTCATAAATTCTTTCTTTTATCATTTACCTACTCGAGGACAAGTAGGAATTAAGCTTGGGGATGCTGATACGTCTCCAACATATCTATAATTTATGAAGCATTCATGCTATTTTATTATCTGTTTTGAATGATTACGGGCTTTATTATACACTTTTATATTACTTTTGGGACTAACCTATTAACCGGAGGCCCAACCCATATTGCTGTTTTATTGCCTGTTTCGGTATTTCGAAGAAAAGGAATATCAAACGGAGTCCAAACGGAATGAAACCTTCAAGAGCGTGATTTTTGGAACGAACATGATACGGGAGACTTGGAGTACAAGCCAAGGAAGCTTCAAGGAGGCCAGGAGATAGGAGGGCGCGCACACCCCCTGGGCGCGCCCCCCTGTCTCGTGGGCCCCTCGTGGCTCCCCCGACCGACTTCTTTCGCCTATATATTCCCATATACCCTAAAACCATCGAATACGAAGATAGATCGGGAGTTCCGCTACCGCAAGCCTCTGTAGCCACCAAAAACCTCTCGGGAGCCTGTTCCGGCACCCTGCCGGAGGGGGGATCCCTCACCTGTGGCCATCTTCATCATCCCGGCGCTCTCTATGACGAGGAGGGAGTAGTTCACCCTCGGGGCTGAGGGTATGTACCAGTAGCTATGTGTTCGATCTCTCTCTCTCTCTCTCTCTCTCTCTCTCTCTCTCTCTCTCTCTCTCTCTCGTGTTCTCTCTATGGCACGATCTTGATGTATCGCGAGCTTTGCTATTATAGTTGGATCTTATGATGTTTCCTCCCCTCTACTCTCTTGTGCTGGACTGAGTTTTCCCTTTGAAGTTGTCTTGTCAGATTGACTCTTTAAGGATTTGAGAACACTTGATGTATGTCTTGCCGTGTTTATCTGTGGTGACAATGGGATATTCACGTGATCTACTTGATGTATGTTTTGGTGATCAACTTGCGGGTTCCGCCCATGAACCTATGCATAGGGGTTGGCACACATTTTCGTCTTGACTCTCCGGTAGAACTTTGGGGCACTCTTTGAAGTACTTTGTGTTGGTTGAATAGATGAATCTGAGATTGTGTGATGCATACCGTATAATCATGCCCACGGAAACTTGAAGTGACAATGGAGTATCTAGGTGACATTAGGGTTTTGGTTGATTTGTGTCTTAAGGTGTTATTCTAGTATGAACTCTATGATAGATTTAACGGAAAGAATAGCTTCATGTTATTTTACTACGGACTCTTGAATAGATAGAACAGAAAGGATAACTTTGAGGTGGTTTCGTACCCTACCATAATCTCTTTGTTTTTTCTCCGCTATTAGTGGCTTTGGAGTGAATCTTTGTTGCATGTTGAGGGATAGTTATATGATCCAAGTATGTTATTATTGTTGAGAGAACTTCACTAGTGAAAGTATGAACCCTAGGCCCTGTTTCCTAGCATTGCAATACCGTTTACGCTCAATTTTACCACTTGTTACTGATAACCCACAAGTATAGGGGATCGCAACAGTTTTCGAGGGTGGAGTATTCAACCCAAATTTATTGATTCGACACAAGGGGAGCCAAAGAATATTCTCAAGTATTAGCAGCTGAGTTGTCAATTCAACCACACCTGGAAACTTAGTATCTGCAGCAAAGTGTTTAGTAGCAAATTAATATGATAGTGGTGGCAACGGTAACAAAAGTAAAGACAGCAAAAATAATGTTTTTGGTATTTTTGTAGTGATTGTAACAGTAGCAACGGAAAAGTAAATAAGCGAAAACCAGTATATGGAAAACTCGTAGGCACCGTATCAATGATGGATAATTATGCCGGATGTGGTTCATCATGTAACAGTCATAACATAGGGTGACATAGAACTAGCTCCAGTTCATCAATGTAATGTAGGCATGTATTCCGAATATAGTCATACGTGCTTATGGAAAAGAACTTGCATGACATCTTTTGTCCTACCCTCCCATGGCAGCGGGGTCCTATTTTAAACTAAGGGATATTAAGGCCTCCTTTTAATAGAGAACCGGAACAAAGCATTAGCACATAGTGAATACATGAACTCCTCAAACTATGGTCATCACCGGGAGTGGTTCCGATTATTGTCACTTCGGGGTTGCCGGATCATAACACATACTAGGTGACTATAGACTTGCAAGATAGGATCAAGAACTCACATATATTCATGAAAACATAATAGGTTCAGATCTGAAATCATGGCACTCGGGCCCTAGTGACAAGCATTAAGCATAGCAAAGTCATAGCAACATCAATCTCAGAACATAGTGGATACTAGGGATCAAACTCTAACAAAACTAACTCGATTACATGATAAATCCCATCCAACCCATCACCGTCCAGCAAGCCTATGATGGAATTACTCACGCACGGCGGTGAGCATCATGAAATTGGTGATGGGGGATGGTTGATGATGACGACGGCGATGAATCCCCCTCTCTGAAGCCCCGAACAGACTCCAGATCAGCCCTCCCGAGAAAGATTAGGGCTTGGCGGCGGCTCCGTATCGTAAAACGCGATGATTTCTTCTCTCTGATTTTTTTCTCCCCGAAAGCCAATATATGGAGTTGGAGTTGGCGTCGGACGGCCACCAGGGGACCCACGAGGTAGGGGGCGCGCCCCCCACCCTCGTGGACAGGGTGTGGGCCCCCTGGTCTTCATCTTTGGCGAGGATTTTTTATTATTTATTCTAAGATATTCCGTGGAGTTTCAGGTCGTTCCGAGAACTTTTATTTTCTGCACATAAAACAACACCATGGCAATTCTGCTGAAAACAGCGTCAGTCCGGGTTAGTTCCATTCAAATCATACAAGTTAGAGTCCAAAACAAGGGCAAAAGTGTTTGGAAAAGTAGATACGACAGAGACGTGTCAGTTACCTTGCTATTTTTATATTTTAAGATTACAAAAACCTATATCTACCATCCATACTACACTTGTATCACTATCTCTTCGCTGAACTAGTGCACCTATACAATTTACCATTGTATTGGGTGTGTTGGGAACACAAGAGACTCTTTGTTATTTGGTTGCAGGGTTGTTTGAGAGAGACCATCTTCATCCTACACCTCCCACGGATTGATAAACCTTAGGTCATTCACTTGAGGGAAATTTGCTACTGTCCTACAAACCTGTGCACTTGCAGGCCCAACAACATCTACAAGAAGAAGGTTGTGTAGTAGACATCAACAGTGGGCCCCACGCGTCAAGTCGGGAGAGGGAGAGAGATAAACAGAGACAGCGGTGCTTCGTCGATGCGTTCTCCGGCGAGGAGTGCTCGGCGGCCAGATCCAGAGGGATAGAAAGAGAGAGAGGGTCGAGGCGCACCTGCCTGTACCCGTGGCTTGGCTAGAGGTGGTCAGACGGGGTCGGAACGAGCTTCTCCAGCGGCTGCAGAAAGCGGAGCTCGTCGGAGTTGAAGACGACGGCGACGTGGGGCTGCACGAGGAGCTCCAACGGGGCCGGACGACACCAGTGAACCACCAGAGGGTTGCCTGAGGAGTGGACCGAGCTCGCGGGGCACTGGAGTGAGGAGGAGGGCCGAGGATCGCCGGCGAGCTCAGGTCGGGGGCGGCGTCCAGAGGCTACGGGTTTGTGGATGCTGTGTGGTGGGCTTGGAGTGCTTGGAGAGGATGGAGGGGGTCTGAATTTATAGGTGGAGGGGGAGGGGGTCTCGGCTCCGCCGGAGCTCTCTGGAAGCAACGCACGGTGACGAGGAGCGCCGGCGAGGAGGGGGCAGAGCTTCAGAGCTCATGCGGGCACTTTGAAGCTCGAAGACGAGCACAAGAGGCGGTGGAAGAAGAAGACAGGGGCACGGGCGCATTGTGGCTTTTGGCCGCGACGTGCCCATGCTCGCTGCAGCTGCTCCAGCGTCGGCGAGTGGCAGGGAGGGGTCGAAGGCGATGAGACGAAGATGGTGGCGTGGTGCTGCAGTCGTCGGCGAGCTTTGGAACGAGCACACGCGAAACAGACGCGCGGGCGCAGCGCAGAGCACGTCGAACATGCTGGCATGGCCATGTCTTCACGCGGTCACCATGCTGGCATGGTCAAGACGACGCCTACGCTATGCCAAACCATGTCTGGGGTGTTGTCCGTGTAGTGTTTAGTCAAAGAGGGGTGATGGCACACTGCCAGGCCGACTAGATGAGACTTGAGCTTCCTGGCAAGTTTCTGGACAGAAACTTGGTCGCCAAGTTTGGAGGGCTTCTAGAATGTGATTAGGGTTGATCTCCTGGGATTAAGCTTTACTTACGAGGGTAATGAAGCAAAAGAAAAATCAGCCTCATTGGATCAAGGAAAAATACACTTGCTATGCAAAGTGCATTTTGAGGTCAGAACAGAAATTGTTTTCTGTAGCAAAAATATTCCAAAAAGTTATGCAATATTTTTGCTCAGGGAGGTGCGCCAAGGTTCAAAGAATATTTGGGAATTTTCTCAGGATTTTAGGAGCAATAAAAATGAGGGTTGCTATGAAGCACAAGTTTCTGAATTGAGTTTTAGAAAAGAAAATGAATATTTTTCTTTGATGAAAAATATTGCTTGGGTTATTTTGGGATTTTTCATAGAAAGAATGATGAGTTAGAGATGGATGGGTCACTTGGGTGAAAATCAAGGACATGCCCAAGTGTTTAAGTCCATATGAATTGATTCAAAAACCCCAAATTCAAAGCAAAACAAATGAAGTCCAAAAAAAAGAGAGAAGGCAAAATACAGGCTGTCACACAAGCGCTCGAAGAGCCACAACACACTTCAACAATAGAAAATCCTCACAGTGAGTCATGGAGTGAATTGGTCGTCTAAATTTTCTAGCTCCGCCCTCGCGCAGAACTCTAGTATTAGCAACATTGGCATGTCGTCGCCATGTGTGGGATATGGAGGATTATCCGAGGACTGAATTTTTTCACTTTATTTTAGGGGTTCTCTTGTAATGCTCGTGTTTGATCAATATAGAGCTTCAGCTCCTTGACAAAAGAAGGGAAATGCTATAGAACTAGCGTTCCATGTGTGGATTGCAAAGTGGTGACAACATAGCAATGCTCGTTCCCTCCCACGCACCCTCCTGAGCAAATGAGGCAAATGTTCTCACCCAAACACCCCTCTCCCCCCTCCTCTCTCTCTCTCTCCCTCTCCCTCTCCCTCTCCCTCTCCCTCTCTGCTCTCTCTCTCTGGGAATGACCCCATGTTTAGCATGGAACCCTTTATGATGACAATTAGTGGAAGCATGTATGACAACTTTCCTGCGTAGAATGGAAATTTCAAAACATGTGAACAGCTTTCCGTTTTTTAGCTTGCCAATTCTCTCTGAATGAAAAATCCTTCAAAGGCATGACAATTTGTCTTGTCGTTCCATAGCAAACTCCTGTGGCAATTCTTTCTACTATATATAGCGCGGCAATTCTTTCTTCTTAGCATGGCAAGTCTCTCATTTTTTTGACGAAATACAGCCAGATGCTGTTTTTCATTCATTAAGAGGAATAATCCATCCGGGAAATACATGAGAGCAAGGTGTACCAGAGTTGTTGGCACCCTCAACCAGGAACTTTGCATATGTAGAAAAGAGAAAAAAAGGGAAAAAGAAAAAAAGAGAGAAAAACTAGGCTACTGTGCCAGCCACTATACGCCTTTGACACCAGCCCGAAACCAAGTGTGCAACTCGTCAGTTATCACGTTATAGGTTCCCATGAAGTCGGTGTCTTTGCCATTAAAAATTCTGTTATTTCTCTCTTTCCAGACCTGCCACCAGATGATCATGCAAAGAGATGAAAATTCTTTCTGTCGATGCAAAGGAATATTGTCCAGAGTGTGAAGCCACCATTGGATCAAAGAGTTAGTATCATAGCTCGGTCGAAGGTCAAATCGATATCTGAATTTGGTCAGAAAGAAACCCCATACAGCAGCAGTGAACGGGCAAGTTCCAAAAAGGTGAATAGCAGACTCCAAACCAATGCAACACAGTGGACACATAGGGTTGTGTGGCCAATTTCTTTTTGCGAGGTTATCTGCAGTTAGGCATTTACCTTGAATGGCGAGCCACACAAAGAACTTCACGTTTTATGGTATCTTGATCTTCCAAATAAGTTGTGAGAGAGGGGTGTAAATCCGGCCAATGAACTGGCAATGGTATGCAGAACTAGCAGTGTAAATCTTGTTGGAGGTCCATTTCCAAATGATTTTGTCATCAGCTTGGGAGAGCACCACCTGGTCAGCATGATGCCAAAAGTCCAAATACTCAGCAATCACTTCAAAGCATGGGTTTGGCTTAATCAAGGTGACCCAAAATCTGTTGTTTATACCCTGAGAAAGAGTGATGTTCCTCCTTTTACTATGTTTGAAAAGTTTGGGGTAAGCCAAGGAAGGGGAGATCCCATCAAGCCAGTGATCATGCCAAAAAGATATGCCAGTGCCGCTGCCGATCTCCCAGGACGTAGATGCACAAAAAAGATTCTTGATCTCCTTGTCGATAGGTAGGGGTAGCCCATGCCAAGGTTTGTCAGGACAGGAAGCATTCTGCCAAAGCCATCTCACTTTCAAAGCCTTGCTTTGTCTGTATAAGTCATGAATTCCCAGACCACCAAGTTCCAGAGGAGAGAAAACCAGAGACCACTTCACTAAGCATTTGCCTCCACTGACCGAGTCTAAACCAGCCCATAAGAAAGCCCTTCGCAATTTATCAATCTGCTTGATATCCCATTTGGGTTGTTCCACTGCCAGCAACTGGAAGATGGGCATGGCAGAGAGCACAAATCTTACAAGAGTGACACGCCCAGGAGTAGAAATCCATCGAGCCTTCCACCCAGCGATTTTCTTCATAATTTTTTCAATGAGAAGCTGCAGATCTTGCCATTTGAGCCTCCTATCAGACAGTGGCATCCCAAGGTAAGTACAGGGGAAACTACCAAGCTGACATCCCAGTGCAGTCTGAATGTCCGAGAGGTCGATGTGCTCGCACTGGATGGGAATGATTTTGCTCTTAACCATATTAGTCTTCAGACCAGTGGCATTGCCAAAGAGGTTCAGAATTTGAGAGACGACATTAATCTCAGAGAGTAGTGGTTTGCTGAAGATAATCACATCATCGGCATAAATGGAAGCCCGGTGTCTAATAGTCTGTGTACCAAGCGGGGCTAGGACACCATGAGCTTGTGCTGTATTCATCAATCTACCAAGACAATCAACCACCAAGACAAAAAGAAGGGGGGATAGGGGGTCCCCTTGTCTAAGTCCCTTGCGATGCAGAATCTGATCGGTAAGTGCCCAATTAACCAAGACCTTGGTGGAGGAGGTAAGGAAAAGCGCAGAAATCCACTCCCTCCACTTCAGCCCAAACCCTCTAAATTCCAGTAGGCTGAGAAGGAACTCCCAAGACACAGAATCGAAAGCCTTGGCCAGATCCAACTTGAACATAATTAATGGAATTTTTTTGTCTGAGCACCTTTGCCATGGATTGCACATACACGAAGTTGTCATGGATGCTTCGACCCTTTATGAAAGCATTTTGGCATTGGGAAACAAGCTTATCCATCTGAGGTTGCAACCTAGTCGCAAGAATCTTGGCAACGAGCTTGGCAAAGAAATGTATAAGGCTTATAGGCCTAAAGTCTTGTGGTCTGCTAGCACCAGCATGCTTGGGCAATAGAGTGATGATGGCACTATTAAGAAGGAACAATTTTTGCGAGTTGAGCTTTTGGAAGTGGGAGAAAGCGGCCAATAGATCCGGCTTCATGGTGTCCCAGCAACTTTGAAAGAATTGCCCAGTAAATCCATCAGGCCCAAGAGCTTTTTCTGGGTGAAGATCAAAAATAGCACTCTTTATTTCCTTCTCAGTAAAGTTGTTGTCCAGGTGAGAAAGGTCGCAAGGGTGAAAACCTAGAGCATTGAAGTTCAAGGCAGCAGATCTCGATTGGTAGGTGCCAAGCAGACTGTTGAAATGAGACCAAATACATTCCTCCTTCTTAGTTTGATCAGCAATGTCAACACCATCAACGCACAGACTAGGAATAATATTCTTCCTCCTTCTGGATGTTGCTTTCATGTGAAAAAACTGGGTGTTGCAATCGCCTTCTCTTAACCCTAAATACCTAGATTTCTGCCTCCAAATACATCTGTCTAGAGCGGCCAGCCCAAGTAGCATCATCTTCAACTTTCCCCTGAAAGTGTGCTCTTCCCAGGAGAGGGTTCTGGAATCTCTAGCAATATCCAACTGATATATTATCTCGTTAATAATGAGCGTTCTGAGCTTTATATCCGAGAAGATAGAGGAGGACCATGAATTGAGCTTCTTAGCAGTCAGGGTGAGCTTGTTGTGCAAGTTCTGAAAGGGGTCACTGGATGTCACAGCATTATCCCAAGCAGAATTAATAGTCTCCGTAAAACCATCAAGCTTGGTCCAAACATTCTGAAACCTGAAACGTCTCTGGGGCTTCATGTCAGAATTGCAAGTGAGTAGCAAAGGGCAGTGGTCCGAGGCAGCAGAGGATAGACCTTGGAGTATAGCACTAGGGAAAGTAGAGTTCCATTGCTGATTGTAAAGAACCCTGTCCAATTTTACCAAAGTAGTATTAAACTGCTCATTACTCCAAGTATACCTACGGCCATGAAGATACATATCCTTTAACTCAAGCACATTAATGAAGTTTCTAAAGGCATTGAGCAATCCCCTATGGATGTTGCTATTGTTCTTATCAGCAACAGAAGCAATCAAATTAAAATCACCCAAAATAACAAGTGCATCAGCCGAGTTCAGGCACATCAATTGCAGTTCAGCAGGGAATGCAATCTTGTCCACATGAGCCTGAGGACCATACACGTTAATGAGATGCCAAGAGACCCCGGTTGCAACATTTGTATATTTAGCAGAGATGAAGGATTTAGAGCATTGGGTGGAGCTAACAGACAAGTCATCCGTCCATGCAACAAGCAAACCTCCACTAGCACCTTCAGAGGGGGAGAAAGCAAAGCCAGTGAACCTAGGACCACAGATTTCAGAGACCAGACTGGAATCAAAGGTTGACATCTTCGTTTCTTGCAAGCAAATCATACTGACAGCATTATGCTTAACAATCGCACGAACAGCAGCTCTTCTAGCAACCGAATTGAGACCCCTGACATTCCAGACTAGCAAATTGCAGCAATTCATTGGAAACAAACACGACGCATAGCAGTATAAATACAGAGATACCACACGAGCTCAAGTGGTCGCGGCACGAGCAGCCCTCTTTCCACCGCAGGCATTGGATGCGAGCTCGGTGAGAGCCTGAATCTGGGCAGCGCTGAGGGGAGTCTGGAAATACCTCGCGTAGCGCACTAGCAGGTCGGCGGGGTCAGAGTCGGGCTCGTCGAGCGCAACCTCGAGGTGGCGGCTGACCAGTTTCTTCGCCAGCGTGAGAGATGACCCCTGCAACTCCGGTGGCCGATTGGCAAGGTGGCGGCTGCGTCTCACTGCATCCGCCTCCATAGGAACAACTTTGTGTCGTGGAGTCGCGATGGGCTTGAAAGTTGGGCCCCTAAGTAGTCCAGGCGAGATAGGCTCTCCAACCAGGCCCATGAACTGCTGAATGGGTGAGGGGGTTCCAATGGGCTGGTACTGTATTGTTGCCAGAAGCGGGGCGGCCGAAGAGGAGGTCACAGGCGGGCCAGACTTGGCAGTGGAACTCTGCTCCATGATGGCTGCCACATTAAGAGTCAAAGTCTCAAGGCTCTCAACGGGATCAGAGGAAGGCCCCAGCGGCGAAGCGGGCACAGCCATGACAACGGGTGGCAGGTCCGTGAGCATGCATCCAACAGAGGAAGCTGGCCTTGCCGCAGCCAACACCACAGGCTCTCGCTCAATCATGGGCTCGGCAACCACGAAAGTGGCAGCATCAGCGTTGGTAGGCAAAGCGTAACATGCTAACCCAGGCTCAGCTGCGATTTGATCACAAGGAGCATGGGCACCGCTTGCATGGGGGACCGAAACCAACGGCGTCGAGCTGCAGGCCAGGGGAGGCGCGCGTGCCATCTGCGCAACCGCCCGGTCACCGTTAGGGCTGAGAGGAGGGGTGGTTGAGACTTCCGCAGCGACGGAGCAAGACAAACGTGCTCAGGGGCTTCCGGGGAAGACGAGACGGGAAGGAGAGGCGCATATGGACCGGCAGTGGTGCAGTTGTCGACAGGGGTCCAAGTCGTGCCTTGGCTGGCAGCTTGAGCAGCGGGGAGCGGTCGCTGGGAGGGGTGGCTTGCAGCGTGGTATGGCGGGTGGGTGGGTGCCTTTTGTGGGATTTCATGGGCATGAGGCTCCTTAGCTATGTGTCCAGCTTGTCGGCAGCGATGACAGCGAACGGGGTTCTTGCAGCTAGCGATGAAATGGAGAGGAGAGAGGCACTTGAAGCAACAAGCATTAGCAGACAGTATATGGGGGAGCATTCGGCTGGGTGGGGACGGCTCAGGGTCCGGAAAGGAGAGGCGCTTAGGCCAACTCCACCACATGACCCTATCCTGTCCGGCTCCGTCCGTTTGGGGTAAAAGGGACAAAAGAGGCGGCCCAGCGCACGGCCTCAAACGGACAAATGTCCGGATTCCGTCCGTTTTCGACCCATCCCAGGCCCAAACTTGCACTCGGTTTGGGGTGAAATGGACGC
>NC_041381.1:564120064-564131853 GCF_002162155.2 Triticum dicoccoides | reverse complement strand
CGTCTGGACATGGCCGCCACCACGCCCGCGCTTTCACCGTATTTTTGGTCGTCGTCGTCCTTGCCGGTGCCGGAGGGGACACGACTGCCGGCGACGGACCACGGCGGCCGAGGCAGATTCCGACGAGAGCTCCAGAGCGGCCAGTAGCCGGCCAGCAACCACCCCTGCTACGTCGAGGTGATCATCGCGGCCGCTTCGCCACCACGACCGCAAGGTGTTCGACCTTTTGCCAACAAAGGTATGGACAGTGGAGACGAGTTTTTCTTCCATCACTTCCTTTGTTCATCGGATGATTCGTCCTCGGATGATGAAGAACTTGTGGTGGCTGCACTGGTCGTGAACGACCATATTCAACGGCAGCTTCCTCGGTACAGGGGGTCACTCCCTGGCAAGGCTCCCAACCTGAACTACAACAGGGAGAGAGGCCACGCCCTGCTCTATGCCGATTACTTTGCCAACACCACGCTCTTCAAGCCAGATAAATTTCGTCGCCGTTTTCGTATGGCAAGGCATGTGTTCAATCGTATCCGAGAGGGATTGGTTGCTCATGACCCATACTTCGAGTGCAAGACGGATGCCCTTGGCAAGCTTGGATTCTCCTCTTACCAGAAATGCACTGCGGCCATCCGCATGCTTGCATATGGTATTCCAGGCGATCTGGTGGACGAGTATGTGCGTATGAGTGAGACAACATGTCTGATGTCAATGTACAAGTTTTGCCAGGCTGTGATCGAGGTGTTTGGCCCAGAGTACTTGAGGCAGTCAACTGCCGCTGATACAGAGAGATTGTTGGTGACCAATGTAGCTAGAGGCTTTCCAGGCATGCTTGGCAGCATTGATTGTATGCATTGGGAGTGGAAGAACTGTCCATTTTCTTGGCAGGGCCAGTACAAGGGGCATGTTAACGGGTGCACTGTCATATTAGAAGCGGTGGCATCGCAAGATCTTTGGATATGGCATTCTTTCTTCGGTATGGCAGGTTCTCACAATGATATCAACGTGCTGCAACGTTCTCCAGTCTTCGTGAGGCTTGCAGAAGGAAACTCCCTACCTGTCAACTTTGAGATCAACGGCCACCAGTACAACAAAGGATACTATCTAGCAGATGGTATATATCCTCAGTGGTCAACTTTTGTGAAGACAATCTCGAAACCCCAAGGTGAGAAGAGAAAAAGATTTGCCCAAATGCAAGAGAGTGTTAGAAAGGATGTGGAACGTGCTTTTCGGTGTGCTTCAATCCCGGTGGGGTATCGTTCGAAACCCTGCACTGTCATGGGATGAAAGGAAGCTTTGGGAGGTGATGACTGCTTGTGTGATCATGCACAACATGATCGTCGAGGATGAGCGTGATGAGAGTATCCTCGACCAAGGATTTGATTATCAAGGTGAAAATATTGAGCCCCTGCACCAAGACCCGGCCACATTTGAACAGTTTGTCCAATTCCACCGTGAGATGCGTGATTGGCACACTCATTTGAATCTTCAAAATGACTTGGTTGAGCACGTCTGGGATCACATTGGCAACCAATAGATGTATTGGTCCAATTTATGTTCAGTCAAGACAATTTCGATTTGGTTGTAAAACTATTTTATTTAAGACAATTTCAATTGGGTTGTAAAACTATTTTAATTTTCAGACAAACATTTGGGTTGGAAGTAGTTTGATGCAAATTTAGGCATTTTTGGCCCTCACAGACAGGATGGGGCAAATGGATGCGGCCGCGCGCTGGGCACACGGCCACCGCATCCCAGGACAGGCCTGGAGACGACCCCAAACCCCTACCCAAACGGACCGAAACCAGACAAAACGGACGTCCGTTTGGGGTCGCGCGGTGGAGTTGGCCTTATGAACCGGCGACGGAGCAGCTGTTGATAGGGGTCCCAGTCGTGCCTTGGCCGGCAACCTCTTGAGCAATGGAGAGCGGTCACTGGGAGGGGGTGGTTTGCGGCGAGGTATGGATGGTGGGAGGAATGCCTTTTGCGGGAGCTTGTGGGCACGGCACTCCTTAGCTATGTGTCCAGCTTGGCGGCAGTGATGGCAACGAACTGGGTTCTTGCAGCTAGCGATAAAATGGTGAGGAGAAAGGCACTTGAAGCAACAAGCGTCTGTAGGCAGATTATGGAGGAGCGTCTTGCTGGAGGGGGTAGGCTTGCGTACAGAAATGCGGGGTTTCGGCGGGGTGAGCGGCATTGGAATCCTGGCAGGCAAGGGAACCGCGGGATAAGCTCTTGACTTACGACCGCGGACCATGGTCCAGCCACCAGGATCGAGCGGTGCCCCCTCGCAGAGGGCCGGCATGGAAGAGGAATCCGAGGAACTGCCCGCCAAGCCATACATATCCAGCGATGCGGAAGCATCGCAAGGACCGGGGAAGAGCTGGCCCCGTGTCACGTCGGCGTAGGACGGTCGTGGACCGCTGGGTAGAGGAGTGGAGCACGGCGATGCATCGAGGTCCGAGCTCTGAGCAGAGAGAGAAACTCGCTCAGAGGGCTCCGAGTGCGTGCCGGAGAACCCGGTGGACGAGCTGGCCCTGGAGACGGGAGAGCACAGCACCGAGGTGTCAGCGCGAATCCCAGCGATGCAGGGTGAAGATGGGGCCGCCATGGTTGGCGCTGGGGCGGCCGAGCAAGCCGTCGGGGTCTCTCTCTCTCTCTCTACGGCTGCGTGGGTTCCGCCCGCTCTCTTTGTTTCAGCTAGCATAAGTCTCCCATTATAGCACGTCAAATCTCTATGTCATGACAATTTCTAAACTACTAGTAAGATGCCCGTGCTACGCTACGGGATAAAAAAAAGGTTAACTTAAGTTATAGTTACTATCCCATACGTTGCTGCTGACAATAAAAAGATATACAGTCATTGATCAAAGTAATGATGTGTTATTGATAGGTACATAAATATCAAGCACAATCAAAAATATGGTTTCCAATCCACAAACCCATGCGTCCAAGCCAAACAGTTTCTTCTCCATCTCTGCCTCACTGAAAGACTTGTTGTACTCCATACTGAGTTTTATCATTGCTCACTCTATCCTATATCAAGTTGATAGAGACCATGCGGCAGATAGAAAATATGTTCACACACATGTGGCAACAACGGCGACACTGAATCCAAATCGGTCAACTTCACGACTGACCAGCTTTATCTCTGAATCTAAATTGGTCTGATTTCAAGTCCTCTTTGCTTCACACTAGTGCAGAACTGGGCAATAGCACCGGTTCATAAGGCCCTTTAGTGCCTATTACATAACCGGCACTAAATTGTGGTCACCAAAGGCCCCCCCCTTTAGTACCGGTTCAGCATGAACCGGTGCTAAAGGGCAACCACGTGGCACGAGCCAGCTCCGGGGGCCTGGAGCCCTTTAGTACCGGTTGGTAAGACCAACCGGTACTATAAGGTTTGGGGTTTTTTTAGTTTTATGATTTCTTTTTCATTTAATTTTGTGTTTCCATTTTAATTCTTTTTCGTTTGCTGGTATTTTACGTACTACATATTGTACACGTTATGCATATATATATATATATATATATATATATATATATATATAGAATTTCTAGTAGAACCAATCATCGAGTTCAACATGATTGTCATGATATTATAAGCGTTCATATATAACACCACAAAAGCAAATCACTTAAGTTCAGAACGAAGAACACGGACATGAAAGGACAAGTACTAATTAAGAGCAGCATGAAGAACTAGCTAAATCACTCCTGCTAGCTACTCTCTCTCTGGTAAAATAGCATAGAACATGTATAGCTCTCCTGATTGATCATACTGGAGCATGCCGATGAACCTGTCTCCTAATCGTGGGCTGCGCTTCTCATTGCTGCCCCCTAGTACTTCTCTGCGATCATTAACAATTTTCCTCCAATCTTTCACTATTAAGCATTGATCGCTTCTAGAAATCCTGAATGCATTCATGTGCAATGCAGGATATCTTGGCCGTAAGCTAACAATTGACATCTGACCTTTAGTCTCGATCCCCTGAGGCACAACTGTCATCGGGAGTCCCTTTTGAAGAACATCGTATAGTACTTAATTAATATACTTAGCAATGAAAGTTTAGCAAAAAAAGTATGTATGCAAAATATGCACTGAGGACAAATAGTAAATATATTACCATCATTCCTAAATAGATGTGACCGTAGTTCAATACCATCACTATTGGTCGCACGTTTTGAGTACTAACATTTCTAAGTGCAGGAAGAAAATTTGTCTTGACAGTATGAAGATCCTCAAGCCATGAAACATAATGACTTATCTCCTCGCAGTTTAGTTCAGCGCCGGGACAGTAGTAGGTCCTGTCTACCAAGCGTCGGACATGTTTGGTTGAATGGAGATAAGCTGTCAATAGAAATTAGTTGTCAGTTATTTTTGAATAAGCAATATCAAAGACAAAAATATAGTTGAGAAGAACTCACATAATGGTAGAACTAGAGGCGTCTGCACATCGACCCATATGTCTCTATTACCTTCAATATCATCTTCCGGACGAATATCAAAGGTGATAATCATACCAGGCTCAAATGCATAAGTCTTGCATAGTGCTTATCAAGTTTTGCATTCAAAATAGGTGTACGTGTGTGCATTGTATACTTTGACGTTGAAAGTATAACCATCATGCTCAGTTTTCAGGTAAGCTCTCTTTACCTCCATAGTTTCCATATCTTTGAAACCTATCTTATCCAAGACAAAAATTCTTGCATGGCAGGGGATGCGCTAGTAGAATAGTGAAAATTAAAAATTATAAGTCAGACAAATGAAGCATATATAAGTCATGCTTAATTACGAAAACAGACTTGTCGTTGTGACTTACTGTATCGAATTCGAAAGTCTCATCCAGCTTGATGCTGAATCGCCTACCATCAACAAGGAAATTTCTGTCGCATTGGTCGCGCTGGTCTTCACAGTATTCGCACATAATGAAATTTTTTCCGTCGTCAGACGACATTTCCTATGTTCATATTAGGCGAAACATTAAACACTTACTAATTCAATTAATTCAACTACTTCTATTAATTCAACTAAGCATTTACTAAAAAGCCCAATTTTGGCCAGCCCAAGCGGCGGAAAACTGGGCCTTTAGTACCGGTTGGTGGCTCCAACCGGTACTAAAGGGCAACACATTAGTACCGGTTGGAGCCACCAACCGGTACTAATGGCCGTGCGCTTTTCTGCTATTTTTTCTTTTCAGCTATAGTTTTTCTTCTTTTCTGCTATTTTTTCTTTTCTATTATTTTTTCTTTTCTGCAAAACTTGATGGTCAAAGTCTGGAGTTATAACTTAAAAAAAATAAATGTCGCACTGGTTTATAAACCCAGCCGCGGCTGCCCTTTCGAACTCCTCTATTTAGCAGGCTTCTAGGCCTAACTAGGGCGTGCTGCCCTGTGAGCCTGCTGGCCCTACTAGGCATGTATTTGCACACCCAAGGTCTGGCAGGCCCACAGGACAGCGCCCCAACATTCTTCTTCCTCTTCTTCTCCTTCTTCCTCTTCTTCTTCTTCCTCTTCTTCTTCTTCTTCTTCTTCTTCCTCTTCTCCTTCTTCTTCCTCCTTCTTCTTCCTCTTCTTATTCTTCTTCTTCTTCTTCTTCTTCTTATTTCTGCGTAGTTTTTTGTATAGTTTTTTCTTTTCTGTTATATTTATTTTCTTCTATTTATTTGTGAGTAGTTTTTCATCTAGTTTGCCAAAATTCAACATTTTCAGAGTTCATTTTGTAGTGATTTTCAATTTCATGGTCATTTTGTAAACGATTGAAAAATAGCAAATATAATTTTTATTTTATTTTCTGCTTTATTTTTTCTTCTATTTATTTTTGAGTAGTTTTTTCTTTTCTGCTATATTTATTTTCTTCTATTTATTTCTGAGTAGTTTTTTTATTTTGTTTTTTTCTTTTCAGCTATAGTTTTTCTTCTTTTCTGCTATTTTTTCTTTTCTGCAAAACTTGATGGTCAAAGTCTGGAGTTATAACTTAAAAAAAAGAAATGTCGACGTGCAATTAGTTTTTGCCATAACAGAAGAAGTCCGGAGTTGTAATAAGTTATTAAAAATAAAAAAGAGGTGCAATGCTCGTTAATTTGCTTCAAGCCTTTCAGAATAGTGTAAACTGCACTGCGCATAGCTCCATGCAGTCTACCGTATTCCTGAAGGCTTGAAGCTAAGCAACATGAGCATTGAGCCTCTTCTTCATCGTCTCTGCACTCAGGGCTTATAAACCGCTCCTAGTCCCTCTCACTTCGCGAGGTGGGACTAAAAAACAGCTTGCCATAACCTCATTAGTACCGGTTCGTGGTACGAACCGGCACTAAATGGTGATGATGGGGCCATAGACTGACCGCAGGCTGACACAGCCTCTTTAGTACCGGTTCGTGGCATGAACCGGTACTAAAGGTTCGCCACGAACCGGTGCTATTGATCGCCGCCACGAACTGGCACTAGTGTACACATTAGTGCTGGCTGAAATTCCAACCGGCACTATTGTGCTTCACATTTGACCATTTTTCTACTAGTGTCACATGGACGCCACCTCCATCCCATACACCATTTCCATCTAGAAATGGTAACAAATCAAGCACCTCATTTTAACCTAGCCTTAATATCAATAATGGAATAACATGATGCAACATATCGATATTTGTCCCCACAACTCAGTGCAATGGAAGTGCGACTGGCACCGACCCGTGCGTTGCCACAGGAAAACGTTTTAGAGGTGACACCATTCCAAGAGAGATAAAGCTCAAATGGATTTGAATATGTCGCTTATGTTTGTTAGCGAAAACATTTTGATTACAGTTTTAGTATACAAATATTTGCTTACGAAGTAAAATTGAAATAAATAAAAAGAGGCCTGCATTTCTAGATGATGAATGAAAAAGATTGTAAACATATGTGTTTTCAGTCATGTATGCAAGATAGAAATAAAGCATGAATAAACAAACTTCGGCTAAAACATTACAACTACAAGGACACACAACACGACAATTTTCCAAATACAATGTGCCATAATGTCTTATTTTGTTTATTTGCCACTATTTCTTCATTCTTAAAACCAATCATCTCATGAATCATACAGGCCTCGACACTTAAAGAGGTACTTTACAGCTTTTATGCTTGAGCAAACCTCGACATTGATGTGGCAATTATACCTTCTTAGTAGGTAAGGATTGTATGGAACAACCCACCTATTGTCTAATTCTTCACCTCGTACCTTTGCACGACGTCCATCATCTCTCCTCCTGTATATGGGATATGAGTCCTTTCCCTGAAGAGTTGACGCATTAAATGGCCGTGGATAGTAGTTCTTGCAACTACCATTTTGCATGCACACATTTTTGGGGTTTAGGACTCCACGAGGGCCATGCATCATATGCTTGACGACCATCTTGTACAACTCAGGGTACTTGAATTTGTCTGGCAATTCAGCAGATATGATACAATCATATTGCTCTGGGCATGTTAGCTTGTACCTCCCCTCCATGATTAGGAGGAAATGAGAATGTGGTAGACCCCTTTTCTAGAACTCGACAACATATGCATATGCTGCTACCTTGCCGAGCATGTGCTTTTTGAAAAGTTGTATCTTGAGGTCTTCCAACTTTGCTCTAAATACTCGTACAACAAGATCAGGGCGATCATGTGGGGTTTGTCCAGGCTCCAGCGCACCAATTATCTCATCCCAATTCGGGTTGCAAGTCATGGTTAAAAAGATATCTGGTTTCCTATACTTCTGCACCAAGGCCATGGCATCAAGGTATCTTCGTCTCCTATCTCTTCTTCCCCCAATAAATGATGTAGGAAGTACAATCCATTTGCCCACAGCATCCACACGGTTTTCCCCAGCTTGAAGGCTATCAACAACACCTTGGTATAGATCAGAGCGTATTTGTTTCTGGTGATTTCTTATATAGTCTAACCTAGAGATTTCAACCTTGATGTACATGTCGACCACATATTGTTGGAACAGTCGTTTACCGTATAGCATGGTGTTAAATACACCACGACATATTTGAAACTTGTAACAATAGTAGTCTCTGACCGAGACACATAATCGACTACTTGTACATGTACCTACGGAAATGGGAGGTAACAGAAAGAACTGATTAAGAAAATAAGTACACTGGGGATAATAAAAAAATGAATAAATGCTAATTTCATTATATGTACCTGGTTTCTTTCGACCACTACGGCGGGATTGAAGTATCTCATTCAAGCTGACACCTTTCTTTGGGATCTCAGGATGCCAACTAATATCCCCTCTTGGGAAGAACAAAGGGTAAGACAATGGATCATAGCATCCATAATATGGTTGGATGCTATATCTCTTGTTGTCATTACCAAACAGGACAATGCTACGGTCAAAATGATTACAGAGTTCATTACCCTCAACCCAAATAGCTGCAACCTTTGATGATATAGGCAAGTTATATCTCCGTTGGTCCAACCTCATGTCGGTGTTCAGTTCAATACGATATTCCTCAAGGTCATTGACTCCACCTAGATTCCTGAATGTTTCAGAATAAGGATTATCCTTAAGGATGTCGACAAGCCTTCGAATGACATCTCGGTCTAGGTTCGGGGAGCGCCGAAACCTATGTTGTAGACTGGGGTCATCATCGTAGAAGTATAACTCTAGATGCTTAGGTCCATCTTGTGTTGGAACAAATGAGAAGATGTTGTGGTAAATCTGACCATGGGCTCGGAATGTATAGACTCCTGACCTCATGTTTGTGTATCTATTGTCAAGACTGACTTCAAGGGTGGTGAATGAAAAGTGGCCATTGAAGTAGCGAATGTTATCCCTAAAATGTACAACATCACTATCTGAACTTGTGTACAGCATCTGAAGTTCCAAGGGTGGTTCTGACTGTGCTAACTTAATTTTTCCAGACTGACAACAAAATCCATTTGTCTCATACTGGAACCTCTTTGCGCCGCAATGCTTGCAATCAGGCTTTGGCACCAGCGTGTGAGTACTTTCTGGTATATTCTAGTAAACACAGTCATATGGGTCAGGAACAATGTTGTCTGTTGTAAAAGCATCTACCATGTCATCGCAATCTTCAATGTTCCCTGTATACACATGAGATGAATTGTGTTATATATAGGTATTGCATTTTCTGTGCTATACATATGTAGGGAAATAAGACATCCATGGAATTTTTAATACCTCTCCCAGCAAATGCGAAGTACTCATCATCTTCTTCTTCGGTCATATGAGAATAATCATCATCCACATTAAAGCTTTCCGTTGGGGAACCTGGGCATATGGAGTCATCAGGGGCCAATGATGAACTGTCCACTGATGTAGATGTTGGACATTGCACCGATGTGAGTTCCTTGCACTGGACAGTATTAGCGTCACCTAAATGTAATTTGAGGAATGAAGTTACTACATAGTTTGAGTAGTGTGTGTTATAGTAGTAGAGAAAAGGAAGGCATCAGCATCACAATCATACCTTTGCTAGTGAAAACTATGTGATCATCTTCCATTCCTTCAGGTATGCTTTCTAGATTACCTGCTATTTCAATGACTGTAAAAATGCATGCTCAACTTTGACAAAATTGGCAAATAAAGGAATGTGCATGTGAGAATTACCTTGAATTGTAGAAAAAGTTTGAGCCAGTGTACTTGGGTAACTAAAGGTATAAGAGCTTGATGATGCATGTCCCAACAATGAACCTGTAGGGCAATTTGATACAATGGAATCCATGCATGGGGTATCTCGTCTAGATGCATAACTTGCATTACGTTGAGCTAGAAGTGCCCGCCACTCTTCCGGTGGCAGGCTTTGCCGACGCACTCGTTGGCGTGCATTTCTTTCTTGCCTCTCCTCTAGTGTCAAACTTTGCGTACGTGCTCGCTGGCTTGCATTTCTCTCATCAAGTGTCATACACTGTCTTTTCTCTCTTCTTCGTGCATTAATCTCTTCCTTCTCCTTAGGTGTCAAATTTTGCCGACGTGCTCTAACACGTTCTCGCCTTGCTTGGATTTGCTCTGGTGTACGGCTAGCATATCTTATTGCTTCACGTGCACGCTTTCGCCCTACAGAATTTACACGAGAAATTAATTAAGTGGGTAAATGGAATTATATAAGCAAACACTTCCGCCCTATAGATTTACCTTTTGAGCTTTCTCCTCGCTCCAATCCGTCGATTGATGTGAGCATACCAGTATAAGTAGGAAAAATCACCGTCGCTGATTGGTTTGTCACTTCATCATCTGAAGATGAGTAACTTAAATTTGTCGCATCCGTTGGTTCACGTATAAATAAACCTGTTCGAGCACATGGCATGCCATTGGAGCAAGTTCTGTTGGGCTTGCTACTGCTGTCGACCACTATGTTATTACAAGTTGGACCGTAAATGATTAGGTATAAATAAGAAATATACAAGCAGATTGTTTTGCCAAACAGTAAGGTACAGGAACCAACATTTTTGTTTTCCTTTAGCACTTTGTTGGCACGAGAGCTGTAACATTTGGGGTGTAATAGCTGCTGGTTTTCCCCCAAAAAACAGAAGTGGAGGTTAGAAAAAATTGAATCAAAAGCTAGTAGGAACACTATATGCAATCTAATAAGACAACTATTCTTTGCCAGAAGTCAAAAGAAACATTCCTTAACCGAAGGGCAGTTCATCATCATTAGATACGAAATTGCAGACTGGATGAGTTTGATAATCATTAGGTAAGCAACATGAATAAAAACAAATGTTATGCACAGGTGTGGCAGCCAAAAAATACAAGCCAAAGCATAATAGAATACAACAGTAAACCAATGAATTCCAGTGATCAAGTATGAAATTTTCACTGAATATTCGACCTAACTCGGCCATTTGGTCCTGACCTTTTAATTTTCAGCTTCACACCCAAATCCAAGTGTTTATCCAGGAACTCCTAGGCTTATCAAATTTCTTCTGGACCTGCCATGTAAATAATCATTTTTTTCAAAAATTTCAGTGATTTTATACGATTGGAGCTGAACTGAGTATCTATATGCATACATATGATTGACTAAGTCATGTGATTTTATACGAAGGGAAATATAACAAACCTAGCAACAGCAGTTTCTCTCTGACCAACTCCTATAAAATAAGCTGATCCACCTAGAACTAAGATGCAGATCTTTTAATTCTTTTAATAGGAAACAGACCAACTTGGAGGTCAAAGCCCCAACGATCAGTATGCATAAAAACTCAAAATAACAAATAAAAAACGTGTTATACAACCATACAGTGATCTGCAAATTCTTGTTATGATGTTAACTTCACAAATAAAAGAGGCATCATCATCTAATAGTAGTATGTGCAGATACTCATCTATTGCAATCATTACTAAATCTTGGTATTGCATAACACAACATACCTTGGTCCTTGGCAAAGCAAATCAGAAGGCGATGGGCAGTAAATCGACCTCCTCACAATCTGTCGATTTGAAGATATGAGAGCTTGACCACCGTGTTGCTTCTTGGGATGTAGTTCGAGCAGTGTGAGTCTCATCTGCCTGCTCACTTGTATTTATATTGGGCTGAAAGGGTGGTTTCTAGACAGTTCGACCAGGCGCGCGCATTTGGGTGACGAAAATTTGAATTTGGGAGGCGGTAGGATGGGAACGATGAGGTGTCGGAAAGAGAGGCGGTAGCCGACCATAGCACCAGAACAGGCAGTGGAGTGCGTCGGCGGGGAGGAGAAGTAGCATTAGGTGGCGGCGCTGCCGCCGCCGAGGATGAGCAGCCTGTAGCCGGCGACGTATTTGTGGAGGCCAGAGTTAGAGAAGGGGGAGAGCAGAGAAGACG
>NC_041381.1:564083232-564119554 GCF_002162155.2 Triticum dicoccoides | reverse complement strand
GGGGGGGGGGTTGTGGTGACCGGTGGAGTTGAGGGAGGCATGAGAGGCTCCGAGGCGGATGGCACCGGCGGCGGCCACCACGCCATATCGGCTCCAACGCTGCCGGTGCTACTGGTTGGATGAGGTTGGGGTAGAGCCGGAGGGATAGGCTCGAAGAGAGAGACAAGGGCATATTTGCAAATATGTAACGGAATAGTGGGTGTCTTTGTAACATTGCCATAGGTTGCTTCCTGGACGTTGGATATGAATCGAACATTGTGAATCAAAGTTGGCAGGCACACCATCATCACCAATTGTGGTTTTTATAAGAGTAGAGATTCCTTGGGGGTTAGTTTTTTGAGGGAGAGCTCTTTGGTGACACCGTTCACTAGAATGAGCCTCCTTGAGGGCACGTTCGTTCACGCCAGGGGCCTCCTATAGGCAACATCATCTCCCTATTAAGGTAAACAAAGACCAGAGTATTGTTATTTAAACTTTTCTCTCTCTATGTTCCCAGGCATACATCTCGTTTGCATAGTGCATGTTCGCTAGTTACTAAGTTTAAGGCATGTTTGGTTGGTGATTAACTTTGTCACATTATTTCTGCCACACTTGCCTTACTTGAGGTGCTTAAATTCTTAGCCACACTTTGAATTATCTTAGAAAATCTTGCCACATTTTTTGTATGTATATGATATGTAGGCTTATTGCTCACAACAAGATTCTTGCCACACTTGGTGTGTCTAGAATCAAACACCCACTTAATTTGATCAAACTTGCTTAATTTAAGATGTGGCAAAGTGTGGCTTTTTTTGCACGAATTGGCAAGGTTTGGCTTGAAACTTTTTTTTAGAACAGGCATGGCTAGGAACAACAATTTCTATATTACACACATTGCATCAAATTGCCCCTGTTTCGCACATATCTGAGGGACGACCGAAATAAATGGGCCGTCTCACTAGGCCAGCCAGGTCGTCACCTTTCCCACCGATTTTTATGAAGTTTCTGTTCAGCTATTTTTTCACTCCTTTCCTGTTATTTTTACTTGTTTTTCTGGTTTTCTTTTGGTTTTCTAGTTTTCATTTTTATTTTATTTTCATTTTTTAACATTCAATGTTTCTCTTTTTGTTTTTTTAATATTCTAAATTTTCTCATGTTTTTCAAGAAATGTTCACATTTCAAAAGATGTTTAGAAATTTAATTTTTGTTTGCTTTTTATAAATGATCAGAATTTTAAAAAATGTGTTAGAATTTGAAAACAAAATGTTTGTGGGTTCACAATATTCAGGGGTTCTGTAAATTTCAATTTTTCAAAGAATTTTCAGAGTTTTATAATTGTTTGCACTTAAAGAAACATAACTTTAAAAAATCACTTTTTGTTAAACACGTTTGGGTTTTTTATAAAATTCTTTATTTTTTTTCGTATTTCGTCCTTGTGACCATGAGGTCACGGGTTCAAGTCCTGGAAACAGCCTCTTGCAGAAATGTAGGGAAAGGCTGCGTACAATAGACCTAAAATGGTCGGACCCTTCCCCAGACCCTGCGCAAGCGGGAGCTACATGCACTGGGGCTGCCCTGTCAAAAATAAATGAAGAAAACTAAACAAACGGTCGCTACAGTGGGCCGAACCAAGCCGGTACAGTCTTGCTTTTCTGTCTCTGTTCATAAAGAAAGAGAGAAAAACTCTATCCCAAACACGGCCGAACCAAATAAAACAGAATGTTCCTGGGCTGTTTAGCGAGGAAACAGAAAGACTAAAATGGGACACGTGATCGCTTGCCCGCTAGTACTACTACCTTTGTCCTCGGACACGTGATTAACCACAGCCCAAGTATAAACGTATCCCACGACAATACACACACGTTCAAGGCAGGACACATAGGCACTGAGCACAGTAACATCACCCCTAACACCACCCTGAAGCTGCCTATGACAAACCATGAGTTTCAAGGCGGCGCCTCCAAGAAGGTTTCCCTGGAGCAACACGATGAACGATAAGAGCCGCGACGACGTCTTCAAGAAGGTAACGCGCTACGCCGCCGTCAGTCCATTCGAAAATAGAACAGGTTTTCACCCCAGCAAACATTCACCGCCACCGAACACCACACCCCTGCCACCCCCGCCACCGAACGCCGCCGGCTAAAATTGGCCTTCATCGCCCCGTCTTGTTGCACCGGGCGCGGGACGAGCTCGGTCCAAACGCCGGGCGCGAGACGAGCTCGGTCCTGCTGCCGGACGCGCGACGAGCTTGGTCCTGCTGTCGGGCGCGTGATGAGCTCGGTCCTTCTGCCGGGCGCGAGACGAGCTCCTTCCCGCAGCCACGGGCGCGAGACAAGCAATGGACCGCAGCTGGGAGCGGTCCAGCCCTACGACGAGGGTAGAGCCTGGACGACGCGGGAGGGAAGGTCGATACAGGCCGCTCATCGATGACCAACGCTGGATGATACCAGCCGCCGTCGTGAAACGATCCAGACCACCACCATGAGCTACGACCACGCCGTGACAGCCACATCCACGCCGAGACCTTGAGGAGCAGCCCCGAGCCACCTTGCAGCAGTTGTGACACGCCGTCGAAGACAGCCCGCCCCCCCGACCATGGATGGCCAGCACCCCTCCACTCCGAAAGGAGCAGCCTGACCGCCGGCCGCCGCCGCCACCACCCGGATCTGGGCAGGAGCACCCAGATCCACATGTTCTGGTTTATTGGTCCCCTTTGTAATTTGTGTTAAATTTTGACAAAAGAATTAACTAACAAAAATATAAATGCATGTCAACAAAAATTATATCGTTGGATTCGTATTTGAACATATTTTCAATGGTATAATTTTTTATGACATGCTTGGACATTTTGTTGGTTAAAAATTATGGTCAAAATTTGGCATGGAATACAATTGGGACCTATAAATAGGTAGTACTAAGTACTAACTAGGAAAGCAGCTTCCTTTTCTCAAAAAAAAAGAAAAAAAGAAAAAGAAAAGTTGCTCCCCGGAAACCTAGGATTAAGGGAGGCGACGCTGCTGATTTTTTGTGTCACGAAGAATGATCCTTCCCTACTTGTATAAATATGAACTCTCGCCCAAACCCCGGAGGCCCGGACATAACACACACGCGGCTAGCCGCCAGAAAGATCCTCCCTCCGTAGGCGGCGGCGGCGGCGCCCCATCTGGAGACGGCAAAACGTCAGATCATGACCTGATCTCGCGATCGGATACGTGGAATCCTCTATACTGCGAGGCAGAGTGACAGAAATCGGCATCGATCGTCCAACTTGCTGCCCCGCCCATGTAACTCCTTGCCTCACTACATGTGTCTGTTCTTCGCGAGATTTCGATGTTGCTGCTGCCTTTTGGTCTTCTTCTTCCTTCAGTTTACAGTGCTGACAGTTCAGGATAGAACTCGAAAAATCCAGGTTCAGAAACACGCACTAGGCTCTCCAGCTCTCTGCTGTTTTTATTTTTAGGAGTGATGCGCTTCATTGCTTGCCTGTTGTTTCTGTTGTACAATTGCTTCAGCTCAACTTTCCGGGTTTTTTTTCCTACACATGTGCCAAAATTAAACGACGTGTTCTCTAATGTCCATAGTCTTACATATACTATGTTCTTAATAACACTGAAAGTTAATTAAGGTGTACTCTTTCTTCCTTCAGTTTCGGTGTAGGAGTTACCCGTTCACCCGTACGTTCATCATGAAGCAACCGCTTTTGGACCAGGCAACTTCTTCCTCATCTGAGGCAACCGGCACTAAATCACTTTTCACAGATGCTGGATGGTTCAGCATCATCACTTTTTATTGGATGGGGCCCTTACTTGATCTTGGCAGAAAGAAACCGCTAGATCTCAACGATGTGCCATTCTTGGATGACAGTGACAGTGTCCATGGGGTCCTCCCTAATTTCAAGGCAAAGATTGTGTCAAACTCTGCGACGGGGCAGTTCACCGGCGTTACGGCGGTCAAGCTGGCCAAGGCTATTGTGCTTACAACATGGAAACCTATCCTCGTCACTGCCGTCTACGCCCTACTTAGCAGTGTTGCTTCATATGTCGGTCCCTACCTGATCGAGTACTTTGTCGACTATCTAAACAAAAGTTCAAGATCCACCAAAGAGGGCTACGTTCTAGTGTTGACGTTTGTTGCCGCGCAGCTGATCGAAGGCCTCTCGACGAGGCATTTGCAGTTTAGATCAAAACAAGTAGGGGTGCGTGCACGTTCGTCGCTTGTCGCTGCTATCTACCAGAAAGGCCTTTCCCTCTCCAGTCAGTCCAGGCAAAGCAACTCGAGCGGAGAGATGATCAATGTCGTGAGCCTCGATGCCGAGTGTGTAGGAGATTTCAGTCGATCCATGCACGATCTTTGGCGGCTTCCTGTGCAAATTGTTCTAGCCATGCTCATCTTATACTCGACACTTGGTTTTTGCCCTGCATTTGCTGCCCTTCTTGCCACTGCTTTGACAATTGGGGGTAATAAGCCTTTAGGGAGAATGGAGCAAAATTATCAAGAGAGAATGATGAGCGCCAAGGACGTGAGAATGAGGGCTATGTCTGAGATCTTACAGAGCATGCGCATTCTCAAGCTTCAAGGATGGGAAATGATCTTCTTGTCCAAGATCATAGAGTTGAGGAAGGTAGAGATGAATTGGCTAAAGAAGAACGTATACACCTCGGCGATGCTCCTATCCATCTTCTTTTCTGCTCCTGCTTTTGTTGCTATGGTCACTTTCGGTGTTTGCGTGCTTATGGGCATTCCATTAGAAACAGGTAAAGTGCTATGTGCCCTGGCAACATTTAGACAGCTGCAAACACCTATCCATGGTCTACCAGACGCATACTCTATGATCATTCAGACAAAAGTATCGCTTGACAGGATATGCTCATTTCTCTGTCTTGAGGAACTCCCTAGTGATGTTGTAACTAAGCTTCCTAGGGGTACCACCGATGTGTCGATTGAGGTGACGAACGGTCATTTCTCTTGGAATACATCTTCTCAAGTGCCTACTCTCCAAGACGTGAACTTCCGTATACGACAGGGAATGAGGGTTGCTGTCTGTGGAACAGTTGGATCTGGCAAATCAAGTTTATTGTCTTGCATACTCGGTGAGATACCAAAATTATCAGGAGAGGTTAAAACTTGTGGCAGGATCTCCTATGTTAGCCAAACACCTTGGATACAGAGTGGGAAAATTGAAGATAATATACTTTTCAGCACAGAAATGAATAGGGAGAGGTATGAAAAGGTCCTTGAAGCATGCTCACTTATCAAGGACCTGGATATATTACCATTCGGTGACCAGACGATTATAGGAGAGAGAGGCATTAACCTCAGTGGTGGACAAAAACAGAGGATACAAATAGCCCGTGCTTTGTACCATGATGCTGATATCTATCTATTTGATGATCCGTTTAGTGCAGTTGATGCTCATACTGGATTGCACTTGTTCAAGGTATGTCTTGATGTTTTGTATTTCATTGTTCTTTATGTACTGAATGCTAAAACTAATATCTTATCTGGCGACAGATCTTATACACATTAATTTTGATTATATAAATTTATACTATATTCCCATGTGCTGCAGTGTTCGCCTTCCAGTTTTCGCACAATATCTGAGTCTAGTACTGATACGCATTTAAAGTTTTCCCTTACGAAGTGTCTGTCTATATATCTGAGTACAAGTACTGGCATGCCTTTAATGGGGGCATTCGGTGTAAAACATTGCTTACATGACAAATATTACCGAAACTAACTTGGAAGAATGAGTATTCTTTCGAAAATATTTTTTACCGAGGGTAGTAACTTATTTCAAAATACTTATGCCTGAGAGTGGTAATTAGTCTCTCGCTTCTGTGTCCATCCTATAGCAAATGTTCTTCATATTGCATTTGTAGAAAAATTTGTTTCATAGTTCTTTTAGTCAAGTTAAACAACTCCTTGGATTTTGTGATTGATCCAGTTAGCCAAGCAATTTTGAGTTTATATATCCTTGAGAGAGATTCTAGGGTGCTAGTCAGTGAATTTATTGACCATAATTTGTATTTTGCAGGAGTGCTTGCTTGGATTTTTAGCTTCAAAAACAGTTGTGTATGTTACACATCATGTCGAATTTTTACCTTCAGCCGATGTTATCATGGTATGCTGGAAACTAATGTCTAATGTCTTCTCTATGCTATGTGCAAAAAATCCTTTTCAAGTCCTTTTGTCATATTTCAGGTATTGAAAGATGGCAAAATAATACAAGCAGGGGATTACACTGAAATTCTTAATTCTGGAAAAGAATTCACTGAATTAATTGTGTCCCACAAGGATGCATTATCTACTATGGACATGTTGGAGCTCCCAAGTAGCAATTATGAAAGTAGTTGCCATCTTCATGGCAATGGAAGCGCCCTGCCCATAGCAGATGAGCAAACACATGATAACAATCAAGAAGTACTTGTTCAAAATGGTCAACTTGTACAAGAAGAAGAGAGGGAGAAAGGCCGGGTTGGGTTTATTGTCTACTGGAGATATATTACAATGGCACACAAAGGAGCATTTGTGCCACTTATTTTGCTAGCTCAGATCATTTTTCAATCTCTTCAAATTGGAAGCAATTTATGGATGGCTTGGGCAGCTCCGGTATCTAAAGATGTGAATCCTCCAGTCAATAGCTCGACGATGATAAATGTATATGTTGCATTAGCTCTTGTTACCTCATTGTGTGTCTTCATACGATCCTATCTTCTAGTCATGGCTGGATGTAGGACTGCAACCATGCTATTTGACAAGATGCACGAATGCATATTCCGAGCACCGATGTGTTTCTTTGATTCCACTCCTAGCGGCCGTATCTTGAATAGAGTAAGTAATTGCCTTAAGAAAGTTATTTACAATGATAAATTGAAGTCACATGTCATTGGAGTGCTGTTAAACTTTTTATTCTAGTATTAACGCTGAAATTCGAAACAAATTGCAGGCCTCCACCGATCAGAGCGCAGTGGATACTCAAATATATGATCTGATGGGCTACCTTCTATTTCCTGCCATCGAAATTCTTGGAACAATTATTCTAATGTCGCGGGTTGCATGGCCAGTATTTGTAATTTTTGTCCCTGTTATTATTGCATCTCTATCATATCAGGTAATGTTTCTCATATAGTTTTGTTCGATGTGACTTTTTTGTTGGCATCCATTTTGAAAACATAGGAAAAGTACAAATAGATTAATTCATAGCTAGTAAATTCTGCATGGGAGTTCCACACCTTGAACAACAACAACAAAGCCTTTAGTCCCAAACAACTTCGGGTAGGCTAGAGCTGAAACCCATAAGATCTCGCAACCAACTCATGGTTCTGGCACATGGATATGCTAACTTCCACGCACCCCTGTTCATGGCTAGTTCTTTGATGAAAATATAGAATATCAACAAATTTAGTTTGTAGAGTACATGAGGTAATCATATATTTTGGCAATTATTTTTTATGCCAATGTTCATACAGATAGACTTATTGGTTGGAGTAGTGTTGTGAAAAATCTGTTCAAATATCACTCTATATATAATTTGAAGTGCTACTAATTCTAGAAGCTGTGTTTCTGTTTCCTCAATGAGGTGTCCCGAGATTTTCATGGTTTCTCATATAGGTCACTGAGTATAACTACATTGACTCAAAAACTTGTGTAAGTGACTCAGAGCAGGTCCAGTACAATTTAAATTAGCAGTAGTAGAGGCCATGGCACTTTAACCTTATTGAAGCAACAAGTGACCTTATTGACAGGTGGCTACGCAAAAAGCTAATAATTTTATACTTGAAGAAAAAACCAATAATTTTGTTCAATGGACTTTGAATACCAAGTAAGGTTGGTTTGAACCTCTATATTAACTATTTTATACTCCCTCCCTCTCAAAATAAGTGTCGCAGATTTAGTACAAATTTGTTACTAAATCTGCGACACTTATTTTGGGACGGAGGGAGTAAGATTTAAAGAACCTAAAAAAGGTGTCCTTTGCATGTTCAGAACCAAGTGTCACAACTGCAAATTTATACCAATGGTGAATTTTTGGTTAGGCAGATTAAGACAAATTTAGCCCATGACATTCTTTTAATGTATAATATGTAGCATATTATACCAGAAAATTATATTTCTGTCTATCTATGAAATTAATTGGTACTTCTTGTTTCTTCTTTTAATCATAATACCATCCCTTCTCTTCCAGCAATACTACATAAGTGCTGCTAGGGAGTTGCAGAGGTTAACTGGAGTTTACAGAGCTCCTGTGATGCAGCATTTCGCCGAATCAATTGCTGGCACAACTATAATTAGATGCTTTGATAAGAAAAGAGAGTTCATCAGTTGGACTGGCCAATTGATGGATAATTTATCTCGGGCAAGTTTATATAATGCTGCTGCGATGGAATGGCTGTGCTTTCGCTTGGACTTTCTTTCTTCTTTTATTTTTGGATTTGCCTTGATACTTCTGGTCACCTTGCCAACTGATCTAATTGACTCAAGTAAGTAAAGATGCTTTTTCCAATCAACTAAAATTAGAAAATAATGTATTAGCTCCCTGATTAGTATTAATTATTATCTCCTTACACTTCACAGAGACAGCTGGTCTTGCAGTCACTTATGGACTAAGTCTGAATATGCTGATAGGGTGGGCTATTATGGTCCTCTGTGCTTTGGAAAACAGAATGATATCTGTGGAAAGAATATTGCAATACATGACCATTCCTTCTGAACCGCCCCTTACGATATCAGAAAGTAGGCCGGATTGCCATTGGCCAACAAAGGGTGAAATTGAGCTTCGCAACCTCCATGTTCGTTTCTTCAACTTTAAATATTTCATTTTAATTTTGTGTTGCAAATCCATATTGATGAAACTTCTAAAGTTCTATTAGATAGTTTTAATGGCACATAGTATTTTTTTTTTGGGTCAGTTAGTAATAGCAGTGCTGAGTTTCTTCTAATATAACGTTGCAGTTATTAGTACCCTATAAGTGCTTGTATGGCATGCAGGTAAAATATGCGCCACATCTGCCTTTAGTTCTGAAAGGCGTGACGTGCACCTTCTCAGGAGGTATGAAGACTGGTATTGTTGGAAGAACAGGTGGTGGAAAGTCAACCTTGATTCAAACACTATTCCGCATTGTCGATCCGTGTGTCGGGCAAATATTGATAGACGGCATCGACATCTCCACCATTGGACTGCATGACCTACGGACAAGACTGAGCATCATTCCACAAGACCCTGTTATGTTTGAGGGGACTCTGCGAAGCAACATCGACCCTCTCGATGAATACAATGATGAGCAAATCTGGGAGGTACTTATAGTTTCAAATTTACTCCATTCATTTGAAAAATTGATTTGACCCCATAACTTGCAAAAAATCAGCATCTGCATTGGATCTATGTTGTCTAGGCATTGGACTGCTGTCATCTTGGAGATGAAGTTCGGAAGAACGAGCTTAAGCTCGACTCTACAGGTTTGATAGTATTTATGAAGAAATTCCCAGTGGACATTGCTTTTCTTTATGATGGCGAACCAATAACTTGGCATTTTGAACTGAAATGCAGTGACAGAGAATGGCGAAAACTGGAGCGCGGGTCAGCGGCAGCTTGTTTGCTTGGGAAGGGTGATTCTAAAGAGGAGACGGATCTTAGTTTTGGACGAGGCAACTTCTTCAGTGGATCCGATAACCGACAGTTTGATCCAGAAAACCTTGAAACAGCAATTCGCCGAATGCACCGTGATCACGATAGCGCACCGTATCACATCGGTTCTTGATAGCGAGAGGGTTATTCTTCTGGACAACGGTTAGTCCTCTCCACTGCCTTGCACATTTTTAGCTGACAAATCCTATATTTTATGCTGTTCTCCTCTGTTGGTCTGTTTTAACTCCTGTTGTGCTATCGTAAAACAGGTGAAATTGCAGAGCACGACTCACCGGCGAGGTTGCTAGAGGACAGTTCGTCCTTATTCTCCAAACTTGTGTCGGAATACACAATGGGATCAAAATTATAAGCAGAGGATGCAAAGTAGAGCAAGTCATGGTGCCGACATCGCCGGTGTTCGATTGGATCTCACGTTTCCGGCTTGAAATTAGACGGCTGCTCAGAACTCCACATATATTTCTCCAAATTGGTGCATGCAGTTCTTACAGTATAAAGATGTACTAGTAGTGACCATTAGTTTAAGCTTGGTCGGATCATATTAAGGTGGAGGTTGATACTTCATCCCTCTTAGCTCGGGATTCATACTTCACCGATTATAAGCTAGTGGGTTTCACCGGCTACCCACACCACATACTTGTCCGGCATGTAGTGGCAGATCGGCTCGCCGCGGGACCCGTTGAGCGTCGCGAAGTACTCGGCGTCCCAGCCGGAGGTGTCCTCGTGGCAGACGGCGATCGCCGTCGCGCCCAGCGAAGGGTCGTCCTGCCCGACCAGCTCCACGCGCACCGCCCGCACGTTGCCTGGCCGGTGGCAGTACAGCACGTCCGCCGGGTACGGCAGCGGGTGGCACGGCACGACCGCGCCGGCAATGCCGGCGACGCCGCCGAGTGCCACCTTGTACCTGTGCGGCTCCTCGCGCCCGTGCACGACCGTCCTGAGCGGCTCCGCCGACGCCGCTCCCAGGGCCGCGGCGGCGAACTCCATGGCCTCTTGCTCTGTGGTGGCACAGACGTGTGGTTTTTCCGGCTGGTCGCCGCCTCGTGCGTCGCTGCGGCCGCAGAACCGGAGCGTGCTGGCGACCTGCCGGGCCTGCTCCGAGCCCGGTGTTATGCTGTAGTAAGCCAGTATGTCTCTGAGATTGCCGTAGGCGAACGGCGGCGGCACGGGGTCTGTGCCGGTGACCGTGCTGGGGGTGCCTGTCCCCCTGACGTGGCCCAGCTTGGTGTCTGCGGGCAGCACGGCGCCGGCGAACAGGTTGCGCTTGAGAAAGAGGATCCCTTTGTCGGCCTTGAGGTGCTGTGGCCGGGGGTTGCACCACTGTGTCGGGAACACGCCGTCCGAGTACGCAATTCAAGATGGAAACTAATGATCGCTCCATGATACAAATTCTAACTTAAATTAATTGTTAAGGTGGAGGTAAAAAATGAGATTGCTTACGATGAAGAGGTGGGATTGTTGACGAAAGACCGCGCGGTGACCACGTGACATCATACGCGGCTGAACAAACCACAAAATGATCAGTAGTTTTCCCTTTTCTTCCTTTTTGAATTCAAATAATTAATAGTGTTGTACTCCCTCCGTCCCATAATATAAGAGCTTTTGTCAAAAAAGCGGAGTAGCATTCATATAAATAGGACACAACATAAACCGGAATTTGAAGCCATCAATTTGCCCATAAACACCGCATGGTCTCTTATAGCCATGACATATGTGCTAGGACGCAAGGTATAGCCGTATGACTTATATTTCAAGGGACGTCATCCTTATCGACATGCATGTACATAGGTGATGCGACAACAAAAATGGCAATCAACGGGACGAATCAAAAACAGGATTAAAACCATCAAAAAATTGCAACCCAACTAAAAACAATCGACTAGTGTGCAAAATAGCGACCCATAAATTTACATGAATGAGGATGACCATCGGTTTGCTCTGCTCCTGCAACGAACCCAAGGACGAACATGGCTATGAGAACCGTCATCATCGCAGTTTCTTTCGCAATGTTCTCTTCGTTTTCCATTTTCTATTCGGCAAGTGTATTTTTATACTAGCATTAGCGTCGGGTTTGCATTTCTAAACCGACGCGAAGCCGGAAAAAACGCGAATGTTGTGATTTCTGTTTCGCAACCGAACACACTATTGGTATGCTTGCCACGCCACCATCAACTCTACATGGATGGAATCCGTTGGCAGTTACGATGAAAATAATGCTAGATAGCAAATACCCCTTGTCTTTTATGATGGACCCACTTTTATCTTTGTACTCACAAAGTGTTGATATATTCCTCTCAACATCTCTAGATAACTCACTTTTGTACCGAACCTATAAATCAAATAAAATAAAGCCGGTGTGGCACTCGCGGAAGAACAATGACACTCATGAGATGCGGGAGTCCATGGTGGTAAAAGGGGAGCCTACGAGCGGCCCCTGGTTTTGTACTTAGCTTCCCCTCCCCCTCCCTTAGTTTCCTTCTTCCTAATTACTCATCCTCCTCACTTAATCCCATTTTCCCTAGCAAGGGGTGAGGATGAGAACCAACAGAAGCAATGAATTCAGCGACGTTGGTGATCTTTGTTGAACTGACGTGGGATTGCAAGCAGGGGCTTTGAAAATTGGGAAATTGGGAAATACTAGTAATATGTATGGTAAATTTTTACAATATAGTTGTCACCCTGTGATATCAAGAGTAATTCACAATGCTCTGCGTGGTATCTTAATAGTGTTGCGCCCTGCATGGTGAATTTTGTAATCAATGATTGTAATAACTATGTTAGTTATTAATATATGAGGTGTTTAAAAAAAAGAGTAATTCACATTGCTCCTTACTGTTAAACTCTGACCTCTCGGTAAACACACATCAATCACTCAATGCAACTCTTTGATATATTGTTCTGATTCATAGCGTCTAAATATTGGCTAACTCGCAGTGAAACATTGCAACAATGGTGGTAGCGAGTGGAGTTGGGTTGCATTGCAAAATTGGACTCTAATCACGTATGCCAACATGATGGTGATAATGTCTCACAAAAGACGGTTTCGGTGTGCGGTGATCTCAACGGCCATGATGAGATTTGTCGATTCAAGGTTTGCAACTTCCTCCCACTAGCAGCACTAAAGAATAAAGATGGAGCTAACTAGCCATTGATGCGTTGGGCTAGTTCTTTGGCAGGACCGACCTAGTTGAATTTCTAGTGGTGTGTGTCGAGTTGGCTAGGTTCTCTGAACATGTTGCTATATTATTGGACATGTTGACAATTAATACAAGTACTTTTTTGACACCATGAAATTTTTAGCAGGTGCCCAAATCCTCAAAATACTCATATATTTATGAATTTTACAATTAATCTGATCAAATGTAAATAAGTTTGATTTAGGACAAATTTAAAACTTTAAATATTTTGAACGGAGGAAGCAAAACGCGAGCACAAATATATGAGTATTTTCTCTGTAAAATAAAATTAATGTATTTTGCAGCCGCAAAAAAATGTATTTTGAATGGAGGACCTAAACGAAGCACGACAAACAGTGCAATTCGTTGGTGGATATCCCTATGCATTTTTCTCTGTAAAAATAATGTATTTTCGGTCCTGCCGCCCGCAAGAAAGATGGCAGCCGGAATCTCCATGGTCACAGTGCACAGGAACTCTGCTTCGAGCCTTCGATCCCCGCCCCCTAGCAAGCTACCTAAAGAGAGCAGGAGCCGATCTTGAGCCCACACACTCCAACAAGGTAGTGCTGAACCAGGTCCTTGAAGCATATCGCCATGTCAGAAAAGCACAGTGTGTCATCTTCATCTCCTTCTACGAGCTCGAGAGCGATGCCATTGACTCCCTAAGGCGAGAGCTCCCCTGCCCTGTGTTCGCCCTTGGCCCTTGCATCCCCTTCATGTCACTCCAAGAACACAATGCCAACTCTTCACAAGAGCAAGGCTCCATGGCTTGGCTGGACGCGCAGCCGGTGAACTCAGTGTTGTATGTCTCACTTTGCAGCTACCTCTCGATGTCGTCCGCTCAGCTGGACGAGATCGCCATTTTCTTTTTGACCAAAAACAGTAGGAAAGGCTCCTACTGTGTAATTATATTAATAAACCAAGATCACTGTACAGGGAGAGTATTTACATGGTGGAATGGGGAGGCTTGACCACTTTGGGTCAAGCTAAAGGAGCAAATACAAAGTAACAGGGTCTAGTGTAAGGAGTTTACAATATTCAAAACAAGAGGCATATGTGCCTCTTTGACCCTATGCTGAAGGAGTTCAAAATCTTTCTTGAATCTTTCAAGCTAGGACCGAAATGAGGGGTCTATCGATCTGATATTTTTATTGTTTCTCTCCTTGCAAATGCTCCACGCCGCCACAGTAAATTTTTCAAACAACATCGGCGTGGGGCGGTTGGTTATTTGATCCTCGATAGCTTGCACCGGACCAGAGAATTGTTCCCAATTTATGTCCAGAGCTCGCCAACATTGCTTACTGAATGAGCAGGTGAAGATCATGTGCTCAACCGTTTCTTCAATGTTGAGTCCACAGAGAAGGTTGTTGTGGTCATCACCTATGTTGTAGTGGCATCTTTTGAGCATATTCCGGGTGTTCAGCCTGTCATTGAGTAATAGCCATGCAAAAACCTTCAGCTTCATTGTGCACTTGGATTTTCAGAGCCACACGAACACTTGATGGGATTGAACATCCCTGAAGAAGAAGCGGTAATAATATGTGGATTTGAAGATGGTTTTGCCCCAAACATAATGCCAAACGTCCGAAGAGGCAGCCATGGGTTGGAAGGATGACACAATCGTCTGCATGTGCCTTATCTCATCGAGCGCTTGGGGAGAGAGCGCTAGGTGAAAGGCCGCTCCGAGTGACGTGATCCCCAAAAAATCTCTGACGGAGACATCTTCGTTGGTTGCATGCGAGAAAGCCCGGGGGTGTGACTCCTGAAGCAGTTGATCAGCCCATAGATCTTTCCAAAAGAGGGTTGTGGTGCCACAGACAATGTTGATGCGAGAGATCCCTCGAAAAGTAGGGGTGAGCTTGAGCATGTCACACCACCAGAAGGACCCGACCGGATCCATAGCGTGTGGGTTTTTTTAGTTATAGTATGTGTCCCAAGTGAGTTGCACTCAAGGGATGTCCAGCTTATTATAAAATTTGTGTAAGAACTTCATGAGGAGGGATTCATTCTGGATCTTGAGGTTTATCACTCCGAGCCCCCCCCCCCCTTGTTTTTGGGCTTACATGCCATGTCCCGGGCAGCAAGAGAGTTGCATTTCTCTCCCTGGTCTGTTTTCTTGACTCAGAGGCATCTTCTTCTAATTTTATCCAACATTTCAATGAGTTTTGGCGGGAACTTTAGCGTACACATAGCATAAATGAGCAAAGATGTGACTATAGTGTTGAGCAGTGTAAGTTTCCCAACATAAGACATAAGCGAGAGCGTTGATGACAGGTTCCATTCAATAGTGCTGACAAGCGGCATGAAATCTTGAATCGTGGGCCGGGAAGTGCTGAGGGGCAGGCCAAGATATATGAAGGGCATAGAACCTATTGAGCATCCAAAAATTGCTGCAATATTTGTGGCAAATTCTGAATCCAAGTTGATGGGGATGAGTGTGGACTTGTGGAAGTTGATCTTCAAGCCAATGGACTGAGCATAGTCAGAAAGTATGTTCTTAATGATTGCAGCTTGTCTGGGGCAAGCATGCATGAGTAGGATCGTGTCATCGGCGTATTGGGCGATTGGGTAGTCCATATTCCCGTTGGAGGGGAAGGGCAAGTTAATTAGACCTCTCTTAAAGGCATCATTAATTACTGATTTAAGGAGATCTGCAGCCAGGATGAAGATGAGAGGGGAGAGCGGGTCACCCTGACGGACACCATGGCGGCAGTGAAATTGTCGGCCCAACACTCCATTGAGAAGAATAGAGGATTGTCCAGAGGAAAAACTCGTCCTTATTGTAAGTGCATCTAGTGCCCCTTAGTGATTTTGGTGTATTGAAGACTTATAGGTTAAGGGACTAATATGTTTGTGAGTGTACATAGGCTCTATAAGTCGATGAGGAGTTTGATATTTACAGTGGAAGTCGACCCCTAAAAATGAATGTCTTCGGCTGAAGACTTTGGTTCTCCTGAAGACTTTGAAAGTGAAGAAATTGGTGTGACCTTGAAGACTTGCATATTCATGCGAGGAATATGGAGCGTGAAGACTTTTGTTTTCGTAGTTTCATTTTCTCTTTCTTGAATCATAGGAAACACCGTACTGTTAAAGGGGGTTGAGGTAATACTAAGGAAACTAATTCCCATGTGATGCTCATCTCAAAATCCTACACCTACCCAATCCTTCCAGTGAAGCCATTAGAAATCTCATATCAGTTCAGTCAATTTCTTCAGTGACAGAGACGAAGATCTTCTGGTCTTTGAGGAATTTGTTCTGACTGAGGAGTTAGGAATTCACCAGTGCAGATTACCTACACAGTGAGAAACATGATAGCCCTGAGGATTTCGAACCTCAAAATATCCGACCGTTGCTGAGCTGCGCGCTAGCTGTCCCAAAAATATCTACCACCTAACGGTCATATCAGCCAAGGGCATTTACGTCTTATCATGTCAGGCTGCTCCCTAGGCTATAAATAGCCGCCCCCTACAACCACTAGCTGGTTGGCTGCTCCGAGAGAAACTGACACTTGTCATTTGAGAGCATCCCATCCTCCGAGGACTTTGAGCAAAAATCATCAAGTGAGGAAATACCCAAATCCCAAACCCAAACCTACAAAACCCAAAGTGATTGAGCATCACTGATGATATTATTCCTGTGTAGAACCGACGCTTGTTACCTTTGAGGACTGTGTATCCTCCAAATGGTTAGGCGTCATGGTCTGAGCATCCAAGAGGAATTGTGGATTGCCGAGTGACCAAGTCTGTGAAGGTTTGGAAGTCACCTATGAAGACTTACCACTACTGTTGGGCGAGATTTGCGTGATCTTAGCTCAAGGAGAATACGGTGAGGACTGTGTGTCCGGGACTGTGTGTCCTCGAGTTTAAATACTCAGCCGCTCCAACCAGACATACAACTGTCACAGCAATTGGAATTGGTCGACCAAATCATTGTCTTCACCAAGCCTACTGGTTCTATTTCCTCAACCCTTTCATTTCCTCAATTATGTGTTGACCTGATCATTACTGTTTGAAGACTTTGACTGAAGACTTTCTCTATTTCCTCAATCCTATTTCTTTAGTCAGTTTGTCTTCATCATGTTATCCTGTGTTTACGCTTTCTGTACTTTGTGTTTTGTCTTTCATTTCATCATGAAGACTATGTTGTTGCTCTCCTATGCTTATACCTGATGTCTACTATCCAACCTTCTTCTTGTAGATGTTGTTGGGCCTGCAAGTGCACAGGTTTGTAGGACAGTAGAAAATTTCCCTCAAGTGGATGACCTAAGGTTTATCGATCCGTAGGAGGCGTAGGATGAAGATGATCTCTCCCAAGCAACCCTGCAACCAAATAGCAAAGAGTCTCTTGTGTCCCCAACACACCCAATACAATGGTAAATTGTATAGGTGCACTAGTTCGGCGAAGAGATGGTGATACAAGTGCAAAATAGATAGTAGATAAAGGTATTTGTAATCTGAAATTATAAAAACAACAAGGTAACTAATGATAAAAGTGAGTGTAAACGGTATTGCAATGATAGGAAACAAGGCCTAGGGTTCATACTTTCACTAGTGCAAGTTCTCTCAACAATAATAACATAGATAGATCATATAACAATCCCTCAACATGCAACAAAGAGTCACTCCAAAGCCACTAATAGCGGAGAACAAACGAAGAGATTATGGTAGGGTACGAAACCACCTCAAAGTTATCCTTTCTGTTCTATCTATTCAAGAGTTCGTAGTAAAATAACATGAAGCTATTCTTTCCGCTCAATCCATCATAGAGTTCATACTAGAATAACACCTTAAGACACAAATCAACCAAAACCCTAATGTCACCTAGATACTCCATTGTCACCTCAAGTATCCGTGGGCATGATTATATGATATGCATCACACAATCTCAGATTCATCTATTCAACCAACACAAAGTACTTCAAAGAGTGTCAAAAAGTTTCTACCGGAGAGTCAAGAACGTGTGCCAACCCCTATGCATAGGTTCATGGGCGGAACCCGCAAGTTGGTCACCAAAACATACATCAAGTGGCACATGATATCCCATTGTCTCCACAGATAAGCACGACAAGGCATACATCAAGTGTTCTCATAAAAGACTCAATCCGATAAGATAACTTCAAAGGGGAAAACTCAATTCATCACAAGAGAGTAGAGGGGGAGAAACATCATAAGATCCAACTATAATAGCAAAGCTCGGGATACATCAAGATCATGCCATAGAGGGAACACGAGAGAGAACACGAGAGAGAGATATCAAACACATAGCTACTGGTACATACCCTCTTCCTCGAGGGTGAACTACTCCCTCCTCGTCATGGATAGCGTCGGGATGATGAAGATGGCCACCGGTGAAGGATCCCCCCCTCCGACAGGGTGCCCGGAAGGGCTCCGAGAGGTTTTTGGTGGCTACAGAGGCTTGCGGCGGCGTAACTCCCGATCTATCTTCATTCTGGATGTTTTTAGGGTTCGTGGGACTATATAGGCGAAAGAAGTCGGTCGGGGGGTGCTCGAGGGGTCCACGAGACAGGGGGCACACCCAGTAGGGGGGGCGTTATCTCCTGGGCTCCTCGAGTATCTTCTGACGTGAACTCCAAGTCTCCAGGATGATAATCTTCCAAAAAATCATGTTGCCGAAGGTTTCATTCCGTTTGGACTCCGTTTGATATTCCTTTTCTTCGAAATACTGAAACAGACAATAAAACAACAATATGGGTTGGGCCTCCGGTTAATAGGTTAGTCCCAAAAGTAATATAAAAGTGTATAATAAAGCCCATAATCATTCAAAACAGGTAATATAATAGCATGGAACAATCAAAAATTATAGTTACGTTGGAGACGTATCAATACCTGAGTACTTATTCCGCTGCAAGTAGTTCTTCGCTTAGGAATTTCCTCACCCTGAAATTCCGCATTGAAGAATTCATAAAAATTGCCTATTCACCCCTCTAGTCGACGTAACACACTTTCAATTGGTATCAGAGCAAGGTACTCCCTTGTTCTGTGTGATTTTGGTTTAACCGCCTGGAGTTTTAGTTATGTCAACTGCAGGTATGATCAAGGTCTCGGCCGGGTGTCCTACCTTTGATGGGACGGACTACCCCTACTGGAAAAACAAGATGCACATGCATCTTGAGGCAATTGATAACGATCTCTGGTACGTTGTGGAAAATGGCATCCCCTCAGTCACTCCATCTCTGAATGCTACTGATGTGAAGAGATTCAAGCAACTCGATTATCAAGCGAAGAATATCATATGCGGCCATCTGAGCAAAAGATAGTACGGCAGAGTGAGTGCACTGAAAACTGCGAAGCTGATTTGGGACAGGCTGTCCAAGGTTAACGAAGGAGTCTCAACTCAACGTGACTCCCGAGTTGATGTTCTTCGCAATCTCTTCAACTGCTTCAAAAGACTCGACAATGAAAATGTTCAGCAAACCTTTGATCGCCTCACTGACATCTCAAATGAGCTTCAAGCACTTGGTGCCACTGACATCACCAGTCATGAGGTGGTGAAGAAATTGCTGAGATCACTTGACACCTCATTCGATACCCTTGCACTGATGATTCAAGAACGAGCTGATTACAAGTCACTAGATCCCGCTGATATCCTCGAGAGGCTAAACACTCATGAGTTCCAGCTTGCTGAGAAGAGAGATCTCTATGGACCTAGCTACGGAAGATCACATGCACTGAAGGCCAAGGCAGTCTCTGAGTCCGAAGCTGAAGACTCTGGTAGCAGCCTTGGTGATCCTGAAGAACTGAGCCAGGAGCTAGCAATGCTCGTGAGGAAATTACAGAAGTTCTCTCGCCGCGGTCGCTTTGGAAAGTCTTCAAGAAATGATGATTCCTCGTCTCGGGACTACAAGAAGAGAACTTGCCACAAATGGAAGAAACCTGGTCACTACATGTCTGATTGTCCTATGTGGGAAAAGGAATCAAAGAAGAAGAAGTACAAAGATGACGATTCTGACGACTCGAAGAAGAAGAAGAAATCTTCAAAGTCTTCATCATCAAAATCTTCAAAGTCTTCATCTCACAAGAAGAGCAGTTCCAAGAAGGCCTGGGCATTCATTAGCAAGGAAATGGACTCTGAAGCTGAATCTGAGGAAAATGTGGAAGAGGAGGAATCTGAGGAATCAGACTCTGGTGTGGAGAGCTTAGCCCTTGCGACTTCTTACGTCAGCAAGTCCGTCTTCAACACTGAAGAAAATGACCTCCCCAACTCTGCTGACAAAAGCGTCGATGACTATGCTCCCACCTATTGCTTCATGGCAAAAGGTGCCAAGGTACTCAAACATTCCCCCTCTGACTCTGGTGAGGATGAATCTGATGACAATCTTAATCCTAGCTATTCAAAACTTGCTAGAATTGCTGTTAAACAATAGAGGGATTTAGAAAAGATTCAAAATCAACTAGATAGAAGCGATGACCCGTTGGGTGAGGAATTGAATCGAACCAAGTCTCTGACCGATAATCATCAGAGACTTCAAACTAAGTTTGACAACCTTCAAAATCATCATAACACTCTCTTAACTGATCATGAGAAACTTTCTTATGAATTTCTTTAGAGAAAGCAAGATCTTGAGAAGTTAAAAGCGAGTTATGAAGATCTTCAGAAGGAAAACGATTCATTGCTTGCTCTACAGATCATTTCTGCTCAGGAAGAATTTATTCCACCATGTCTTAAATGCATTGAACGTGAATCTGCTAATTCATCACCTGAATGTTCAAATGCGTCTATTGCTGCAAATTCTTCAACTGTCTCTGTGGTCATAAATTCCTCATCTGAGGATACCACAAGTATCACTGACGATAATGCAGGTTTGAAGGAATTGTATGTGACATGCATTTACAAAAGCCTCAAAGGGCATCAGACTCTATGTGATGTGCTTAAAAAGCAGATCTTGAATAGGAACCCTAGGAAAGAGGGTATTGCCTTTGAGAGGAAACTCAATGCTGATCGGACCTACTAGAAACCTGAGCTGTACCCCAAAACCTCATGGGTTGCTGCGAAAGGACCTCATGTAGATCCATGCACTTTATCTGGCTTTACCTCTGATTCTTCATATTCCTCTCATGAGTCATTTGACTCCAACTATAAGATGTTTAAGAATCAGAATGGTGAAGTATTTGCTTGATATGTTGGAACTAACTGCAGGAACGGTCCACCTATGAAGAAAATCTGGGTTCCCAAAAGATGCCTTGAAAATCTTCAGGTGAAGGTCATCATGACACCACCCATGAAGAAAAGGAACACCAGATCCTCATATGAACATCATCGTGTTAACACTTCTATTTCGCAGGGAAAGTCTAAGGGTCATGAATATGTTCATTATTCTTCAAACCATTATGTTCATAAGTCCTCGAAGAATTTCTCTGCTTATGCATATGCTTATCCTAACCACTCTTCTGTGAAACTAAGTGCACTGGCTTATATGCCATCATTTTCTTATGGAGCTCGCAGAATGATGAACTCTTTGCCACCCCTCCAGATGTGGGTGGTGAAGAAAAGAACTAATCTCTTATGCAGGGTCAGGTCTCCCAACGAACTTACTCGTCTGAAGAATTTGCTGGAGACCTGAATGTGCTTGAAAGGACGCAAGCTAATCATGAAGAAATGAATCATTCATTTCTCACGTCCTCATATTGCTATATCTGTTCTGTTGATGAAATTGATATCATATTCTTCACTGATGAAGTATATGGGTTCGTAAGTTGCACTAATTCATCTGCGGGATGAACAACCCAAAGCTACTGAGTGGGTCCTCGATAGTGGATGTACAAATCACATGACTAGTGACAGGAGCTTGTTGATGGACACTGATTTTTCACCATATCATCTGAAGCATATCACCTACGCTGACAAAGGCAAAAGCAAGGTATTGGGTCTAGGTAAGGTTGCAATCTCAAAGGATAAACACATGGACAAAGTCATGCTTCTTGAGTCCTTAGGATTCAATCTTATGTCTGTCTCAATGCTTTGTGATCTTGATATGGTTGTTGTCTTTGGCAAATTTCGTTGCCTTGTGCTAATGGAATCTGACAACTCCAAAGTCTTGGAAGGCTTTAGGAAAGGAGACTTGTATATTGTTGATTTCTCTGCAGGACCACATCTTGCCACATGTCTACTTGCAAAAGCTTCAGAATGCTGGTTATGGCATCGACGACTTGGTCATGCTGGGATGAGGAACTTGCATACACTTGCGAAGAAGAAGCACGTCATTGGCATCGAGGGTGTCAAATTCCTCAAAGATCATCTTTGTGGGGCTTGTGAGGCTAGAAAGATCACCAGAGCCAAGCATCCCTCGAAGACTATCATGACCACTTCTCGTCTCTTTGAATTACTTCATATGGATCTCTTTGGCCCTACTCATTATGCCATGTTCTCTAGTTCTGCATCATTATATGGCTTTGTCATAGTTGATGACTATTCTCGTTACACATGGGTGCATATCATCACTTACAAAAATGAAGTGTAGGAAGTCTTCAGATGATTTTCCTCAAGGGCTTCCACTAACTTCGGTGTGAAGATCAAGCATATTAGGAGTGATGATGGAACTGAGTTCAAGAACACTGGACTCGATGAATATCTTGATATACTTGGTATTACTCACGAGTTATCTGTTCCTTATACTCCTCAGCAGAATGGCATCGTGGAGCGCAAGAATCAAACTCTTGTTGAGATGGCTTGCACTATGCTTGATGAATACAAGACGCCTTTGTGTTTTTGGCCTGAAGCAATCAATACTGCGTGCCACATCATCAACAGGGTATATCTTCACAAAATTTTCAAAAAGACCTCATATGAACTCCTCACTGACAAGAAACCCAGTGTAAGTTATTTCAAAGTCTTCGGTGCTAAATGCTGGATTAGAGATCCTCACCATCACTCCAAATTTGCACCGAAAGCACATGAGGGTTTTATGCTTGGTTACGGAACGGACTCGCGCACCTACAGAGTCTTCAACCTAAATTATCACAAGGTTGTTAAAACTGTAGACGTGTGGTTCGATGAAACTAATGGCTCACAAAGAGAGCACCTACCTCCTGTGTTAGATGAAATGTCACCCGAGGAATCCATCAAGTTCAAAGCTACTAAGAATATCATCACAACTGAAGAATCTGCTGAAGAAATCATTCCAGATCGTGAAGAAAATCATGCTGGTGCTGCTGAAGAAACTGGTCCTAAAGAAAATGCTGGACCGAAGCAAAGTCGTCGACCTACACATCCTCGTGTTACAAATGAAGTGCAAATCGAGAAGATCATTGATGACATCGAAGCACCAGGTACTCTAACACGCTCAAAAGCTTCACATTTATCTAACTTTTGTGGGCATTTTGCATTTGTCTCTATCACACAGAGCCCACTAAAGTTGATGAAGCATTCATGAAATCCGAGTGGATTCAAGCCATGCAGGATGAATTGCATCAATTCGAGCTCAATAACGTGTGGGAGCTTGTCAGGTGACCAAACCCACACAAGCACAACATCATCGGTACCAAATGGATCTACCACAACAAACAAGACGAAAATGGCCTCGTGGTGAGGACTAAGGCTCGTCTTGTAGCTCAAGGCTACACACAAGTTGAAGGAATTGATTTCGATGAAACTTTTCACCTGTTGCTAGACTTGAGGCTATTCGGATATTGCTTGCTTACGCTAACCATCATAATATCATCTTACATCAAATGGATGTGAAAAGTGCATTCCTCAATGGTAAGCTTGAGGAAGAAGTATATGTTGCTCAACCACCAGGTTTTGAGGATCCAAAATTTCCAGATCACGTCTACAGACTCAACAAGGCCCTCTATGGCCTCAAGCAAGCACCTCGGGCGTGGTATGACACACTGAAGGAATTCCTCATGAAGAAAGGCTTCAAACCCGGTTCACTTGACCCAACTCTTTTCACCAAAACATATGATGATGAATTATTCGTGTGCCAAATATATGTTGATGATATTATCTTTGGTTGTACTAACCAACGTTACAGTGATGAATTTTCCTATATGATGAGTGAAGAATATCAAATTTCTATGATGGGAGAATTGAAATTCTTCTTAGGTTTTCAGATTCGTCAACAATACAATGGCATATTCATATCTCAGGAGAAATACCTCAAGGATGTACTGAGGAAATTCGGCATGCAAGACTGCAAGGCGTCAAAATCCCTATGCCCACAAATGGCCATCTATGCACTGATGAAAATGGTAAAGACTTCGATCAAAAGGTATACCGCTCCATGATTGGCTCTTTATTGTATCTATGTGCATCTAGGCCAGATATTATGCTTAGTGTTTGCATGTATGCCCGATTTCAAGCTACACCGAAGGAATCACACCATAAGGCTGTGAAGCATATTCTTTGATATCTAGCTCACACACCAACACTTGGATTATGGTATCCCAAGGGCTCTTCCTTTGATCTCATTGGATATTCAGACTCTGGCTATGCTGGTGATCGGGTAGACCGCAAGTCAACATCAGCACATGTCATTTCCCTGGACGATCCTTGGTATGTTGGTCCTCGAAGAAGTATAAGTGCGTATCACTCTCCACTGCAGAAGTTGAATACATTGCTGCTGGATCTTGCTGTGCTCAATTACTATGGATGAAGCAAACACTCAAGGACTACGACATCAACGTGAAGAATGTGCCTCTCTACTGCGACAATGAGAGTGCTATCAAGATTGCTCACAACCCAGTTCAGCACTCGAAGATAAAGCACATCCAGATTCGTCATCATTTTCTTCGTGACCATGTGTTGAAGGGTGACATCTCCACCGACCATGCAAGTACTGAAGATCAGTTGGCCGATATCTTCACAAAGCCCTTGGATGAGAAGAGATTTAGCAAGTTGCAGTGTGAGCTAAATATCCTAGAATCTTCAAATGTTCTTTGAAAAGGACACACATCCTAACACTTATGCTGACTTGATGACTTAGATGTGCAACACATGAAGTAACGTTTTTCTTCAATCAATGAAGACTAACCCTCTAAGTGTGAAGAAATTAATGAAGAAATTGATTCTCAGAACCCTACAACAGTTGTACGCGGTGTCTGAAATCAGCTTTCTTATACGGTGGGTTACACCACCAACCAAAGTTGAAAATCTTTGATTTGAGTTTTCCTTCAGTTTTGAAATTCCTCAGTTTTACAAATTCTTCAACTTTGCATTGTCTTCACTCTTTTCGTCGTTGTTCTTCATTTAACTATATATATATATATATATATATATATATATATATATATATATATATATATATATATATATATATATATATGAGTTTATGTCCTCTACAGCATTCACTTATTGCTAATTCTTCAAGTTGTTTTTTCTGCTAAGTGAATGTGATCGGACCCTTCCCCCTCTATGCTAAACTCAACCTAGTCTGTTCACAAATTATTCATGTGTGTTCTATTTGAAACTCGTTCAAATTCTTCACTTTGTCCTTGTCAGCTGAAGAAATTGCAAACGAAACATTTAAAAATTCTTATCTGAATTTTCGGCTTTTGCCGCTCAAACCGTTACACATTCCATGATAAATCTTATCTATTCACCCACGATCTTACACGATAGCCACCTCTCATTATGTGGGTGACACATGTCGCGCGAATGAGAAGGGTCAGGGGCACGTTCGTCCAATTTCTTCGGGCGAACAGTTTTTCACCGAAGCTATAAATACCCCCTCCCCTTCCTCACTTCACTTTTACTCTGCTTGACCTCTCTCCCTCGCTCGAGCTTCTCAAGCCCTAGCGTTGCTGCTACCTCCATCATCGCCGGTGAGGAAGAGCTTCACTGCCTCGACCTCGTCGCCGTCGTACTCGCGCCGGCAGCGGAAATCTTCTCTTTGCCGCCGCCGTAGACGTCTTCCTCCGCCAAGTTAGGGTGTGGAAGATCCGAGCCGACGAACTTCTAAATCTACACCTCTTGTTCGTCGTGTTCTTCATCAAGGGTAATTAAAAGTTACTTTTACCGCATTTATTCTACTGATAATTTTCATCAAATCTTCAAAAGGTGTTTATTCTTCAACCTCCACACTCTAAACACCTAGCACAAATCTTCTGTTCTTGATCTGTTTCTCTAAGTGATGTTTTTCTTTATGATTCCTCAGTTGTGTGAATCTCACAATCCGCACAACTCTGGAACCTAAGTCAAAGAACGCTTAGTGAAATTCTTCAAGACACATCGGGTCAACTTCCTCAAACTTGTTCAGTTTTGCAAAAACTTCTAAGAACGCATATGACCTCTCCAAATTCTACGCACCTATACTCTGTTAACAGGTACACATGTCTGCTGCTGAATCACTAGGTTCTCATCAACTTAACTCATTTGCAGCGTTCCTCGAAGAAAAGTTACATACATCTTCAGAGAACTCAATTGTGCAAATTCCTCAGCTGAAGAAAAATGGCAGATGGTAAAAGGCCCCAGAAAGGAGGAAATAAGCTTGAAATTAACACTGCTTTTGAGATATTGCATGCCTGATGAGGCAACTCACGGCAAGGAAACGAAGAATGAGCACAAAGTGCGCATTCAGAGGATAGAAAGAAGATGGGCAAAAGAGTGGAGGGAGTACAGATATGTTACTCCCAAATACGTGAAGAAATTCTCTCTTAATCCTCAATGCCCAAGACCTCCTCTGGCACCTGGCCAATTAGCAAATCCAACAAGCCTTAAACGTGGTGAGGATTATGCTGATGAGTGGGCCAGGCGGCAAGCAAAGTTGGCCAAGCAGGCCAAAGAAGTAGTAAAGAAATCCAATGAGGATTCTGCTGCTGCCGCAACCGCTACTGAGGCTTCTTCAAGCAAGAAGGCTATGCCTAAGAAGCCATCCAAGAAACCACTTTCCTCAGCAATTCCCTCACAACCAAGTTCTTCTTCAATGCCCTCACGGCCAATTTCCTCAGTGCCACCAAGGCCAATTCCTCAAGCTGCCCCAGTTCCTCAAGCTGATCAACTTCCTCGGACTTCAAAGTCCTCAGCTCCTCTGGAAAAGTCCTAGGCACCTGTGCATCTTGCCACTTGCCAACGGACAACGGGCATATCAATTGCCTCCGGAGCTTCTGCAAGTTCTTCTGCTGGCCCATCTCTGCTGAAGAAAAAGGTCACTGTTGGACGGGGCACTAGACCAAGTCCTCACAAGAAGCAGGTGGTCTTCCAAATTCCATCTGATGATGAGGCTAATGATGATGAGCTAGCTGATATCATCAAGGACACACAGCAGCGGGCCGCTAGAGCCAAAGGGAGTGTTGTGCCCCTTCTACTGGATCCGAAGAAGATCCTCGATTTTATCGACCTCTGGCACAAAGATCCAAATGCTCCTATGCCAGATCTGGGCCTCACTCTTGGACAAAGTCACGTGTTGACGGCGTTCATTGCGGAAGAGAAATGGAAGTATGACCAAGCCAGGATAGTGAAGAAAGCGCAGTATAAGAAGCGGCGCTACCTAAAGGACAATGTCCTCAGTCTTTCACCTGAACAGCTCATTGCACTGCAAGCTGACATCAAAAAGCTCAGTGATGAATTTGACGCCTACAAGGCAGACTGGCAGGGTGCCAAGGTCAGATTCGTCAAGCTGGCGAAGAAATTCACTTCAAGTGTTGCTGCTCCTGTGCACATTGAAGTCACTCCGGCTGAAGCATCTACTCAAGCCACAGAAGGAATTGCCAGCACCGCTGATGAAAATCAGGCTACTGATGAAACTGCAAGCACCAGGGCTGCTGAAGAAATTTTAGCCTCTGAAGAAACTACCAGGGCAACCACTAGTGTCGCGCCTGAAGAATCTGCCAGGCCAGCTGAAGACTTTGTCGCTACGCCTGAAGAAATTGCTCAAGACAGGCAACTGCATCAGTTGAGCCTGAAGAAATTGATCCTACCCCCTCTGCTCCGCCTGCACCTCTACCAAGCTCAGTTCTTCCTTCTGCTCTAGAAGTGAAGAAAACCAAAGTTGCGGAGTGAGCTGCTCTAAAGAAGAGGAAAGCATCGGCTACCTCAGAATCTTCAGCCCCCAAGAAGGCGAAGATTTTGACAAGTTCTCTGGACAATCCCATTGATGTTGTTCCCCTTGCAAGCATGCCATCAAAGGAACTTGTTCCTTATGGTGAAGAATATCAGATTCCTGAAGAATCTGCTGATCAAGATCCCTCTGCTGCTTCCACAGAGCAGATGGATGAAGAAATTGAAGTTGAGGCTTTTAGCTCAACTCCCCAGGTATCATCACCAACACCTCAGTTCACTGCTGAAGAGGCTGACGTTGAAGAAATGGAAGTGGATGAGGATGTGGACATTGGCTGCACCACTCCAGTGATGAACGATGATTTTTGGGATAGTCAACACCCCAACTCTCCTCTGTTCACACCGATCCAGCAAATTCCTCAGTTCCCAGCTCCAACTGAAGTTCAGATTGGTTATGATGAAATCCACAATGCCCCTTCCACTCATGAAGAGATTACAGCCACTAGTGCTGATGAAAATGTTGCTGAAGAAATGGAGGCCCAGGCTGCCACTGAAGCATATGCTGAAATTCCTCAGCCTGCGGCTCCAGAGATTGACATTCCAGAAGTCATTATTTAAATCACTGACACCCCTCAGCCACAGCCGAATAATCCATTCTCCAAAATTCCGAAGTTCAAGGCTGATGCCTTCTTCAATGAGCATGTATTCTTCACTGCTTACAATCCATATGATTCTGCTTGGTTGAGGAGGAAGCACTTCTGGACAGCTAGTCAAGCAAATTTCTATGCCTCGGTGCTCTTCGACAAAGACAAAGTCTTCGACCATGAGCATATTCCTCACTTGGACATGGAATCACTGCCTTGCTTCACGCCAGTCCTCGCTGCCATTCATGATGCTGGTCTACTCAATTTCTGCACTGACATATGCGATTGGAATGAAGAACTCATTCTTCAATTCTATGCGACGCTGCACATCACCGGCAATGCTGAAGATGTGAACTCCTGGGTGTTAGACTGGATGACAGAGAACACACACTATAAGGCACCGGCCACTGAATTGCTTCGTTCCATGCCTGTCAGTCCTCCCTCAGAAGGTGCACGTCTCCTCTACTCTGAAACTAAGCTGTCAGATCATTTCATGCAAGTGTTGATGAAGCCATTGAAGCCTGGACAAGCCTCAAGGACAAAATTCCTTGTGAAGGAATTGCAATATGTGCCAAGGACAGTCTATCACATTCTGACAAAGACATTGAGTCCTATCAAAGGCCACGACTCGAATGATAAAGAAGTCATTAGCATCATGAAGAATATGCTTTTAAACATCATGCACCGTATTCCCGTGAACTATCATGATTTCTTCATGAGGACTTTGGCAAACGTTGCGATGTCCCCATTTGAGTTGAAGCCTTATGCTCCCTGGATTATGAGATTCATCAGATCAAGGTCTTCACTCAACTACAGAGCTGATACACTCAACCATGGCAGCTACTTGCCCCCAATTGAAGTCCTCAAACGGACATTTTCCTCAGGTGATGAAAAGGCAAGGCCACTGCTGTTATTGATGAGGGCATTCGTCCATTGGATGGACAGTTTCTCAAAGCTGCTTCATACTCCACCAATGATGACTCTGCTACTCATGACTCTGCTGCCAATGCTTCAAAGCAAAGTCCTCAGGCTACAGCTCCAAGGGTGATGACTGATCGTGAGCTTCTCCTCAGTCTTCATCAAAAGGTGGATCACAATCACAAATGGGTAAAGCGTCAGTTTGGCGCTATTCTTCACAACATGACTGCAACAAACAATTCAGTGAAGAAAAAAAATTATTACCACAATGAAGTATTCGATCGCACCTGGGCTGTCCTGACTCATCTTTACGGTGATGAGGATCTCAAGCAGATGGGCTTCAAGCAGGACTTCGACTGGTCCAAACCTCCACCGAAGAAATTCAAGAAAGTTGAAGTTCCTCCTCTGGTGCCCAGCTCATATTCTTCATCACGCGAGACTGATGAAAATGAAGATTTGGACAACACTGCGGCATGCCCTACTCCAACAACCGACCCCAACAATGCTGATGCTCCTCCATCGACTTCGTGAAGAAATTCTTCAGGGGCGTTAGTTGATACGTCTCCAACGTATCTACAATTTATGAAGCATTCATGCTATTATACTATCTGTTTTGAATGATTATGGGCTTTATTATACACTTTTATAATACTTTTGGGACTAACCTATTAACCGGAGGCCCAACCCATATTGTTGTTTTTTTGCCTATTTCAGTGTTTCGAAGAAAAGGAATATCAAATGGAGTCCAAACGGAATGAAACCTTTGGGAGTGTGATTTTTGGAATGAACATGATCCGGGATACTTGAAGTACAAGCCAGGGAAGATTCGAGGAGGCCAGGAGATAGGAGGGCGCGCCCACCCCCTGTGCGCCCCCTGTCTCGTGGGCCCCTCGTGGCTCCCCCGACCGACTTCTTTCGCCTATATATTCCCATATACCCTAAAACCATCAAATAAGAAGATAGATCGGGAGTTCCGCCGCCGCAAGCCTCTGTAGCCACCAAAAACCTCTCGGGAGCCCATTCCAGCACCCTGCCGGAGGGGGATCCCATCACCGGTGGCCATCTTCATCATCACGACGCTCTCCATGACGAGGAGGGAGTAGTTCACCCTCGGGGCTGAGGGTATGTACCAGTAGCTATGTGTTTGATCTCTCTCTCTCTCTCGTGTTCTCTCTATGGCACGATCTTGATGTATCGCGAGCTTTGCTATTATAGTTGGATCTTATGATGTTTCTCCCCCTCTACTCTCTTGTGATGAATTGAGTTTTCCTCTTGAAGTTATCTTATCAGATTGAGTCTTTAAGGATTTGAGAACACTTGATGTATGCCTTGCCGTGTTTATCTGTGGTGACAATGGGATATTCACGTGATCCACTTGATGTATGTTTTGGTGATCAACTTGCGGGTTCCGTGACCTTGGGAATCTATGCATAGGGGTTGGCACACGTTTTCGTTTTGACTCTCCGGTAGAAACTTTGGGGCACTCTTTGAAGTACTTTGTGTTGGTTGAATAGATGAATCTGAGATTGTGTGATGCATATCGTATAATCATGTCCATGGATACATTAGAGTTTTGGTTGATTTGTGTCTTAAGGTGTTATTCTAGTATGAACTCTATGATAGATTTAACGGAAAGAATAGCTTCATGTTATTTTACTACGGACTCTTGAATAGATAGATCAAAAAGGATAACTTTGAGGTGGTTTCATACCCTACCATAATCTCTTTGTTTGTTCTCCGCTATTAATGGCTTTGGAGTGACTCTTTGTTGCATGTTGAGGGATTGTTATATGATCTATCTATGTTATTATTGTTGAGAGAACTTGCACTAGTGAAAGTATGAACCTTAGGCCTTGTTTCCTACCATTGCAATACTGTTTACGCTCACTTTTATCGCTTGCTACCTTGCTGTTTTTATAATTTCAGATTACAAATACCTTTATCTACTATACATATTGCACTTATATCACCATCTCTTCGCCGAACTAGTGCACCTATACAATTTGCCATTGTATTGGGTGTGTTGGGGACACAAAAGACTCTTTGTTATTTGGTTGTAGGGTTGTTTGAGAGAGACCATCTTCGTCCTACGCCTCCCACGGATTGATAAACCTTAGGCCATCCACTTGAGGGAAATTTGCCATTGTCCAACAAACCTCTTCACTTGGAGGCCCAACAACGTCTACAAGAAGAAGGTTGTGTAGTAGACATCAAGCTCTTTTCTGGCGCCGTTGCTGGGGAGGCTAGGTAAGCGGCACTCACGCCCCATCAACTAAGCTCTTTTCTGGCGCCGTTTCCGGGGAGGTGAGTGCTTGAAGGTATATCTTTAGATCTTGCAATCAAATCTTTTTGTTTCTTGTTTTATCACTAGTTTAGTTTATAAAAGAAAATTAAAAAAATGGATTTGAGTTTATCTCATATGCTTCATCTTTTTAATATCTTTCGTGAGTATGATGGAAAGGAAAAGTGTGCTCAATTGCTAGAAGAAGAATGCATTCAAATGCTTGATACTAAATCCTTGAATGATGAGCATGATTGCAATGTTGTTAGTATGAACTCTTTGAATATCCATAGTACTAATGATGATTGCACTAGTTATGATGAAAATGTCTCTTATAAGCATGTCGATTTTTGTGGAGTAGATTGGGTTTGCAAGTACACACCAAATAGGGAAAATAGATATTGCAAGAGGCATAAGTATTTAGAAACTAAATTGTTGCAAGAAAGTCTTGATGTTTGTGCTGAAAAATTCAATATTTTTCGCGCTCCTTGTGAACTTTGCAATGAACGTGGTCATTTAAATCTCTAATGCAAATTGTTTCATGACCAAATCGTATCCAAAAATTGTGATAATTTGATTACCTCTGAGCATCATAAAGAGCTTAGTCTTCTTTTGGGGTATGAAGAAATGAAACGTATAACTGAGGGTATTCCAAAATTTAATCTTGATAGATTTCTTGATTTTGATCTAGAGAAGATTTATTTGTATTGTGCGGTGAATTGCATTTAAAATCCTTATATTTCCAATTACATAAAGAAAAGAAAGCAAATAGAAGATGATGAGAATACTAATGAAAGGGAAGAGACTTCCCAATCTCCTCCTATTATTTCTTATGATGAATCAGGTAACGAGGAGGAGCTTTCTATTCAACCAATCCCATCAATAAATAAGGTTGAACCCACACATAATGTGAAGAAGAAAAAGAAAATAAGGATTAACAAAGGTAAAAAGGTATCCCTCCCAAAAGATGTTGCTCCTACTACTCATTGTGATGGTGGTAATTGCTATACTATTGGTGCTATCCATACTATTAATGATGAGAGTGATTATGCTTATGATATGAAAGGGCCCAAGCTTGGGGAAGCTATGTTTGATGAGGATGACATATTTGATAATATATTTGCTTAAATTAATGTTTGTCCCAAGCTTGGGGCATGCTATGTTTAATGAAGATGATATTTTTAGCATCCCAAGTTTTGATATGCAAAATTGTTATGATGATAGCATTGCCTCTTACCTATGATGATTATATTGGTGAAAGTGGGTTTGGAAGAGTGTCAACTTGAGGAAGTAATGATCCCACTATTTTGGAGGATGTTGAATCTTATTGTGATGAATATGAAAGTGGATTTGGAAGAGTGTCAACTTTATTTAGTGATGATTCCACTATCTTGGAAGAGGTTTCAATCGATTATGATGAGAACAAAGTTGCTACTTATGATGATTATTCTGATGTAACTTATGCTATAAAAAGTAGTGATGATTATATTTATAAAAATTGTCATGATTATGATTACCCTTTTTCTGAACATTACTCTTTTAATGTGGGAACAATTTATAGTATTCAAGTCTCTTATGATACTCCCACTATTCCGAATGAGAAGAATTTTGCTTATGTGGAGAGTAGTAAATTTTCTATGCTTGTAGATCATGAAAAGAATGCTTTAGGTACTGGTTATATTGTTGAATTCATTCATGATGCTACTGAAAATTATTATGAGGGAGGAACATATGCTTGTAGGAATTGCAATAATATCAAGTTTCCTCTCTTTGCGCTTAAAAATTTGAAGTTATGCTTGTTTTGCCTTCCTATGCTAGTTGATTATTGTTCCCATAAGTTGTTTGCTCACAAAATCCCTATGCATAGGAAGTGGGTTAGACTTAAATGTGCTAGTAATATTCTTCATGATGCTCTCTTTATGTTTCAATTCTTATCTTTTATGTGAGCATCATTGAAATTATCATGCCTAGCTAGGGGCGTTAAACAATAGCGCTTGTTGGGAGGCAACCCAATTTATTTTTGTTCCTTGATTTTTGTTCCTGTTTAGTAATAAATATTTCATATAGCATCTGGTTAGATTTTGTTTTATGTTTTAATTAGTGTTTGTGCCAAGTAGAACCTTTGGGAAGACTTGGGTGAAGTCTTTGTGATCTTGCTGTAAAAAACAGAAACTTTAGAGCTCATGAGATTAGCTTCCATTTTTTAATGGAGAGTGCTTTTAGGTTGATTCTTTTTGCAGATGATTAATAGACAAATTACTCAGGTCCGAAAATTTATTTCAGAATTTGTTTAGTTCCAGAAGTATACTTTTGATACAGATTACTACAGACTGTTCTGTTTTTGACAGATTCTGTTTTCTATGTGTTGTTTGCTTATTTTGATGAATCTATGAGTAGTATCGGAGGGTATGAACCATAGATAAGTTGGAATAAAGTAGATATTACACCAATATGAATTTATAATGAGTTCATTACAGTACCTAAGTGGTGGTTTTATTCTCTTATACTAACGAAGCTTACAAGTCTGTCAAGTTTTGTGTGGTTGAAGTTTTTAAGTTTTGGGTAAAGATTCGATGGACTATGGAATAAGGAGTGGAAAGAGACTAAGCTTGGGGATTCCCAAGGTAATATTCAAGGACAACCAAGAGCCTAAGCTTGGGGATGCCCCGGATGGCATCTCCTCTTTCGTCTTCGTTCATCGGTAACTTTACTTGGAGCTATATTTTTATTCGCCACATGATATGTGTTTTGCTTGGAGCGTCATTTTATTTTATTAGTATTTGCTTTCTGTTATTTATATTAATGTTTTTCATCTCTATTTTCAATAAAAATGTTAAGGATAGCCTTTACCATGCTTATTTTGCTAGTATACATGTTGCTGTTTGAAAACAGAAAGTTTACCGCTGTTGCAAAAATTCCCTAGAAAGTTCAGAGAATGATATAATGTTGAAACTTTTTTCATAATGAGATATGATAAATCTTCTACAGCTTAGTAATTTTCTCATAATTTTTGGAGTTAGGGAAGTATGATGAATCTTGCATTCTTTACAAACTATACTGTTTTGGCAGATTGCTGTTATGTTTGCATTGTTTGCATATGTTTGCTTGTTTAATGATTCTATTTGATGATAGGAATATTAAATATGCAGAGGCATTTATTATGCAATGTTTAATAATAATTTTAGTGATTTGTTACAGTAGAAAATGATAAGGTTTTTGCATTGGTTTATACTAACTTATCTCACGAGTTCTTGTTGAGTTTGGTGTGGATGAAGCTTTCGAGATTTAGGAAACCGAGATATAAAAGGAATTAAGGAGACACAAAAGTTCAAGCTTGGGGATGCCCAAGGCACCCCCAAGATAGTATTTCAATAAGTCTCAAGCATCTAAGCCTGGGGATGCCACGGTAGGCATCCCACCTTTCTTCTTCAACAACTATCGGTTAATATCGGTTGAACCTAAGTTTTTGCTTCTTCACATGAGTTGTGCTATCCTTGCAATGTCATTTTATTTTGCTTTGCTTGCTGTTTGAAGAAAATACCAAGATCTGAAATTATTAAATGAGAGAGAGTCTTCACATAGTTACATAATTATTTAGCTACTCATTGATCTTCACTTATATCTTTTTGGAGTAGTTTGTCATTTACTCGCGTGCTTCACTTATATCCTATGAGTAAATTGTTGAATGAATTGAATGTCATAAATCTGAAATTATATATGTTTCATTTGCTTATCCCATGGGTAGTAATGACTTCACATCTAAGAAGTAGAGGTAGTAAGTGTATTGAAGGTTAGCAAGCATTGTATTGGTCATTTGAAAAATTCATGAAAGAATATTGAAGGAAGAGAGATTTCACATATAAACATACTATCCTAGACATCTTTTATAATTGTGAGCACTCATTAAGTATGACATGCGAAAGAGTTGATGTTGGACAAGGAAGACAACGTAATGGGTTATGTTTTCTCACATCTCAGTTAAAGTATATTGTCATGGATCATTCAAACATGTTGAGCTTGCCTTTCCCCCTCATGCTAGCCAAAATTCCTTGCACCAAGTAGAGATACTACTTGTGCTTCCAAATATCCCTTTAACTAGTTTTGCCATGAGAGTCCACCATACCTACCTATATGCGGTATTTACCTGTCGTTCCAAGTAAATTTGCATGTGCCAAACTCTAAACCTTCAAATAATAATCTGTTTTGTATGCCCGAATAGCTCATGTAGCGACTAGGGGCTGTCAGTATCTTCCATGCTAGGTGGTTTATTCTCAAGATGAGTGGACTCCGCTCATCATTCACGAGAAAAATGGCTGGTAACCGAGATGCCCAGTCCCATGATCAAAAGATCAAAATCAAATCAAAAATAATTAAAACGAAACTCCCCCGGGATTGATGTTAGTTGGAGGCACCCGTTGTTTCGGGCAAGCCATGGATTGATGATTGTTGGTGGAGGGGGAGTAAAAACTTTACCATTCTGTTTGGGAACCGCCTATAATGTATGTAGTATGGAAGATATTGGGAACTCTTGGTTGTTATGTTGACAATGAGATCATACCTCTCAAAATTATTTATCTCTATTTCAAAATCGAGCTCTGGCACCTCTGCAAATCCATGCTTCCCTCTGCGAAGGGCCTATCTTTTACTTCTATGCAAGAGTCAAGGTGATCTCCACCTTTCCTTTTTTCATTTTATCCTTTGGCAAGCACCTCGTGTTGGGAATATCCTG
>NC_041381.1:564073356-564082816 GCF_002162155.2 Triticum dicoccoides | reverse complement strand
TATATCCAATTGGATGTAAGTTAGCATGAACTATTATTGTTAACATCACCCAAAGGTGAATACGTTGGGAGGCAACATTATAAGCCCCTATCTTTCTCAGTGTTCGATTAAAACTTCATAACCATAAGTATTGCGTGAGTGTTAGCAATTGTAGAAGACTATATGATAGTTGAGTATGTGGAGTCTGCTAAATCAAAGCTCTGACATAGACCCTTCCTGAAAATAAGATGAATTGCAATTGTTTGATGACTGAGAATGAAGTTTGCTAGTTTGCTAGAAAGTTTATGGTCTATGCTTTAACATGTGAATAGCTTGCTACTTGATCTTGAGAAGTTTTATGAGATGAACTACTTTTATGACATATAATCATGCTAGAAAAGGTGATTGAAATTATCATTGATCAAACTTGTGCACCTTCTAGCATTCATACTTCATAAATTCTTTCTTTTATCATTTACCTACTCGAGGACGAGCAGGAATTAAGCTTGGGGATGCTGATACGTCTCCAACGTATCTACAATTTATGAAGCATTCATGCTATTATACTATCTGTTTTGAATGATTACGGGCTTTATTATACACTTTTATATTACTTTTGGGACTAACCTATTAACCGGAGGCCCAGCCCATATTGCTGTTTTATTGCCTATTTTAGTGTTTCAAAGAAAAGGAATATCAAACGGAGTCCAAACGGAATGAAACCTTTAGGAGCGTGATTTTTGGAACGAACATGATCTGGGAGACTTGGAGTACAAGCCAGGGAAGCTTCGAGGAGGCCAGGAGACAGGAGGGCGCGCCCACCCCCCTGGGTGCGCCCCCTATCTCGTGGGCCCCTCGTGGCTCCCCCGACCGACTTCTTTCGCCTATATATTCCCATATACCCTAAAACCATCAAATAAGAAGATAGATCGGGAGTTCCGCCGCCGCAAGCCTCTGTAGCCACCAAAAACCTCTCGAGAGCCTGTTCCGGCACCCTGCCGGAGGGGGATCCCATCACCGGTGGCCATCTTCATTATCCCGGCGCTTTCCATGACGAGGAGGGAGTAGTTCACCCTCGGGGCTGAGGGTATGTGCCAGTAGCTATGTGTTTGATCTCTCTCTCTCTCTCTCTCTCTCTCTCGTGTTCTCTCTATGGCACGATCTTGATGTATCGCGAGCTTTGCTATTATAGTTGGATCTTATGATGTTTCTCCCCCTCTACTCTCTTGTGATGAATTGAGTTTTCCTCTTGAAGTTATCTTATTGGATTGAGTCTTTAAGGATTTGAGAACACTTGATGTATGTCTTGCCGTGTTTATCTGTGATGACAATGGGATATTCATGTGATCCACTTGATGTATGCTTTGGTGATCAACTTGTGGGTTTCGTGACCTTGGGAATCTATGCATAGGGGTTGGCACACGTTTTCGTCTTGACTCTCCGGTAGAAACTTTGGGGCACTCTTTGAAGTACTTTATGTTGGTTGAATAGATGAATCTGAGATTGTGTGATGCATATCGTATAATCATGCCCAAAAATACTTGAGGTGACAATGGAGTATCTATGTGACATTAGGGCTTTGGTTGATTTGTGTCTTAAGGTGTTATTCTAGTATGAACTCTATGATAGATTGAATGGAAAGAATAGCTTCATGTTATTTTACTACGGACTCTTGAATAGATAGATCAAAAAGGATAACTTTGAGGTGGTTTCGTACCCTACCATAATCTCTTCGTTTGTTCTCCGCTATTAGTGGCTTTGGAGTGACTCTTTGTTGCATGTTGAGGGATTGTTATATGATCTATCTATGTTATTATTGTTGAGAGAACTTGCACTAGTGAAAGTATGAACCTTAGGCCTTGTTTCCTACCATTGCAATACCGTTTACGCTCACTTTTATCGTTTGGTACCTTGCTGTTTTTATAATTTCAGATTACAAATACCTTTATCTACTATCCATATTGCACTTGTATCACCATCTCTTCGCCGAACTAGTGCACCTATACAATTTGCCATTGTATTGGGTGTGTTGGGGACACAAGAGACTCTTTGTTATTTGGTTGCATGGTTGTTTGAGAGAGACCATCTTCATCCTACGCCTCCCACGGATTGATAAACCTTAGGTCATCCACTTGAGGGAAATTTGCTACTGTCCTACAAACCTCTGCACTTGGAGGCCCAACAACGTCTACAAGAAGAAGGTTGTGTAGTAGACATCATTAGTCCTCACTTTTCGACCCTTTTGGTCATTTGATGACAAAGGGGGAGAAATTTGAGTTAGTCTTCAAGAAGGTCTATCTATATGGGCGTTTTTTTGTTAAGTTACAACTCTTGCTCTTCTGAAGCTTTTGTTGATTGAGTTGTAAACTTAAGTTCGATGGTGACCTGATACTTATGCTCTGTTTTTCTGCATGCTATTTCCTCGTTAATGTTATGCATGCATGCTGAATCACATCAGTCACCATATTTTATCATGCATTTCAAATTCTTCATTTCATATGTTAAATGCGTGTATGAATTACAAGATATAGGGGGAGATCTCCATGATTCTACTCTTCAAGTGTGCATTGCTTCAAAAGCAAATTCCTCACTATGCACATCTTTAGGGGGAGTTCTTCTATATCTTGCAATCAAATTCCTCAATATTGAGTCCTTTCAATTCATATGTTTATCCCCGTTGAAAACTTAACCAATATTGTCATCAATCACCAAAAAGGGGGAGATTGTAAGTGCATCTAGTGCCCCTTAGTGATTTTGGTGTATTGAAGACTTATAGGTTAAGGGACTAATATGTTTGTGAGTGTACACAGGCTCTATAAGTCGATGAGGAGTTTGATATTTATAGTGAAAGTCGACCCCTAAAAATGATGTCTTCGGCTGAAGACTTTGGTTCTCCTGAAGACTTTGAAAGTGAAGAAATTGGTGTGACCTTAAAGACTTGGATATTCATGCGAGGAATATGGAGCATGAAGACTTTTGTTTTCGTAGTTTCATTTTCTCTTTCTTGAGTCATAGGAAACACCGTACTGTTAAAGGGGGTCGAGGTAATACTAAGGAAACTGATTTCCATGTGATGCTCATCTCAAAATCCCACACCTACCCAATCCTTCGAGTGAAACCATTGTAAATCTCATATCAGTTCAGTCAATTTCTTCAGTGACAGAGACGAAGATCTTTTGGTCTCTAAGGAATTTGTTCTGACTGAGGAGTTAGGAATTCGCCAGTGCAGATTGCCTACAGAGTGAGGAACATGATAGCCCTGAGGATTTCGAACCTCAAAATATCCGACCATTGCTGAGCCGCACACCAGCTGTCCCAAAACTATCTACCACCTAATGGTCATATCAGCCAAGGGCATTTATGTCTTATCATGTCGGGCTGCTTCCTAGGCTATAAATAGCCGCCCCCTACATCCACTAGCTGGTTAGCTGCTCCGAGAGAAACTGACACTTGTCATTTGAGAGCATCCCATCCTCCGAGGACTTTGAGTGAAAATCATCAAGTGAGGAAATACCCAAATCCCAAACCCAAACCTACAAACCCCAAAGTGATTGAGTATCACTGAAGAGATTGTTCCTGTGTGGAACCGACGCTTGTTACCTTTGAGGACTGTGTATCCTCCAGACGATTAGGCGTCATGGTCTGAGCATCCAAGAGGAATTGTGGATTGCCGAGTGACCAAGTCTGTGAAGGTTTGGAAGTCACCTGTGAAGACTTACCACTACTATTGGGCGAGATTTGCGTGATCTTAGCTCAAGCAGAATACAGTGAGGACTGTGTGTCCTCGAGTTTAAATACTCAGCCACTCCAACCAGACGTACAACTGTCACAGCAGTTGGAACTGGTCGACCAAATCATTGTCTTCACCAAGCCTACTGGTTCTATTTCCTCAACCCTTTCATTTCCTCAATTATGTGTTGATGAACCTGATCATTACTGTTTGAAGACTTTGACTGAAGACTTTCTCTATTTCCTCAATCCTATTTCTTCAGCCAGTTTGTCTTCATCCTGTTATCATGTGTTTACACTTTTTGTACTCTGTGTTTTGTCTTTCATTTCATCGTGAAGACTACGTTGTTGCTCTGCTATGCTTATACATGAGTACTTATTCCGCTGCAAGTAGTTCTTCGCTTAGGAATTTTCTCACCCTGAAATTCCTCAGTGAAGAATTCATAAAAATCGCCTATTCACCCCCCCCCCTCTAGTCGACGTAACGCACTTTCACTTATCCATGACAACCATTTTTCATTGAACCCCATATGTTTCATGATGTTGATCATTGCTTCATGTTTGATTATGTCAAAGGCTTTTGCAAAGTCCAACTTTAGGAGAACTATCTGTCGCTTGGAAGGTTGGCACTGATGAATATATTGGAATGTCCAAGCCAGGTAGTCTTGGATTGAACGCCCTCTGATGAAACCATATTGGTTGCAATGTATAGTTCACAAGATAACTTTTTGTAATCGGTTGGCAAGGAGCTTTGTGATGAGCTTGAGGCAGCAGTTGAGCAGAGTAACCGGACGGTAATCATTGACTGTGGTGGGGGGTCCATTCTTGGGAATTAGAGTGATTAAGCCATCATTTATGCTTTGTGGATTAAGATCGCCGACATGGAATTGGGAGCAAAGTGTATAGAAGTCCTCTTTGATGATTTGCCAACAAGCCTTGAGAAACAACCCACTGAAACCATCTGGGCCTGGTGCACGATCAGCAGGCATGTCTTTGACTACTAGGTCAATCTCTTCCTTGGTGAATGGAAGTGTGAGGTGATCCAGGTTCTCAGTCGGCCGAATTAGGGAAGGAAGATCAAACCGCATCTGTGTTGGGTTGGAAGTGCCAAGTCTTTCAGTGTATGCATGGAATATGAGGGCTTCTTTGCCCGTATGATCCTCCACAATCAGTCCCTCTGGTGTTTGAAGGATAGCAACATTGTTTTTCCTGTAATGTTTTGTTGCAACTGCTTGGAAGAATTTAGTGTTCTCGTCTCCGAACTTAACCCAACGAATGGTGGATCTCTTCTTCCAATACTGCTTCTGATAGTCCAATAATCTCAGGAGGTTTTTTTGATGATCTTACGAAAGTTGCATTCGGGTATAGTGAGAGGTCTTAGGTTTTCTAGATCATCCAACTCGGTGAGGGTTTTGTTTGTATTTTCAATTGCCATTGGCCTGGCCCAGAGCAAGGTCAGGTTCCTGTGGGTGCTCCGCGACGCCTGTGCGGCTGTGCCGGCGTGCATGATTTGATCCGTGGAAGCGACTGTGCGATCGTCCCGTGGTGTGACTAGCTCAAGGTGTTGTGCCATCCTTCAGTTGATGGGTTCATCACCCACTGCGGAATGAACTCGACGCTGGAGGCGCTGTACGCCGGCGTGCCGATGCTGACTCTGCCGATAGCTTTCGACCAGCCGATCAATGGATCATTGTCGATGAGTGGAAGGTTGGGTACAACCTCAAGGAGAAGGTCCGGGGCGATGGCGTCATCGGAAGAGATGAAATTGCTGAAGGGTGTTAAGAGGCTCATGAATTGTGATGACGGTGAGGGCTCGAGGAGGAGAGCGTCGCTTATGAAAGAGGCTTCTCGCGCCACGGTCGAAGTGGGTGGTTCATCGGACAGCGATACCACGTCTTTCATCAATTACATTTTGCGGCTCAATAACTGAAATGTCGTTAGAGATTGCTAAATATATCTTCATTTGAGCAATGTATTTGAATTCGATTAGTATGTTGTTCATTTAGCATTTGAATTCGATTGACTAGCTGGGAATGAACTCAATTTTCTGCTAGAAAGGTTGAGGGAAAAGAAGAATCAGTCCCTTTAAATGTAAATTTTCTCTTTGTTTATTGTTTTCCTGAGCTTCCTTTTCTGCACTGTGTGGTATATTTGTGCTTCTCCTTTCCTCTGAATTATAACACCTCCCCTGTTGTTTCTTATTGCCCAGACAAAATTTCAGTCCAATACCACCAAAGGAAGCACACGGAAAATTTCAGTCCAAACGAAGAGAAAATTTTCAGCTATGTTCTAATTTATACAAGTACAGAAAGTAAGTAGTGCCAAGTGAGAACTATCAAAGGTGGTGACAAGTCCAAACAGTTTTTTTCTAGCTTTCAAGATATGCTCAGATGGGCTGTTGACATGGGGAAACAGTTTTTCCTTCGAAAAAAAAGAACTGGATAACTGTAACAAACACAAACTGAAACAAAGACCACCTGTGAGAACAGGTGTTCAGTAACATGGCTCTGAATTCGATTCAAACTAGAATGAATTGTATTCGTATCAAATAGCAGAACATGCAGTAAGTAAACCCAGCTCTCTTGATTCGAAAGCCAAGCAAATCGCTAAACAAATATAGTTGTTGTTTACACCCTGGTGTATCAGATCAGATAGTAGCAGAACACACAGTAACAGTAAGTAAACCAAGCTTTCAAGATCGAAAGCCGAGCACAGCAAATCCTAAAGCAAACTAGGCCAGACGTTGAGGAGCTGCGACTGCCGGAGGGCGCAGAGACACGCGCCCATACTGCTCAGAGGAGTACTTCTTGTAGATGGCCTTGAGCTTGCACTCCGGAGCAGCCGCGTGCGCCATGACGAGCACCTTGGCAGGCTCCCTGAAATCAACAAACAGATAGATTTCCCATGAATTTCAGCTCATTCAGCCAAGTTCATCTTCATCAGGTAGACGGACAAGTGAATGAATGGCTTACAGGAGCTGGGGTTCAGCGAATCCGGTGTGGTGCTTGAGGGTTTCCGTCCAGATGGGGCTTCTTTTCAGCGTGCACCGAGCGGCGTACACGGCAAACGCCGCCACCAGTGAGGGGCGCACCGTGACCAGCCCGTACTCCATGAGCGCCATCTCGGCGAAGAAGAAGATCATATGCTCAAGCTGCGCTCAATAACAACAATAGGAGGAAACGAAATTCAGCAAATGTTCAAGCTACGTTCAGCGACAAGATCATATGTTCCATGGCACATCTATCTGACATGCAACTTCAGATATCTGAACCAAAGTCCTATGCGTTTTTACCTCCTTGTCGCTTCCGGCGGCCTTGGCGAATCGCACCAGGAAGACGTACGGGGTGGGCACGGTGAGGTTCCACGCCATGCTGTTGAGTATGTTCTTCTCCATGGACAGGATCTGCTGCCTCGAGTACGAGTAGTCGGCTATGGATATGAAATCGTCTACCTGCAAACACAAAGCAAACCGCCACTTGAGATTCAGAGTTCCTTCACAGACACGAGCCGATTGAGGCAGCTACTCGAACGAACAGAACAGGTGATCTATGGATGCAAAGGGGATGAGAGAAAGTGCTTGGGTACCTCTGGGGCCCAAATCTCCTCATACTTGCAGGAGATGAGCATGGCCGCCATGCCGACGAGCTGCAGCTCCCGCCGAGGCACCGCCTGTAAGGAGAGGAACCTGTCGATGACGTACATTGTTAAGAACATGCTCTCGGGCATGAGCTCGAACTTATGGGTCACTTCAACTAGCCAATCTATCAGGATTGCCCTCATCTTGGGGTTGATCTCGGGCTGGCTGCCCATGTAATCGATTGGCCGGCACTCGTGCTGCAACACAGATTGGTGAACATCGTCAGAGCAGTTGCTTGCGGTGTGTCACTTGAGCAGACAATTGCTGAAGAGGGAGGTTTGTGGTTACCTGTGCCTCCTTGTAGTATCTGTAGATGTCGTCGATGTAGTCGACGACGGCGAGCTCGTTGTCGCCGTCGAGCTTGTCGATATCATCGATTGAGGCCTCCTGCAATTCACAAGTACACGCGAGCAGAGTTAAGGCACCTTGGGAGTGAGCAGTAAGAACAGAAAGAGGTGCTGGTTGGATGGCCCAGGTCGCTCACCTTGGAACGATGGTTGAGCACGGTCGTGAGGGTGTGGACGACCTTCTTCCTGGGGGCAGAGCAACCGGCGGCAACCTCTGATGGCTTCCTGTTTTCGCCGGGGCCGGTGACGATCTTGGCGGCCGGCTTAGGGCGAGGGGCGGCGGGCTTGAGCTTGACAGGGACTTTCTTGGCCACCGGCTTCAGGCCGGCCCGCTCTGCTGGAGGAACAGCTACGCCGTTCTGCAAACCACAACGGCGATTTAGATTAGAAATCCATCATCAAGAAATTGCTTTCGAACATCGGAAAGGGGGCTCGTGTCTGTCTGTACCTTAGATGGATCGGCCTGGGCCTTCCTCAAGAGCTGGGCACCGAAGCTCCTGGTAATTGGGCGATTGATCTTGCTGTTGCAGCGAACAAGACAGGATTCAGATCAGGACAAAGAACGGAAGAACGAAAAAACAGGGCGGGATCCGATCCTTGCGCTGATAGATTTTCTTACCCGTCGAGGACGTGGGCGTGGGCGTGGACGACGTTGCCGATGTCCCCGAGCACCCGCCTGTTCCCTCCCGCCCCGGGGCGGCCGCCGGCGGCGGCGGCGTCCTTCTGCTGCCCTGCCGGTACTGCGGCACCTGAACATGACGAAAGAGAAACATGAGTAAAGATCAAGGAACTGCTTCTTTGACGCACGGGTCAGGCACGAAACGCGCTCGAATCAGACTAGAAATCAAGAACTCGAGAACTAAAAGTCCGATCTTGGTGAATCAGACTCGTAAGACGGAACAGATCAAGAACTCGAACAAAACAAGCCGCAAGAAACCCAACGGCGCAGGCAGGTCCAAATCGACAAATCGAGAACCCCTAGAGGCTAGAGCGGTCGTTCCCCGCGTCGCGCGGCGAGAAAGAGAGATCCGGCGGGAGGGAGGGCGGGCGGGGCTCACCTCTGTTGGCCGGCTGCGGAGCGGCAGCCGCGTGCTGGTCTTGCCTGGACCCCATGGGGATTTGCTGTTCCAGCTCCGTTCTCTCCGGGCTCCGGCGAGGTGCTTCCGGCGAGCTCTTGAACAGAAGAACAGGGCAAGAGCGGGCAGCGGACCTCTCTCTCCGATGCCTCTCTCCTCCTACCGCTGTGAGCCGTTGGGGGCGGACGGAAGAGACCTGAAGTTTTATAGAAGCGGGCGGCCGCGGTTGAGGCGGCGGGGGGCACAAAGTAGCCGTTGGGGGTTCTTTGGTTCTTGGAAAAGGAAAGTTTCCGGCTGCGAGTTTCTTCGGAATCTGGGATTGTCACGTCTCCTGTGTGTGTGGAACCCCGGAACGTAATAACGGAAATACCATCTGGCGACATTTCGCCACATGGCCAACCCTAGTCCCAAACCTGGGCATGGGCAGCCCGGCCCGAAGCCCGACGTCCGAGCCAGGCACGGGCCTCACTTGCCAGCCCGAAGCCCGGTAAAATCCTGACAAAAGAGGTATAACTTAGGCTACCAACGCTTTTATCGTGGTTGCACGTATCTTGACGCATGCGAGGGTGCTTGCCACCCGGCTGCAGAGGAGGGTTGTGAACATTTTGGGTTAGAATGCTATATGTATTACAGATTTATAGTATAAATTTAAATTTGTTGTAAATTTGCTTTTTCATCTGAAAAAAATCCCA
>NC_041381.1:564049957-564073151 GCF_002162155.2 Triticum dicoccoides | reverse complement strand
AAAAAAACATTTTTTGAAAGAAAAAAAGCCCTATTGCTAGAGAGGGGCTTTTCCCAAACTTGCCATGTGCTGCGCCCGCTACAGTACAACTCGCAAACAAGCGCATACCCCCCTCTTCGCTGGGCCGGTCCAGCTAGCTTTTTCTTCTCTATTTTTTCAAAACGCAAAAACAGTTTCCTAGAGTTGTGATTCGATCCAGGGACGTCCTGGTTAACTGTGAGCTGCGATAACAACCCTGCCATCCCATTCTAGACGTGCTACTTTCATCTTTGTATATCTTTACTTCATTCATTTATTGTCTTCTGTTTTTTGTTTTCTGTATTTCGTTTTTATTTTTTATTTTTCTTCCTCCTGGGTTCGATGAAATTTTTATTCAAAATCGTTGAACTTTTATCAATTTCGATGAACTATTTCAAATTCAATGGACTTTTTTCAAATTTTATAAACTTTTTTTTCTAATTCGATGAACTTTTTTTCATATTTGCTGAACTTTTTTTCAAGATTCGTGAACTTTTTTCAAAATTGATGAACTTTTCCAAATTTGATGAACTTTTTTCAAATTTGTTTTTTTAAGTCAACATGGTCAACTACAAAGCAGTCACAATTTTAATTTGTGAACTTTTTTTCAAAATGAATGAAATTTTTTTCATATCTATTGAACTTTTTTGATTTCCCATTTTTTTTCAAAACCGATGAACTTTTTCATTTTTTGTACGAACCTTTTAAATATATGAACTTTGTTCAAGTTCACGTTTTTCATTGTGAATTTTGTTTTCATTTTTATTATAAAATAACACGTATACTAGACTGGATATTATCCTACATATTAATGTTATTCTAATACGAGGGTCAAATAAAGTTTTGTCCTTGAAATGGACAAAGAGATGAGTTGGCATAGTGGTTCTTGTCTTGGGTGCATAAGTTTGCAGGCACCGAATCATGCTTCTCCCACAATTCCATCTAGTTTTTAGCCTTACACAGGATAAGCATTTTTCTCCTCGTCACGTTGACTGCGCAGGCCCGCTCCGCTGGTGTGCGGGCGCCACTAGCGCTAACCGGCGCAGAGGGCACCGAAGAGGAGGACTCTATATTTAGGATGGTAATTTCTAGGTCTTTTTTGCAATGCCCCATGGCACTTTTTTATTAAAAGCATGGCATTTTTATAATTAGTAAGACGCCATTTTTATAATTAATAGGATGATAGTCTTAAGAGAAATTCATTTTTATTACTAGTAACATGGCATTTTTTATTGTCAAAAGGATGGCAGTTTTATGATTAAGAACATGTCCTTTTTTATTATCAATAACATGGCATTTATATTATTAGGAGGATGACATTTTTAATTAACAGGTTTGATGTTTTATTACTGAGAGCCTGGCATTTTTATATTGTTGGCTTGGCATTTTTGTTATCACGAGATGAGCATCTATTATTAGTTAGTAAGAGGATGACATTTTTTTGGCATGTCAATTTTATTTTTCCACTCACATCGCCATCTTTATGAATTTTTGTACAATGCACATTTTTGTTCTGGTCCTTGGCAAAAATAAAGAGAAAAATGTTGCCCAAAACATGAAAAAAAATCACTATGAAAACCTATCCATGGAAGAATTCATAATTTTTTAAGGTCACACGACACATTTCTTTAATCATACCATTTTTATAAATTTATAAGTTAACAAGGCATTTTATAAAGTAGTGTGGCAATTTCCAAAAAAAAATTCCATATTCATGGCAAATATTCATTTATGGTTTTCTCTGTTTTTATTACAAAAATATGTATTTGTTTGCGGGGGATATGCATTTTTTGTTTGTGGCACTTTTTTTTAAAGAATAGTAAGTTGTGCATCTCGGCCAATAGGATTGAGGGGTGGGTGATTCCTTCGCTGGGAGCAGCTCCTCCTAGACACTAAATTTGTTTGGCCACCCCTCCTCCATGTCCATTGATCACCAGTTATATGGGTCCTAGTAACAATAGAAGGGGAATTTTATCTGGCTGACGTCAGATTTTTGAGGTTTCCCGACAAACGCCCTTGTTACCGTCAGATCAATTTATACTAATCTTAAAGCAAAGGGAGAGACACATCATCGAGCAGTACTCAGATGGCACAACGAACACCCAGGCCCGACTGTATCCCCTTCCCTCATCTTCTTTTCTCTCTCACCCACGCTCACATTACCCCTCACTCCACCCACTTGACCCGCCTGATTTCTATGGCGAGGCAGTCTGCACCATCGTCTAGGTGGGCTGCGGCGGAGTCGGAGGTGAGCGTGGCGGAGATGAGTTGGGTGGCAGTGCAGATGAGGCGGCTTGTGCCGCTACTGCCTCCATCAAGAACCTCGCTGGATCCATTAATATTCTTGGCGACCAGTGGACAGTGTGCTCTCTCTCTTCTACACAGCGTGGAGAGGTAGGATGGACTGGTCATCGGCGAGGTAGGTAGGGACCGGTGGTGGTGGTCCGACATGGTGGTGATGACCAGCGGGCATTTCTGTTGTGGTGGACCTTGAGCAACTAGCATGTCTTTGAGCGCCGAGCGGGATGTGCGCCTCGGTGAGCCACCGTATTTCTTCGAGCTATGCATCCAAGAGCACCTCGTCAAGACCAGAGGTAGCCATGTCCCCGACAGCAGCGTCATTCAATCGCTTGTCAGCAGTGTAAAATGCACAAAACCACCACATTTGTATCATGGTTAGCATAAAACCACCACTTTACGATTCATGACATTTTGCACCAAACAGAATTTCTGACAATGGCAAAAGATACTGAAGTATTCTCTGAGCATGTTTTGATGTGGTTGATCCCTCGTGGGCCGACAGCGGTGATGGCGCGACATTAATAACCATTGACTCTTCTGTCCGAAGCGATTGGACCGAACACGAATGTTCCCTCGATCGCTCCCCTCTGCCACTCTCCCTTTCCTCTCTCCTGGGGCATGGCGGCAATAGGTTTCAGATCCATCATCGACGACGCAGTGGGCATAGAGCATGAAGCACATATGGCTGGCATGGCAAGGGGCACCCACGGTGAGGGGGGAGATTCATGTGGCAATAGCATATTCCATTCATCGTCGCCAGTGCTGGTGGCGGCAGATGTCCCCCGCGGGGTGGTGGTCGAGTCACCAAATGCAAATGTGCCACCACATGAGTGATACGTCTCCAACGTATCTATAATTTTTGATTGTTCCATGCTATTATATTGTCTGTTTTGGATGTTTAATATGCATTTATATGCTATTTTATATTATTTTTGGGACTAACCTATTAACCGAGAGCCTAGTGCCGGTTTCTGTTTTTTTGCCTGTTTTAGAGTTTTGCAGAAAATGAATACCAAACGGAGTCCAAATGGAATGGAACTTTTGCGATGATCTTTCTTGGACCAGAAGCAAATAAGGAGACTTGGAGATGAAGTCAGAGACTCAACGAGGCGACCACGAGGGGGGAGGGCACACCCAGGGGGGTAGGGCATGTCCCCTACCTCATGGGCCCCTCTGTTGGGGATATAACTATTAGGCATGACCCGCCCAGCAGGGGCCGGGTCACACCTATGACGAAGCCCACTGAAGACACTTGAGGATGGTGGCTCACTTAAAGGCCAAAAGCCCAGAGGCGACTTTAGGCCTGTAGAGATAAACCGTCATGTATGTATAACTTGTATTGTAAGACAGGAATAGAGAGAGGCCGAGCCGGACATTGTTTATAAACCGGCCGGGACTCTGTGAGCCGCTGGGCGTCGACCTCTGTATATAAAGGGACGACCCGGCGGCGTTTCAGGGTAAGAAACATCAAATCAAAAACTAGGTCAAGCGGATCCGCTCCCTGGTTATCCAGTCATAAGCAATCCCACTCAAAACTAGATTTTACCTTCACCGCAAGGGGCCGAACCAGTATAAACCGTGTGTCCTTTGTCCCGTTTAACCCCTTTAAGCTTCCTAGTTGCGATGGCTCCATGACTAAGTTCTTACGCTAGGACATCTGATGTGACAATTCCACGACAGTTGGCGCCCGCCGTGGGGCCAGCGAATGATGGATTTGAGTTCTTGAAGGGCAGCTTCAAAGGGCTCAAGGGATATGATGTGGGCCGGATGACCAAGAGTCGTCGCGGCAAGCTCTACATCTACGATGCAGGCTGGGGCTGAAGGAAATATGCCCTAGAGGCAATAATAAAGCTATTATTTATTTCCTTATATCATGATAAATGTTTATTATTCATGCTAGAATTGTATTAACCGGAAACATAATACATGTGTGAATACATAGACAAACATAGTGTCACTAGTATGCCTCTACTTGACTAGCTCGTTTATCAAAGATGGTTATGTTTCCTAGCCATGGACAAAAAAGTTGTCATTTGATTAACGAGATCACATCATTAGGAGAATGATGTGATTGACTTGACCCATTCCGTTAGCTTAGCACACGATCGTTTAGTATGTTGCTATTGCTTTCTTCATGACTTATACATGTTCCTGTAACTATGAGATTATGCAACTCCCGTTTACCGGAGGAACACTTTGGGTGCTACCAAACGTCACAACGTAACTGGGTGATTATAAAGGAGTACTACAGGTGTATCCAAAGGTACATGTTGGGTTAGCGTATTTCGAGATTAGGTTTTGTCACTCCGATTGTCGGAGAGGTATCTCTGGGCCCTCTCGGTAATGCACATCACTATAAGCCTTGCAAGCAATGTAGCTAATGAGTTAGTTACAGAATGATGCATTACGTAACGAGTAAAGAGACTTGCCGGTAATGAGATTGAACTAGGTATTAGATACCGACGATCGAATCTCGGACAAGTAACATACCGATGACAAAGGGAACAAAGTATGTTGTTATGCAGTTTGACCGATAAAGATCTTCGTAGAATATGTAGGAGCCAATATGGGCATCCAGGTTCCGCTATTGGTTATTGACCGAGAATAGTTCTAGGTCATGTCTACATTGTTCTCGAACCCGTAGGGTCCGCACGCTTAAGGTTTCGATGACAGTTATATTATGAGTTTATGATTTTTGATGTACCAAAGGAGTTCGGAGTCCCGGATGAGATCGGGGACATGACGAGGAGTCTCAAAATGGTTGAGACGTAAAGATCGATATATTGGACGACTATATTCGGAGTTCGGAAAGGTTCTGAGTGATTCGGGTATTTTTCGAAGTATCGGAGAGTTACGGGAATTCGTCGGGGAGTATATGACCCTTATTGGGCCATACGGGAATAGAGGAGAGAGGCCAAAAGGAAGGAGGCCTGCGCCCCCCCTTTGGTCCGAATTGGACAAGGGGCGCAGCCCCCCTTTCCTTCTTCCTCTCCCCCTCTTTCCCCTTCTCCTACTCCAACAAGGGAGGTGGAATCCTACTAGGACTAGGGAGTCCTAGTAGGACTCCACACTTGGCGCGCCCCCTCCTAGGGCCGGCCTCCTTCCCCCTTCCTCCTTTATATACGGGGGCAGGGGGGCACCCCATGACACACAAGTTGATCTACGGATCGTTCCTTAGCCGTGTGCCGTGCCCCCCTCCACCATATTCCACCTCTGTCATATCGTCGCAGTGTTTAGGCGAAGCCCTGCGCCGGTAGAGCATCATCATCGTCACCACACCGTCGTGCTGACGGAACTCATCCCCGACACTTTGCTGGATCGGAGTTCGGAGATCGTCATCGAGCTGAACGTGTGCTGAACTCGGAGGTGTCGTACGTTCGGTACTTGGATCGGTCGGATCATGAAGACGTACGACTACATCAACCGCGTTGTCATAACGCTTCCGCTTACAGTCTACGAGGGTACGTGGACATTACTCTCCCCTCTCGTTGCTATGCCATCACCATGATCTTGCATGTGCGTAGGAATTTTTTTGAAATTGCTACGTTCCCTAACAGTGGCATCCGAGCCTAGGTTTTATGCGTTGATGTTATATGCACGAGTAGAACACAAGTGAGTTGTGGGCGATACAAGTCATACTGCTTACCAGCATGTCATACTTTGGTTCGGCGGTATTGTTGGATGAAGCGGCCCGGACCGACATTACGCGTACGCTTACGCGAGACTGGTTTTACCGCCGTGCTTTGCACACAGGTGACTAGCGGGTGTCTGTTTCTCCAACTTTAGTTGAACCGAGTGTGGCTACGCCCGGTCCTTGTGAAGGTTAAAACAGCACTAACTTGACGAACTATCATTGTGGTTTTGATGCGTAGGTAAGAACGGTTCTTGCTCAGCCCGTAGCAGCCACGTAAAATTTGCAACAACAAAGTAAAGGACGTCTAACTTGTTTTTGCAGGGCATGTTGTGATGTGATATGGTCAAGACGTGATGAGATATAAGTTGTTGTATGAGATGATCATGTTTTGTTGAAGTTATCGGCAACTGGCACTAGCCCTATGGTTGTCTCTTTGTTGCATAAGATGCAAGTGCCAAATAATTGCTTTACTTTATCGTTATGCGATAGCAATAGTTGCAAGAGCAATAGTTGGCGAGACGACCATGTGACGGCACATCGATATAGATCAAGATGATGAAGATCATGGTGTCGTGCCGGTAACGATAGAGATCATGACAGTACTTTGGAGATGGAGATCAAAGGCGCAAGATGATCATGGCCATATCATGTCACATATTTTGATTGTATATGATGTTTATCTGTTATACATCTTATTCTGTTTTGTTTGACGGTAGCATTATAAGATGATCTCTCACTAATTATCAAGAAGTGTTCTCCCTGAGTATGCACCGTTGTGAAAGTTCTTCGTGCTGAGACACCACGTGATGATCGGGTGTGATAGGCTCTACGTTCAATTACAACGGGTGCAAAACAGTTGCACACGCGGAATACTCAGGTTAAACTTGATGAGCCTAGCATATAACAGATATGGCCTCGGAACACGGAGACTGAAAGATCGAGCGTGAATCATATAGTAGATATGATCAACATATTGATGTTCACCGTTGAAACTACTCCATCTCACGTGATGATCGGACATGGTGTAGTTGATTTGGATCACGTGATCACTTAGATGACTAGAGAGATGTCTGTCTAAGTGGGAGTTCTTAAGTAATATGATTAATTGAACTTAAATTTATCATGAACTTAGTCCTGGTAGTATTTTGCAAATTATGTTGTAGATCAATAGCTCGCGTTGTTGCTTTCATATGTTTATTTTGATATGTTCCTAGAGAAAAATTATGTTAAAAAATGTTAGTAGCAATGATGCGGATTGGATCCGTGATCTGAGGTTTATCCTCATTGCTGCACAGAAGAATTATGTCCTTGATGCACCGCTAGGTGACAGACCTATTGCAGGAGCAGATGCAGACGTTATGAACGTTTGGCTAGCTCAATATGATGACTACTTGATAGTTTAGTGCACCATGCTTAACGGCTTAGAATCGGGACTTCAAAGACGTTTTGAACATCATGGACCGTATGAGATGTTCCAGGAGTTGAAGTTCATATTTCAAGCAAATACCTGAGTTGAGAGATATGAAGTCTCCAACAAGTTCTATGGCTAAAAGATGGAGGAGAATGCTCAACTAGTGAGCATGTGCTCAGATTGTCTGGGTACTACAATTGCTTGAATCAAGTGGGAGTTAATCTTCCAAATAAGATAGTGATTGACAGAATTCTCTAGTCACCACCACCAAGTTAGTAGAACTTCGTGATGAACTATAGTATGCAAGGGATGACGAAAGCGATTCCCGAGCTCTTCGTGATGTTGAAATCGACGAAGGTAGAAATCAAGAAAGAGCATCAAGTGTTGATGGTTGACAAGATCACTAGTTTCAAGAAAATGGCAAAGGGAAAGAAAGGGAAACTTCAAGTAGAATGACAAGCAAGTTGTCACTCCCACGAAGAAGCCCAAAGCTGGACCAAAGCCTGAAACTGAATGATTATATTGCAAAGGAAATGGTCACTGGAAGTGGAAATGCCCTGAATATTTGGTGGATAAGAAGGATGGCAAAGTGAACAAGGGTATATTTGATATACAAGCTATTGATGTGTACCTTACTAGTGTTTATAGTAGCCCTGAGTATTTGATACTTATTCGGTTGCTAAATATTAGTAACTCGAAACAGGAGTTACAGAATAAACAGAGACTAGTTGAGGGTGAAGTGACGATGTGTGTTGGAAGTGGTTCCAAGATTGATATGATCATCATCGCACACTCCCTATACTTTCGGGATTAGTGTTAAACCTAAATAAATGTTATTTGGCGTTTGCGTTGAGCATGAATATGATTTGATCATGTTTATTGCGATACGGTTATTCATTTAAAGTCAAAGAATAATTGTTGTTCTATTTACATGAATAAAACCTTCAAATGGTCATACACCCAATGAAAATAGTTTGTTGGATCTCGATCGTAGTGATACACATATTCATAATATTGATGCCAAAAGATGCAAAGTTAATAATGATAGTGCAACTTATTTGTGGCACTGCCGTTTGGGTCATATCGGTGTAAAGCGCATGAAGAAACTCCATAAAGATGGATTTTCGGAATCACTTGGTTATGAATCATTTGATGCTTGCGAACCGTGCCTTTTGGGCAAGATGACTAAAACTCCATTCTCCGGAACAATGGAGCGAGCTACTAACTTGATGGAAATAATACATACCGATGTATACGGTCCAATGAGTGTTGATGCTCGTGGCAGGTATCGTTATTTTCTGACCTTCACAAGATGAATTGAGCAGATATGAGTATATCTACTTAATGAAGCACAAGTCTGAAACATTTGGAAAGTTCAAAGAATTTCAGAGTGAAGTGGAGAATGATCGTAACAAGAAAATAAAGTTTCTGCTATTTGATCGCGGAGACAAATATTTGAGTTACGAGTTTGGTCTTCAATTAAAACAATGTGGAATAGTTTCACAAACTCATGCCACCTGGAACACCACGGCTTAATGGTGTGTCCGAATGTCATAACAGTACTTTATTGGATATAGTGCGATCTATGATGTATCTTACCAATTTACCACTATCGTTTTGGGGTTATGCATTAGAGACAGTTGCATTCACTTTAAAAAGGGCACCATCAAAATCCGTTGAGACGACACCTTATGAACTGTGGTTTGGCGAGAAACCACAGTTGTCGTTTCTTAAAGTTTGGGGCTGCGATGATTATGTGAAAAAGTTTTCACCTGATAAGCTCGAACCCAAATCGGAGAAGTGTGTCTTCATAGAATACCCAAAGGTAACTATTGGGTACACCTTCTATCACAGATCCGAAAGCAAGATTCGTTGCTAAGATGGATCCTTTCTAGAGAAGGAGTTTCTTTAGAAAGAAGTGAGTGGGAGGAAAGTAGAACTTGATGAGGTAATTGTACCTTCTCCCTTATCGGAAAGTAGTTCATCACAGAAATCAGTTCCTGTGATTCCTACACCAATTAGTGAGGAAGCTAATGATGATGATCATGAAACTTCAGATCAAGTTACTACCGAACCTCGTAGGTCTTCCAGAGTAAGATCCACACCAGAGTGGTATGGTAATCCTGTTCTGGAAGTCATGTTGCTAGACCATGATGAACCTACGAACTATGAGGAAGCGACGATGAGCCCAGATTCCGCGAAATGGCTTGAGGCCATGAAATCTGAGATAGGATCCATGTATGAGAACAAAGTATGGACTTTGATTGACTTGCTCGATGATCAGCAAGCCATGTTAAATAAATGGATCTTCAAGAGGAAGACGGACACTGATAGTAGTGTTACTATCTACAAAGCTCGACTTGTCACAAAAAGGTTTTCGACAAGTTCAAGGTGTTGACTACAATGAGATTTTCTCAACTGTAGCGATGCTTAAGTCTGTCCGAATCATGTTAGCAATTGTCACATGTTACGAAATCTGGTAAATGGATGTCAAAACTACATTCTTTAATGGATTTATTAAAGAAGAGTTGTATATGATGCAACCAGAAGGTTTTGTTAATCCTAAAGGTACTAAAAAAATGTGCAAGCTCCAACGATCCATCAATGGACTGGTGCAAGCATCTCGGAGTTGGAATATACGCTTTGATGAGTTGATCAATGCATATGGTTTTATACAGACTTTTGGAAAGGCCTGTATTTACAAGAAAGTGAGTGGGAGCTCTGTAGCATTTCTGATATTATATGTGCAAGACATATTGTTGATTGGAAATGATATAGAATTTCTGGATAGCATAAAAGGATACTTGAATAAAAAGTTTTTCAATGAAAGACCTCGGTGAAGCTGCTTACATATTGAGCATCAAGATCTATTGAGATAAGATTTTCAATGAGTACACACCTTGAAAAATATTTTGAAGTAGTTCAAAATGGAACAGTCAAAGAAAGAGTTCTTGCCTGTGTTGCAAAGGTGTGAAATTGAGGAAGACTCAAATCCCGACCACGGCAAAAAATAGAAAAGAGAATGAAAGTCATTCCCTATGCCTCAGTCATAGGTTCTATAAAGTATGCTATGTACCAGACCTATTGTATACCTTGCTCTGTATATTGGCAAGGGAGTACAATAGTGATCTAGAAGTAGATCACTGGACATTGGTCAAAATTGTCCTTAGTGGAATAAGGATATGTTTCTCGATTATGGAGGTGACAAGAGGTTCGTCGTAGTAGGTTACATCGATACAAGTTTTGGCACTGATCCAGATGACTCTAAGTCTTCATATGGATACATATTGAAAGTGGGAGCAATTAGCTAGAGTAGCTCCGTGCAGAGCATTGTAGACACAGAATATTTGCAAAATACATACGGCACTGAATGTGACAGACCCATTGACTAAACTTCTCTCATGAGCAAAACATGATCATACCTTAGTACTCTTTGGGTGTTAATCACATAGCGATGTGAACTAGATTATTGACTCTAGTAAACCCTTTGGGTGTTGGTCACATGACGATGTGAACTATTGGTATTAATCACATACAGATGTGAATATTGGTGTTGAATCACATGATGATGTGAACTAGATTATTGACTCTAGTGCAAGTGGGAGACTGAAGGAAATATGCCCTAGAGGCAATAATAAAGTTATTATTTATTTCCTTATATCATGATAAATGTTTATTATTCATGCTAGAATTGTATTAACCGGAAACATAATACATGTGTGAATACATAGACAAACATAGTGTCACTAGTATGCCTCTACTTGACTAGCTCGTTTATCAAAGATGGTTATGTTTCCTAGCCATGGACAAAAGAGTTGTCACTTGATTAACGGGATCACATCATTAGGAGAATGATGTGATTGACTTGACCCATTCCGTTAGCTTAGCACACGATCATTTAGTATGTTGCTATTGCTTTCTTCATGACTTATACATGTTCCTGTAACTATGAGATTATGCAACTCCCGTTTACCGGAGGAACACTTTGGGTGCTACCAAATGTCACAACGTAACTGGGTGATTATAAAGGAGTACTACAGGTGTATCCAAAGGTACATGTTGGGTTGGCGTATTTCGAGATTAGGTTTTGTCACTCCGATTGTCGGAGAGGTATTTCTGGGCCCTCTCGGTAATGCACATCACTATAAGCCTTGCAAGCAATGTAGCTAATGAGTTAGTTACAGAATGATGCATTACGTAACGAGTAAAGAGACTTGCCGGTAACGAGATTGAACTAGGTATCAGATACCGACGATCGAATCTCGGGCAAGTAACATACCGATGACAAAGGGAACAAAGTATGTTGTTATGCGGTTTGACCGATAAAGATCTTCGTAGAATATGTAGGAGCCAATATGGGCATCCAGGTTCCGATATTGGTTATTGACCGAGAATAGTTCTAGGTCATGTCTACATTGTTCTCGAACCCGTAGGGTCCGCACGCTTAAGGTTTCGATGACAGTTATATTATGAGTTTATGAGTTTTGATGTACCGAAGGAGTTCGGAGTCCCGGATGAGATCGAGGACATGACGAGGAGTCTCGAAATGGTCGAGACGTAAAGATCGATATATTGGACGACTATATTCGGAGTTCAGAAAGGTTCCGAGTGATTCGGGTATTTCTCGGAGTACCGGAGAGTTACGGGAATTCGCCAGGGAGTATATGGGCCTTATTGGGCCATACGGGAATAGAGGAGAGAGACCAAAAGGAAGGAGGCCTGCGCCCCCCTCTGGTCCGAATTGGACAAGGGGCGCAGCCCCCGTTTCCTTCTTCCTCTCCCCCTCTTTCGCCTTCTCCTACTCCAACAAGGGAGGTGGAATCCTACTAGGACTAGGGAGTCCTAGTAGGACTCCACACTTGGCGCGCCCCCTCCTAGGGCCGGCCTCCCCCCTCCCTCCTTTATATACGGGGGCAGGGGGCACCCCATGACACACAAGTTGATCTACGGATCGTTCCTTAGCCGTGTGCGGTGCCCCCCTCCACCATATTGCACCTCGGTCATATCATCGCAGTGTTTAGGCGAAGCCCTGCGCCGGTAGAGCATCATCATCGTCACCACGCCGTCGTGCTGACGGAACTCATCCCCGACACTTTGCTGGATCGGAGTCCGGGGATCGTCATCGAGCTGAACGTGTGCTGAACTCGGAGGTGCTGTACGTTCGGTACTTGGATCAGTCGGATCGTGAAGACGTACGACTACATCAAACGTGTTGTCATAACGCTTCCGCTTACGGTCTACGAGGGTACGTGGACATTACTCTCCCCTCTCGTTGCTATGCCATCACCATGATCTTGCGTGTGCGTAGGAAATTTTTTGAAATTACTACGTTCCCTAACAGGGGCCAGACGCCGGCTCAATCGAGTACGGGTACCGGGTCCCCTTCGGTGGAATCCACGTCCTCATAGGCAAGATTGGCGAGCCGGGAGCTGAGCCGGACATCTGCACCGACATCATCGAGACGGCTTAGCATGCGAGACCAGCCCGGGCTCAACCCGCCGTGAGGCGTGCCTTCGTGGGATGCTTCCATGGAGGGGAATTTTCTGAAGGATCTGTTTCCGGCGGTGAGACGGCCATCTACTCGGACGGTGAGTCGTCCATGGGTGAGACGGATTTATTCTATCAACTGCAAGATGGCGGGCTTGGGGGCTGTTCCGATGGCAGCAGTATTCTGGACCCCTTTGAGCCGCCAAGCAGAGTCAGAATCTTCATGGCAGGTACCCAACCTGCGTTAAATTCATCAACTGCGGTGGCAATGACCTTCGGGACAGGAGCAGCCGGGGCAGGAGGCCCTGTGCGCTCACCGGCTCAAGTGTTGATGGATCTCATGGACAAGTTAACGACCCTGTTAACCGCCGTGGTCAACCTGGCGGATCAGGCTCAACATGATGCGGAGGTGGCACAATTGAAGCTTTATATAGCACAAGCTAAAGAAGACCTGGCGACGGAAGACGTCAGGATGACTGCTGAGCGGGCGGCTCTGGATGCCCGAGCACAGCAGATTCAGTCACAGGCTTTCCAGCTCACGATGGAGCAGAACGCGTCAGGTTATGAGGAGAAGGTACCAGAAGGCTCAATCTCGTCTGCCTCCGATTTATGATCCTAGGAACCTTTTCCAGACACCCGGAGCAGGACCCAGTAACCCACCGGGAGTAAATCGGGTCGCAGTACCCGATATCAACACGTTGATTCAACCATAGGTTATGGGACCCCACATCTGAGTGCTGCTCCGCCTCCTTATGTGCCGACACCACCGGGTCATTATTCTAACCCGCTGGAGAACATGATCATGGCGGCAGCACGACTGGTGGATCTCCCAGCTGATGGCGATTCACCAACGGCGATTGAAACACGAAGGGTCAGAGCTCTTCTTCAGACAGCCTTAGCATAGTAGGAGGCATACTCTTACAGTAGAGACAGGATTCATTCAACCCCACATCCGAGCCGGAGAAAGAGTTATAGCACACACTTAGATTCACCAGCCGTTTCAAGCAATGCCCAGCGCCGCGATTAGCCGCACGGGTACGACCCGACTTAGGGTGGGGCTCCTAATGTGCATAATCCGGATAGAGTGCGTCAGCAAATTGAGCAGGCGGCTCAGTAGGCAGCACAGCTGGCGGCTCAACAGGCAGGAGAAATAGCAGCTCAACAGGCGGCTCAGTAGGCGGCTTATTAGCCCTTGCTAGTTTATCCGACGGTGTCAGTTGAGGCAGGTGTGGTCACCAAGACCGAGGGTGTACCTTATTTGGTGCCGGCTCTGCGTAATGAGCGATTGCCCAAGGATTTTAAGGGGCCTCATAAGGTATCTAATTATACGGCCGATTTACAGCCTGGGGCGTGGATTGAAAGTTATGAGATGGCCATGGAGTTACTAGAAGTTAGTGAGGCTGCAATGGCCAAGTACTTCACCATGATGCTAGATGGCACGGCTCATAATTGGTTGAAGGCGTTGCCGCCTAATTCCGTTAGTTCGTGGGCAGAATTAAAGGAGAAGTTTATCCAGAACTTTAAAGATACATGTAAGCAGCCCATGTCGGTTGTGGATTTGACCAGTTGCAAGCAATAGGAGGGTGAGTCCACGACCCATTGGGTGCGCCGGGTCAAGGAAATAATACATTCCTATGATAAGATGGATGCCGGCTCTGCAGTATTAATGTTAGAGCAAAATTGCCGTTTTGAGACTCTGAAGATGAAGCTAGGGCGACTCAAGTGCGAGTGTTCTGACATGGGCGAGCTGATGGCAGCTCTCGTCAAATATGCTGACTCTGATAGTACCAAGGATCCCGAGTTTGACGATGAGAAGGCAGGGAAGGGAAAGAAGAGCAGCAACGCTGAAGGCTCTCAGCCTAACCCAGCAAATCAAGGCGGCAATAATAAACGTAAAGCCGATGGTAGCTCAGAGTTTGTGGCTAACACCAATGCACAGGGCAACAATCAGCGGTGTAAGGGGAGGCCACCTCCTCGATCTGGTGGCTCGGGTCCTACTCTTGAACAATTGTTAAATGAACCCTGCCCGAAGCACGACACTGAAGAGAAGCCGTCTACTCACCTGTGGAAGGATTGCACTATCATGAAGGCTTTCAAAAATTCCAACATATTCAATGGTAATTACGGGCCGGGTGGCGGTTCTGGAGGTGGCGGCTTTCATGGCCCGAACAATGGAAGTGGCGGTTCTGGTTCCGGCTTTCAGGGCCACCAGAATAATCAAGGCAATTTCAATCAAGGTGGACAAGGCGGCTACAATCAACAATCTGGCTAGGGGGGTCAGCAGCAGCAGCAGCAGTCTGGCTATCAGAGTCATCCAAACCAGTTGAACAGTGGGCAGTATCATGTTTTCACCACAAGTTTATGTAAGCGGGACCAGAAGCTTCACAAGAGGGCAGTGAATGCCGTTGCGCTGGAAGTTCCTCGATACTTGCGATGGTCTGGGCAGCCCATTACGTGGAGTCGGGAGGATCACCCGCCCCAGGTTGACAATCCGGGTCACTTGGCTTTGGTGGTAGCACCTCAAGTTGGGGGGTACAAGTTCACTAAGGTACTCATGGATGGAGGCAGCAGCATCAATATCCTTTATTATGAGACCTTCTGTTGTATGAGGCTAACAGATAAAAATCTTAAGCAGTCCAATACTGTTTTTCATGACGTAGTTCTAGGTAAGTCGGCATACCCGATCGGCAAGATCGAGCTGGAGGTAGTGTCAGTATCAAAACCGGCGGATCTCGGGTAGGGGGTCCCAAACTGTGCGTCTAAGGCTAATGGTAACAGGAGGCTAGGGACACGATGTTTACCCAGGTTCGGGCCCTCCCGATGGAGGTAATACCCTACTTCCTGCTTGATTGATCTTGATGATATGAGTATTACAAGAGTTGATCTACCACGAGATCGTAGAGGCTAAACCCTAGAAGCTAGCCTATGATTATCATTGTCCTTGTCCTACGGACTAAACCCTCCGGTTTATATAGACACCAGAGAGGGCTAGGGTTACACAGAGTCGGTTACAGAGGAGGAGATCCACATATCTGAATCGCCAAGCTTGCCTTCCATGCAAAGGAGAGTCCCATCCGGACACGGGACGAAGTCTTCAATCTTGTATCTTCATAGTCCAACAGTCCGACCAAAGTATATAGTCCGGCTGTCCGAGTACTCCCTAATCCAGGACTCCCTTAATAGCCCCTGAACTAGGCTTCAATGACGATGAGTCCGGTGCGCAGATTGTCTTCGGCATTGCAAGGCGGGTTCCATCTCCGAATACTCCAAAGTAAATTTTGAACACATGAATCGTGTCCGGCTCTGCAAAAAAAAATTCACATACCACCATAGAGAGAACAATATTCCACAAATCTAATCTGCTGACAACTTTTCATAGCGTGACATCACATCACGGTCCAGTTTATCACGAACCATTTTTCCCAGCCTGCCACTACACGTATTGCAAGGCGGTTTTATTGGCACGTCTTGCCGAAGCAGAGATCGTGTCCCCCTTATCGCGGGATTCTCATCAATACGGGTGTGGGTAACCCAACTACGCCAGTTGGTATAACTCCTCGATTTTAGGCAAGTCCCGAACGGTCACGCTGAGGACGCTTGGTATTCTCCCACTTTATAGAGGGACCGAGGCATGTCCCTTTCTTCCCACGCTTGCCTCTTCCCCCACCTCGAGTTCCAACACCCAAAGCTCAGGTTTAAGCACTTCGGACCTTCAATCATGTCCGGATCCAACCTTCAAGGTCGTTGGATGGCCTCCTCTGTCATATAGGAGGACATCGAGAAGCTCAGGGAGGCCAGGTATCTGACCGCCGAAATCCAGCACAGGCTACCTGCCCAAGGGCAGGTCATCCCCACTCCCGAACCCAACGAGAGCATTGTATTTGTTTCCCACTTCCTTCGAGGCTTAGGCTTTAGTCTTGATCCCTTTGTGAGAGGGCTCATGTTCTACTACGGGCTAGATTTTCATGATCTAGCTCCGGTTTCCATCCATCGCATCTCGTCGTTTATCATCATGTGCAAAGCTTTCCTCCATGTCACCCCACACTTTGGCTTATGGCTCAAGACCTGCGGAGTGTGGAGGCGCTACAATAAGCCAAAGTGCCGATGCCCCATGACCAGAGGGTTCCTTCCTGGAGGTGTCCGATCTATGGCAGCGAAGGTGGTTCTATATCACTGCTCCCCGAGGCACAAGGTGGGCGGCCGCCCCTGCCTTCCGCTCGGGCCCTCCGCCTCAACTGGCGTCCTGGGTCAACGAGGGACTGGCCTGGGGGCCTGCTAGTGACATAACGACATTGCAGAGCCGCATTCGAGATCTTCTTGAGAGGGATGTCAGCCTGATCAAAGTAATTCAGGTAATGCTAGTTCGACGGGTCCTGCCATGCAAACGTCGACCCCTCCAAATGTGGGAGTTCAACCTAGAAGGACCACGAACTATTCAACACTTCTTTGGCATGACGCTCAAAGGGATGTATCGGTTATTCTTCGGACCACGAATAAAGTGTCCGGACACCATCGAGGATGCAAGCTTGAACTGCAATCGTCCATATACCCAAGTAAGTAACTTTGCAACCGAACACACTGTTCATGTTTATCATAACTTTATTCTAAAAACTATCCATAGCCAGCATTGGCTAAGAAAGGCGGAGAGGATCAGGTGTCCGGCCCCTCTTCCCGAAGGCTCACCGAATACGGTACTAACCCAGATGCTTAAACACGCACCCAATCAAGTGCCATCGGGGAAGGATGAAGGGAGGAGCAGAGAAGCCGAAAGTGGGCTTCATACATTGTACATCCAAACCGGGGGAATTAACGTCTCCATGAAGGAGGATAATCGGGGAGGTGAATCTCAAGTTCCCTCCCCCTGCGGGAAGAAAAGGGCTGCCTCCGAAGACCTGGAAGTGGAGGCGTCCAAACTAGGGAAGAAGCCTTCGCCAGGGAGCCCCGCCCCAGAGGGCGTCCTCGCCGCACAACACCCGCAAACGGGCCAGCCCTCCACCAAGCTGTAAGTGAATTAAAAGTATTTTAATAAATATATACTGCTTTTCCTCTGAGAACAATAACCAAGATCTATCTCTTTCAGTCCGACTTGTAGCCCTTCTCAACAGAGTTCGTCTTCAGGGGATCTTCTTCTGGAGATGATGGAGAGTGAAACTCCACCTGCCTCCCCGCCCCAAGGGGCGGGTGACCCCGAGGTGTCATCATGGAGGATTCCTGATCCGTCAAGGCCAGAAATCAATGCTTCGGCCACGCGAAGCCTGGAGTGTTCGGCTCCCAAGGAGGGCAATAGGAAGAGTCCGGGACTGTCCGACACTTAGTAGGACACACTGACATGCCTTCTGGAGCGAGCTGCTCTCTTAGAGGCTCATCGTACTTTAATGGGCACGGTATTTGAGAAGATTTCATCCGCCAAAAGCAGGTTGAATGAAGCTTTTACGAGCCTGCTCAAAGGCTTTGAGGTACGCAAAGAAATACATAATCCTTCGGCTGTACCGCACACACCAGGTGTGCTCCATATAGATAGTAGCCCCTGAGACTCTGGTTGCCAGCCCTAGGTGGCAAACAGAGGATCACACTCCCAAGTAATGATCGCACTGTATTATGTGCAGATGGCTAAGGGTCCGGCGGTTGACCGGACTGCTGAATTCGCCGAACTGAGGCGACAACTTGATGTGGCGGATGCCGACATCGCGCTTGTGAACAAGCGGCTTGACGAGTCACAGGGTATGTGTTTTTTCCTAATTGTTAGCACATATTAAGAGGAGCATGATGCTAATATAATGTGTTGTGGCTGCAGATGGAGCTGCTGCCGTGGAGGCTCTAAGGGCGGAACTTGCCCTAGCCAAGGAACAAGACAGGATAAGCAATGGGGCCGCCCTAAAGGTGGCCAAAGAGTTGAGAGCCGAACAGGCTGCTCATCGCCGAAGCGAAGATAAAATAGCTGAGATGGCTGTGGAGCTGAAAGATGCCGCCGGCCGATATGAGCTCCTTGAAAAGGAGAGCCGAGCGAAAGCGGCTGGCCTGAAGAAGGCCTTGGATGCAGCCAAGGAAACGAGCTCTAAAATCAGAGCTACACGGGAGGAGCTTCGACAAGCCGGAAATATCTCGGCTGGGAGTTCCTATTTGTTGCGGATGAAGTTCGGAGATCCAAAGTATGCTCCTCTGGATCAATTATGGAGTGCTGCAGACGCGTATGCGGACCTGGCGAAAAGTACTGCTGATGCGACCAAGTTTTTCAAGGATCAGAAAGATCATGAGGTGGAAAGGTTGTTCTGGTCACAGTTCAGTGCCCCGACGCGTCCGCTGCCGTTGAATGAAAGGATGGCCGCTTGGGCCGAGCTCCATAGGTTGTCCGGACTTGCTATGAGATTTGTCGTAGATCATCTTTAGCCGAAGGGACCAAGGCCGGACAGTAATTTTGGTTTAGTGCAACAATTCCTTAGTGTTGTGTCGCATATCGACGATGTAAAGAAGTCGGCGTGCATAGAAGGTGCGCGGATGGCTCTTGACCATGTTAAAACATATTGGGCAGATATGGAGGCCACCGGTATTGCAACCCGGGGTTCGGCAGGAGGCCAGGACTCGGCCGAGCACTATTTTGATCAGGTCCTAGAAGGCGCCCGTTTAATAGAGGCTCTGTGCTCGAAGAGTATCATGTTCGAGTGACAAATATCTCGATTGTAAAGACAATGCTATTTTAATTATAAAGGCTGTGTTTATACTTTTACCTGAAAGTATGGTAGTGCCTCCTGTGCGGTCGTTTATGTATGTATATAACCTAAAAGTTTGCAGTCGTTGGCTTCAGCCCCCACGCATATAATGCGGAGGTGTTCGTAAAATGCATGTAATCACACTTGATCCAATGTCTTGGTCTATTAAGGAGGTGATCGCACGTCGAACTAGGCAACCGGACTATATAGCTTTAACACTTTCACTTAGTCATAGGAGTTTGACGGTGGGGCTACTATATAGCCCCTGGTACTTCCGCGTTCATCCGAATACGGTGCATGTATGTACATGACCGGGAAATGGTCCTTCGTTAATGCGGAGGAATCCCAAAGATTCCGATAAGTCATCGAGTGGTTGACCAGTCTATCGTTGTATCATGACAGTCAGTTTTCAGCTTTCTCTACTGAGGTGCTCATCCGGAATAACCAGGGCACAATCGCAGTAGTTCTCCTTTGGTCACCTTAGCCGATAAAATGGAACGTAAGGTAGCAAACCCAGGAGCTGGGCAAACCCAACATTTGACAAAAGACATGATTCGGAGCTGATGCATATAAGGCCAAACTCGCGACGCCGAACACTCCCGAAGGTATTCGGACTTTATAACATATACTGGGCGGAGTAACGCCCTCGATAATGAACCCAGAATTTCTAGGTACGTGCATTAATCTGTCATGGCGAAATGCCAATAATGCCAGTATCCCTTGTGGGTGTATTAAGTACCCATGGGATGTCAAGCAACAAGAGACATTAAAGAAGGTTTACGCAGGGGCTTAATCTAAAGAGAAACCTTTGAGCGGGGCCCTGCTACACGTCTGCGCCTTTGCCTCTGTTGTGCTGTATCCTGGAAGGGTGTCGCACGATTGGTATCTATAAAAAAGGAAAACTTAGGTAAAAGAGTCTAGTGTAATCGTGCAAGAAGTTGGTTATTCTCAATGAATCATGAAAATGCAATATATTGTTATATTAATAGGGTCAAGCTGAACTGTGGGCTTTGTTACATGTTTGCAGCTCCTAGCACCACCTATGGGGGTATATCTATAGACCCCAGCTCAGGTTTATCTGGTCTATTACCACCGGTGGTGCACCAGACTCGTCTAACCGTGTCCGTGGTCTTGACGACCGATCATGTATTCGGGTTGGAGAGGCCGCTTAGTGTTCGGCTGCTAGAGCCGCCACATATTCTTCCGCACGTAAGGAACGCTCTGTGTTTCCGCTAACTGCGATGACGCCACATGGACCGGGCATCTTGAGTTTCAGGTAGGCGTAGTGCGGTACTACGTTGAAGCGAGCAAAGGCCGCTCTTCCGAGTAGTGCATGATAGCCGCTTCGGAAGGGAGCGATGTCGAAGATTGATTCTTTGCTTCTGAAGTTGTTGGGAGAACCGAATATAACTCTAATACGAGGGAGCCCATGCAGCGGGCCTCAACGCCTGGTATTACTCCTTTAAAGGTAGTGTTACTTTGGCTGATTCTTGACGGGTCTATCCCCATCTTGCGGACAGTGTCCTGATATATCAGATTAAGACTACTGCCGCCGTCCATAAGGACTCGAGTGAGATGGTATCCATCAATTATTGGGTCGAGCACCAAGGCAGCCGATCCTCCCTGCCGGATACTAGGCGGGTGATCCCTGCGATCAAAAGTGATCGGACAGGCCGACCAAGGGTTGAATTTGGGGGCGATGGGCTCTACAGCGTATACGTCTCTGAGTGCGCGTTTGCGCCTTCTCTTTGGTATATGAGTTGTGTAGATCATATTCACTATTTTGACTTCTGGTGGGAATTTTTTCTATCCCCCAGTGTTCGGCTGGCGAGGCTCATCCTCGTCCTCACTTGGTGTCTCCCTTCTTTGTGTTCAGCATTTAGCTTGCTGGCCTGCTTGAAGACACAACATTCTCTATGAGTGTGATTTGCAGGTTTTTCGGGAGTGCCATGGATTTGGCATAATCTGTCCAGGACCTTGTTCAGGCTGGACGATCCATCTTTACTGCCTTTAAATGGCTTCTTCCGTTGACCGGGTAGAGAGCCCCTGAATCCGGCGTTGACCGCCATGTTGTCCGGACTCTGTTCATTGTTTTGACGCTTGTTTTTATTGTGTCGTGGCTTCCCGTTGCCATCCCTAATTTCGGATGTGCCTGGGTCACTGGTGCCTCTACGGGCCAACCAGCTGTCCTCACCCACGCAAAAGCGGGTCATAAAGGCTCGTTAGGGCCGCCATTGTCCTCGGTTTTTCTTGGCCGAGGTGTGTGGCGAGCCATTCGTCTCGGATATTGTGCTTGAAGGCCGCTAAGGTTTCGGCATCCGGACAATCAACAATTTGATTCTTCTTAGTGAGAAATCTGTTCCAAAGCTTACGGGCTGACTCTCCGGGTTGTTGTATTATGTGACTTAAAGCATCTGCATCTGGAGGTCGGACATAGGTTCCTTGAAAATTGGCCCTAAAAGCATCCTCAAGTTCCTCCCAACTTCCAATTGATTTTTCGGGGAGGCTTTTCAACCAATGTTGAGCTGGTCCTTTCAACTTGAGGGGCAGATATTTAATGGCGTGGAGATCATCTCCGCGAGCCATGTGGATATGAAGGATAAAGTCCTCAATCCAGACCCCAGGGTTTGTCGTTCCGTCGTATGCCTCGATATTCACGGGTTTGAATCCCTGTGGAAATTCATGATCCAGCACTTCATCGGTGAAGCACAGGGGGTGCGCAGCACTCCTGTAATTGGATGTGTCGTGGCATGCTGTCGACGGTTGTTGTGTTCGGGGTTGATTCCGAACTGATATTCGATCAATATGATCGTTTGGTGGCTATGATCTTGCGCTGGAGCACGTCCTCTAGATCCATAGATGCACCTGATCGCACCAGCATTTTTGTCCAGGAGCTCACGTAAATCATGTGCTAGCTTGTGTGCATCATTAGTAGCCGCTCTGCCACGGCCACGAGGTGGTCGGTCCAGCTGATCGGCTGTATTATTCTTCGGCAGAATGGGCTCTATGGCCTCGTCGTCGAATTCAGGCAGCAGCTTGCGCTTTGGGTAGCTCTTTGTGTGGCGATCATCGCCATATTTTTTTAGTGTCTAACACTTTGTTCCGTCTGTGGTTGAGCGTATCCTGCACGGCCTTAAGCATTTGCTTCTGCTTCTTCAGGCTCCTCGCGGTGGCCATAAGCCTTCTGGAGGTTCTCTTGTTCCAAACATGTTTTTGGGATGATGAATGCATCATCCGGACTGTCCTCCTCTCCGGAGGCAGGTTGATGAGTTTTACCCTCGGGATCGCCGTGATCGAGCGTTTTCTCCGGGCTATTTTCGGCGTGCCCTGGCTCATCCTGCTCCATTGCTGGGTCCATGGGGTCGTTGTTGCCTTTGGAGTCGACCGGGGTGTCAATTTTTCTTGTGTTGTTATCGCTATTTTTACTGTGGCTGGACTTAGAGCAGCGCCTACGCCGTTGCTTTGGTTTCTGCCAGGGGGGGGGGGTTATCCTCTGTTGCATCCTTTTTGTCGCCATTGTCCTCCTGGGGCGTGCCCACCATGTATATATCATATGATGATGTGGCTGTCCAGCGCCCCGTGGGCGGTGGTTCCAGATCGTCCCCCGCATCGACGTCCATACCGTCGACGTCTTCG
>NC_041381.1:564038097-564049636 GCF_002162155.2 Triticum dicoccoides | reverse complement strand
CCATGGGGTCGTTGTTGCCTTTGGAGTCGACCGGGGTGTCAATTTTTCTTGTGTTGTTATCGCTATTTTTACTGTGGCTGGACTTAGAGCAGCGCCTACGCCGTTGCTTTGGTTTCTGCCAGGGGGGGGGGGGTTATCCTCTGTTGCATCCTTTTTGTCGCCATTGTCCTCCTGGGGCGTGCCCACCATGTATATATCATATGATGATGTGGCTGTCCAGCGCCCCGTGGGCGGTGGTTCCAGATCGTCCCCCGCATCGACGTCCATACCGTCGACGTCTTCGGAGTCGAAGTCAAGCGTGTCGGTTAAGTCATCGACAGTGGCTATTAAGTGGGTGGTGGGTGGGTTGCGAATTTCTTCGTTGTCCGTGTCCCACTCAAGCCAGACATAGTTCGGCCAAGAGTCTCCTGATAAAGAGAGAGACCTTAGTGAAATTAGCACGTCACCCAATCCATTAGTGTCGAAGGCTGCCTCCAGGGCCTGGAGATACTCAATGAGCATCTCAAAAGCCTCGTCTCATTCTCCTCTGGGGCAGGAGAATGCGTAGTGACAGGTGTAAGGCACATGGCATGGAAGATAATGGTAACGACGAGTCTTCATCACGGGGAGGACATCCCTGAGACGAGCTATCGCCTCGCGGGCTGCCATCTGCATAGCATGCCTCTCCGTAGGCATGGCTCTTCCCAAGAACCGGAAGCGGCGTAACTCACCACGCCCTCCCTTGAACTGCACCGCGGCCTGGTGCATGGTCAGACTGTCGTTGACTCGGTGCTGGCAGAGTGTGAAGACTGGGCGCACAGATGGCCCCATCGCGACCTGAACGATGAAGGAAAGAATCTTGACGAACCCATCGGGCACGTTGGCGAAGGTCTGAGACTCGCAGCTGTTGTCGGCCATCTAAAAAGTAGGCAAAAAATTCTGCATGGTCAGATCATAAATTTATGCTGACTGACAGAAAATGACTACAATCAAGAAAATATGAAAAGGCTCAATCAAGCTAATAACCAATTAGCGATCGCACCTAGTGGCTTCCTACAGTCAGCCTGGCTCTGGTACCAAGCTTGTCACGACTGGTTTTCCAATAAAAATATTTATTGAGAAACCAATCTTTTGAGTCCAGTATGAGAGAAATCCTCCTCACTGGTAGACAAATTCTTAATACAATAAGCCAGTAGCATAAAATATATTACAGGGTCGAACTACGGTTGCTCAACCAAATTATTACAAGCACGCCAATAAATATACATAATGGCGGACATGACACAGTGGTGTGGAGGCATACTACTGACTCGAGGATAGGACGGTGGTGGAGAAACACAGCGGGGAGAGATATACAAGTCTCTAAAACTGTCATCTCATCGAGCGTCGAGGTGAGGCTCGATGAATTTATTTGGTAGCGGAAGCGGATATAATACAGTGACCAAATCCAGGGTCGTACGAGACTGACTGGGACTCCTCTAGGCGTCGGACTCGCTATCAAATTCTTCATCCATGAGATCGCCTTCGTCAGCATCTGGCCAAATCAACAAGCCAGTGAGTACTTTGAAAGTACTCGCAAGACAGTTCGGACGTAAGATATAACAAATGCATGCATGAATGCGTCATGATTAATTCACCAATGTACATTCAAAAATTAGCATAACGAGGTAAGTAAAAGGGAAACGGCGGTAGTCCGCCTGAAATCCCACAAAACATAAATGAAGACCGATCGGGTGTCTGAAGCGACGCCTCGAAAGGTGAACAAATAAATATAAGGAAATGATGCCACAGTCGGGCGTCTTAGCGACACCACATAAAGGGCTTTAAAAGAAATGCCACAGTCGGACGTCGGGGCGACATCACAGAAAGGGCTTTAAAAGAAATACCACAGTCGGGCGTCTTAGCGACACCACATAAAGGGCTTTAAAAGGAATGCCACAGTCGGACATCGGGGCGACATCACAGAAAGGGCTTTAAAAGAGATGCCACAGTCGGGCGTCTTAGCGACACCACATAAAGGGCTTTTATTCACAAGGAAATAATGCTCATAATAAATATTCAATTCATGAGAGTAAACGGGTTAGTCCATCCACAGGAATAATCATTTAACCGGACTTAGCACTCATGCGGTTCACCGGAGTCTCTGTCATCAAAACTGACATTTGGTCAAGATAAGTTAATATCGAACTTGGACATGGAATAGATGATTCGAAGGAATATATGACTCTGCAGAGTTTGTACAAAAATTTTCCCACAGCCAACGGATTTCCGTAGTCACGAAGGACTAGTTCTGTTTACGGTATATAGGAAGAAAACACAGCTAACCAGTACACACCCATCCTACCTCTCGATGCTAGGAATCACCCTAGACATCGTCCAAGAAAAACTTTTGAGACGGGGAGATCACAATCTCGAATAGCATGGGATCAAATTTATATACGCGCACTCTAAGGGGTGCCCCCCTCTCGGTCCCAACCGGAAACACCCATGCCCCCTGACCGGATGACTGGCTTTAATCCAGGCCATGGAACCATCATCACGGCCTCTCCTTTTTGGTGTGTACCAGGAAAGCGGTTTACAACTTACTAAGCCATATTCCTTGCGGAAAACATGTGGTAGTACAAGGAAGGAAGAATGGAAGGAACTGGAATGATACGAGTTGACATTGAAGTCACATAGTCTGGCATAAGCCTGGCATGCTACAACACTGCCATCTTACCCATCCTCATGCCAACACATGGCCATGCATACTCACATCCATCCACTCATGGATTTTCGAAACTCACTTGCCTCATGTCTCAGGTAACAGGACATTCGTCTGTATGTTCATCAACATGCCATAAACTACTTAATGCAAACATGCCAAAACAATCATCATATCAAAAGTTCAAACATGCTTGCCTGGTTCGGAGTAGTCGGAGCCTAGCTCGGTGAAGTTCGCGGCTCCGTCACCTCCTTCGGTATCTACGGTATAAAGAAAATATATGCGCTATCGTAAATACAAAGAGGTGCACAAAAAGTATTCCAAATATTCTTCAAATAAATCTGATAAAAAACTAGACAAAATTTTAAAGAGGACAGAAAAGAATCAATCAAAAATACTTTTCTGTTTAAAAGTTATAAAGGTTTTTGTCCAGGGACTCATCTGTAATGAAACAGAAGATTTCCAGGGGCTAGCTTATAAAAACAGAAAATGTTCCGGTCTTGAATACGCCAGCCCAGAGGGGAAAGCGTATTTTGCCCGAAGGCGTTTTCAGAAAATGATTCGTTTAAAAGGATCTGAGAGGCTGACGGGCGGGTCCCACTCGTCAGGTTTAAACTTTCAAACGGGGGACGAAGCTCATCAGCGCCCGAGAGCCGCGGTGGTCGCCGGCGGCGATCCACGGCGAGGCAGGAAGATCGGAGGGTACCTCCGTGTTCAGGGCGCCCTTCCGCGTCGGTTGGTGGTGGTGGTGGTGGTCGGCGAGCACCACGTCGACGGCGAGCCTTGCTCCGGCGGACGGCGGTTCGGGTGGTCGAGGGTCTCGTCGGATGGAGCTGCGAAGGCCAAATTGAGGAGGGGGTTAGACTTCTGGTAGCTAGAGGGGGTAACTGACGGGGTTTGGGCGCCGGCGATGGCCTCACCGGAGCGAATCGAGGTGGAGGCCGAGGCGGAACGGGGCGGCCGGAGTCGGGGGAGGAGACCTCCTCGAGGTCCTCCTGGTGGCTTGGCAGGGTCTTGGAGAGGTGCAGTGAGGGTGTGGGGGTCGTGAGCGAGCTCGGGGTCCTTTTTATAGGCGATCCGAGGCGGTGGCCGTGAACGGGGATCTCCGGTGAAGGTTACGGCGGCGCAGTGCTTTGGTCGGGGAGGTTTAGGGGTCGAGTGCCGTCGTGGGGGTTCACTGGGTCCGTTTGGGTGCTAAACTAGCCGGGATTTGGGTGTTTAGGGCGAGCTCAACGGAACGGGGGTGGCGCGGCCCGTCGGCGGCAGGGAGCACGTTCCGTGCTTGCCAGGCCACGGCGACGGTGCCACGGGCGTGCGTTGGCATGGCAGGGACACGCGGAGAGCCAAGGGGCGTTGGGCGGCGCCGGGTGGCGTGGCGAGCAGGCTCGGGCCCTCGCTGGCCGCCACGGAAGGTGCAGCCACCGCAGAAGCTTCCAACGCCGGCGAGGCTCGTCGCTACCGACGCCAGGAATCGGCCAAGCGTGCGTGCGGGGTGCTGGTCAAGGGGAAGAGGCTGCGTGCAACGCGCCAGGGCGCACTGTGGCCGCGTGACTGAGTCTCACGAAGGAAAAACGACACTGAATTTCTGAACTTAACTGAAGATGAACAGAATAGTGCATGCAAGGTGTTCGATAGAATGATCTAGGCATCTAGGGATTTTTCCTTGAGCTGAAACTTGGTGGAGTGGCTACTCATTGCTCCAGTAGGCTGCCTGAATTTTGGTGGAATTTTAGAAGAAGTGTAGATATGAATTTCACCAAATTTGGCAAATCTGGTCCAAACTTGCAGAGACTGAAATTTGAAAAATTTGAAAAGAGGAGGAGTGGATCAAGATGGTTCTGGGTTGTGGGTACAAAGGACCATCCAGGAGAGTTGGTTTGAGGTCAAAACTCAAATGCAAAAGGGTACTTGCTTTGAAAATCTCTCAGGCTCCAAATAATTTGCAGAAAAGATTTGAGGGGAAAGGAAATTAGAATAAAATCCAAAACTTGCTGGGATTAGTTGGGACAGAGAACTTAGGTTGATTACAAGGAGGAGGGGAGGTTTTGGAGGGGTTTTACCACATGGGCAAAATACAAAGTCATGGGTGGTCTCCAAGATATGAAAATCCCAAATTTTCATAGAGTTTCTTTTTTTAAAAGAATATAAAATTAAATCCCAAAATAATTTGAGAGGGAACCAACAGAGAAGAAGTTTCAAAAGATCAAACACCATAGTTTGAAGAAAAATAAAATCCTTGCCAAAGCAAAGGAAGTTTCTAAGAGGAAGGTTTTCTGGAAAATTTTAAATGGCCTCTTTTCAAAAACCACAAAGTTTATGCTGAAACCCAAATAAAAATTTTGGAGTGTCACAACACCTACCCCCTTAGGAAAAATCTCGTCCCCGAGATTCCAGCTGATCCTTAAATAAGTATGGATGTTCTGTCCGAAGAAAATCCTCTCTTTCCCAAGTTGCTTCGCTTTCGGTGTGGTTGCTCCACTGTACTTTGAAAAATTTGATGGTCTTCTGTTGGGTTCTCCTTTCAGACTCCTCTAATATTTTTACTGGGCGTTCCCGATAAGTGAGGTCTGGCTGCACGTCAATGTTCTCATGGAATACTTGTTTCTCTGGTTTGCTTACGCACTTCCTTAATTGAGAGACGTGGAACACGTCGTGAATGTCGGACAAGTCTTCGGGTAAGTCTAGCTGGTAGGCTACAGTGCCTCTTCGTGCCACTATGCAGAATGGTCCAATGAATTTGGTGCTAACTTTCCTTTAATCTTAAACCATTGCAGTCCCCTCATAGGTGATACTCGTAGGTACACAAATTCACCGGGTTCAAAATTGACCCCACGATGTTTCTGATCATAATAACTCTTTTGTCGGCTTTGAGCGGTCTTGAGTCAGTCCCTGATTAGCTTGACTTTTTCCTCGGCTTCTTTGAGCACGTCTGGGCCGAAGATACGGCTGTCTCCGGTCTCTGACCAATTTAGCGGGGTACGACATCTCCGTCCGTATAGGGCTTCAAAAGGAGCCATTTGCAGGCTGGCCTGGTAACTGTTGTTGTATGCGAACTCGGCATATGGCAGGCTTTCTTCCCAACTGGTTCCATAGGTGAGGACACATGCTCTCAGCATGTCTTCTAAAATTTGGTTTATGCGTTCAGTCTGTCCATCAGTCTGGGGATGATAGGCTGTGCTGAAGGCCAATTGAGTTCCCAGAGCCTGTTGTAAATGATCCCAGAATCTCGAGACAAATTGAGTGCCTCTGTCGGATATTATAGTCTTCGGGACTCCATGCAGACAAACTATACGGGAGAGATAAATCCTGGCAAGCTTCTGAGTGTTGTAGGTTGTCTTCACTGGAATGAAATGTGCCACCTTGGTTAATCTATCGGTGATGACCCATATGGCATCATTCCCGTGTCGTGACCGAGGTAGTCCGACAATAAAATCCATCCCTATTCCATCCCATTTCCACTCAGGTATTTTGTTTGGTTGCAGTAGTCCGGCTGGTTTTTGATGCTCAACTTTTATGCGTTGACAAGAATCGCAACATGCAACGAATGTGGCTATGTACCTCTTCATACCGTGCCACCAAAATCTTTCCTGAATATCCTTATACATTTTGGTTCCTCCAGGGTGGATTGAATATGGAGTGGTGTGTGCTTCAGCTAGGATTTGCTGTCTGAGGTCCACTATGTTTGGCACGCAGAGTCTGTCCCCGTACCATAATATTCCATCATCGCCTATGACAAATTCCGAGGCCTTGCCCATACTCACCTTTCTTTTAATTCCTTCAATGCTGGGGTGACCAGGCTGAGCTTCTTTAATTCTCTCCACAAGGTCGGGCTTTATTTCCAAGTTTGATATGGTGCCTCCCGCGATCATTAACAAGTTGAGTTTGGCAAATTCTTGTTGGAATTCAGGTCTCAAACTTTGCAGACTATTTTTGTCGGAGCTGGGGTTTCGACTAAGAGCATCGGCCACTACATTTGCTTTCCCTGGATGATAGTGGATACCGACATCATAATCCTTTACCAATTCCAACCAGCGTCGTTGCCGTAAGTTTAGTTCTGGCTGTGTGAAAATATATTTGAGACTTTTATGGTCCGTGTATATTTCACATCGATTCCCAAGTAAGAAATGCCTCCATTCCTTAAGTGCATGAATGACTGCTGCCATTTCTAAGTCATGAGTGGGATAATTTTCCTCATGCTTGCAGAGTTGTCGTGAAGCGTATGCGACAACCTTGCCTTCTTGCATCAACACGCACCCGAGACCTTTTCGGGATGCGTCACAATACACCTCAAAGTTTTTGTGTATGTCTGGCACAATTAATACCGGTGCTGTGGTTAATTTCTGTTTTAACTCTTGGAAACTTTTTTCGCAGGCTTCTGTCCATTCAAACTTCTTGTCCTTCTTGAGCAACTGCGTCATTGGCTTGGCTAGGGTGGAGAATCCTTCAATAAATCTGCGGTAATATCCTGCCATTCCCAAGAAACTTCGTATGTCCGTTACGCTGGCTGGTGCCTTCCAGTCAAGTATGGCCCTAACTTTCTCCGGGTCTACTGCGATACCGTCTTGGGTCAGCATGTGACCTAGAAAGCCTACTTGTCTTAGCCAAAATTCGCACTTGTTGAACTTGGCATACAATTGATGTTTCCTGAGTTCTCTTAGCACAATCCTGAGATGTTTCGCGTGCTCTTCTGGTGTTTTGGAGTATATCAGAATATCATCGATAAATACCACAACGAACTTGTCCATAAACTTCATAAATACTTTGTTCATGAGGTGAACAAAATATGCGGGGGCGTTTGTTAATCCAAAAGGCATAACTGTGAACTCATATAGTCCATATCTGGTGGTGAAGGCTGTTTTGGGGATATCTTCTGTTCGCACTTTTAATTGATGGTATCCTGACCTTAAGTCAATCTTTGAGAATACCTTGGCCTGAGCGAGCTGATCAAATAAATCATTTATTCGTGGCATCGGGTATTTGTTCTTGACTGTGACCATGTTAAGTGCTCGGTAGTCTATGCACAATCTTAGTGTTCCATCCTTCTTTTTGGCAAATAAAATTGGTGATCCCCAAGGTGAGGAGCTGGCTCGAATGTATCCCTTGTCCAGTAATTCCTTTATTTGTTTCTTCAACTCGATCAACTCGAATGGTGCCATTTTGTATGGTTTCTTGTATATGGGGGTGGTTCCTGGTGCTAGCTCAATGCTGAATTCTATTTCTCGGTCTGGTGGCATGCCTGGTAGTTCTTTGGGAAATACGTCTGGAAATTCACATACTACTGGAACCTTGCTTAACTCAGAAACGTCCACCTTATTCAATCTCGGCTGCCGGGGTATTTTTCTTTCCTTGGCTGATACTTTTATTGTCTTCCCATGGTGGTGCGTGAGAATTACAGTCCGGTTGAAACAGTCAATAAAACCTTTGTTGGTGGTTAACCAGTCCATCCCTAGGATGACATCCAGTCCTTTATTTTCCAACACAATAAGATTGGCGAAAAATTTCAATCCTTCGAACTCAATGACCACATTCTGACAGTAACTCTGAGTAACTTGCTGAATCCCAGGGGACTTGATGATCATGGGTTTTTCCAAGGGAAACATCGAAAAATTATTTTGCAAAGCAAAACTTTTCGAAATGAATGAGTGAGAAGCTCCAGAATCAAACAAAACCATTGCAGGTATTGTGTTGACAGGAAACGTACCGAGTACGATATCCGGAGCATTTTGTGCTTCTTCTTTGGTCACGTGGTTTAGATGACCCTTCCTGTGGTTGTTGTTGGGGTTGAAATTGTTGCGCTTGGGATCTGAATTATTTCCACCATTGTTTGTCTTTGGGGTCGAGTTCCTTGGCTTGGGGCACTGTTTGGCGTAGTGCCCTTCTTCTCCACAAGCGTAGCAAGTAACGCCTGGGCGATATGTGAACTCTTTGTCCCTTGCATGGAAATTCTTGGTTGGGCGAGAGATGTTTGTTGTAGGTTTGTGTGTCCCACCTTTCTGAAAATCTGTCCTGCTTCGGTGGTTGCGTGCAAGAGTAGTCTGGTCTCTTTTTCGCTTACGTAAATCCTCCAAGCTACGTCTCTCATTTTCCAGAGTAATAGCTTTGTCCACTAGTGTCTTAAAATCTGGAAAAGTGTGAACTACCAGTTGGCATTTAAGCGCGGGCGCAAGACCGTCAAGGAATTTCTCCATCTTCTTGCTTTCAGTCATACGTTCTTCATTGGCATAGCGGGACAATAGAGTAAATTGACCGTTGTATTCTGACACTGTCATGTTCCTTTGTTTGAGGTCATCGAACTCTCTCTTCTTAATTTTCATAATACTCTTGGGAATGTGTGCACCACAGAAACCTTCCTTGAAATCATCCCAGGTTATATCATTTTCGTTGGGGTGCATGTGCAAAAAATTCTCCCACCATGATGCAGCTGCTCCTGTGAGATAGTGCGGAGCATATAGTACTTTCTTGAGATCTGAACATTTTGCAATAATTAATTTTCTCTCCATATCTCGAAGCCAATCCTCGGCTTCAAGAGGCTTGTCAGTATGAGAAAATGTTTGGGGACGTGTCTTCTGTAGCTCAGATAACTTGGAATGCTGCTGATACTATCCATGGTGATTTCCCATGTTGATGACTTGGTTCATCATTTCCCGATGTTGTTGCTGACTCTGCTCATAAAGGCGGCACATTTGTGAAAGTGCCGATTCACTGCCCTGTTGGCTTGACTGTCCCTGAGTGAACTCGTTGCTGGGTTGTGTATCATAATTTTCCTCTGGTGGAGTTGGCATGGAGCGAGTCCAAGGACGAGACATTTTTCACTCTGGGGATATATTTTGTAAAACCCATAAGAAAAGCGGAAAGAGTCGCAAAAACAATTCCATAAATGCATAAAGCTGGCAAATAAAATTAAATAACCAAGCTTACTTAAGAAAAACAAATCGACTTGCGCACGGAGAAGGACTGCTCATTACATATCTTACACGTGGGCGGTAATTATACAATACATCACTCAGGATATGCGTACATAATCCTGACATGTTATTTAGGCTAGTGTACTTCTCCAGATCCTACATGATGCGCAAACAGGCTACTTCTCACAACCTATGTACATATAAACATATCATACAAAGGGGTACATTACATGGCGGCTAAGCGTACTCAGGCGGAGATGTTAACGACCTCCTTTGCCCTGCCGAGGGCGAGGCGTAGCGAGGTTGGGGACTCGACTTCCTCCTCGCTAATAGGCTCCATACGTGTAGTGTTGCGCAGAGTGGACGGAGCGGGTGCCAGGGGCGGAACAACACGAACAGGAGTGGGCGCGAAGGGTGGTGCAGTGCGCGCTGGAGTGGGCGCAATGACTTGGTTGAATTCTTCGGTAGAAGGTAGGCGACGAGTAGGCGTATAAGATGCTGAGGACGAGACCAAAGTTAGTGGCGGTGCAGTGGGTAGGAGCTCCCTCCTGTTGGCAGCACAGCCATGAACTGAGTCCATGCGGGCAGCCGCGAAGTCATCCACCAGGTTGTCGAAGGCTGCCTCCAGGGCCTGGAGATACTCAATGAGCATCTCAAAAGCCTCGTCTCATTCTCCTCTGGGGCAGGAGAATGCGTAGTGACAGGTGTAAGGCACATGGCATGGAAGATAATGGTAACGACGAGTCTTCATCACGGGGAGGACATCCCTGAGACGAGCTATCACCTCGCGGGCTGCCATCTGCATAGCATGCCTCTCCGTAGGCATGGCTCTTCCCAAGAACCGGAAGCGGCGTAACTCACCACGCCCTCCCTTGAACTGCACCGCGGCCTGGTGCATGGTCAGACTGTCGTTGACTCGGTGCTGGCAGAGTGTGAAGACTGGGCGCACAGATGGCCCCATCGCGACCTGAACGATGAAGGAAAGAATCTTGACGAACCCATCGGGCACGTTGGCGAAGGTCTGAGACTCGCAGCTGTTGTCGGCCATCTAAAAAGTAGGCAAAAAATTCTGCATGGTCAGATCATAAATTTATGCTGACTGACAGAAAATGACTACAATCAAGAAAATATGAAAAGGCTCAATCAAGCTAATAACCAATTAGCGATCGCACCTAGTGGCTTCCTACAGTCAGCCTGGCTCTGGTACCAAGCTTGTCACGACTGGTTTTCCAATAAAAATATTTATTGAGAAACCAATCTTTTGAGTCCAGTATGAGAGAAATCCTCCTCACTGGTAGACAAATTCTTGATACAATAAGCCAGTAGCATAAAATATATTACAGGGTCGAACTACGGTTGCTCAACCAAATTATTACAAGCACGCCAATAAATATACATAATGGCAGACATGACACAGTGGTGTGGAGGCATACTACTGACTCGAGGATAGGACGGTGGTGGAGAAACACAGCGGGGAGAGATATACAAGTCTCTAAAACTGTCATCTCATCGAGCGTCGAGGTGAGGCTCGATGAATTTATTTGGTAGCGGAAGCGGATATAATACAGTGACCAAATCCAGGGTCGTACGAGACTGACTGGGACTCCTCTAGGCGTCGGACTCGCTATCAAATTCTTCATCCATGAGATCGCCTTCGTCAGCATCTGGCCAAATCAACAAGCCAGTGAGTACTTTGAAAGTACTCGCAAGACAGTTCGGACGTAAGATATAACAAATGCATGCATGAATGCGTCATGATTAATTCACCAATGTACATTCAAAAATTAGCATAACGAGGTAAGTAAAAGGGAAACGGCGGTAGTCCGCCTGAAATCCCACAAAACATAAATGAAGACCGATCGGGTGTCTGAAGCGACGCCTCGAAAGGTGAACAAATAAATATAAGGAAATGATGCCACAGTCGGGCGTCTTAGCGACACCACATAAAGGG